>NW_027141873.1:1970000-2315209 GCF_036365525.1 Heterodontus francisci | reverse complement strand
CAGTGTGTTAATATTACTGAGGACAGTGGGGGTGTTTTGCACTTCACAGGGTGTATCTGACTGTGGGTCATGATGTACACAGTGTGTCAGTGAGTGTGTTAATATTAATCTCTGTTCTCTGTCAGTGTGTTAATATTACTGAGGACAGTGGGGGTGTTTTACACTTCACAGGGTGTATCTGACTGTGGGTCATGATATACACAGTGTGTCAGTGAGTGTGTTAATATTAATCTGTGTTCTCTGCCAGTGTGTTAATATTACTGAGGACAGTGGGGGTGTTTTACACTTCACAGGGGGTATCTGACTGTGGGTCATGATATACACAGTGTGTCAGTGAGTGTGTTAATATTAATCTGTGTTCTCTGTCAGTGTGTTAATATTGCTGAGGACAGTGGGGGTGTGTTACACTTCACAGGGTGTATCTGACTGTGGGTCATGATATACACAGTGTGTCAGTGAGTGTGTTAATATTAATCTGTGTTCTCTGTCAGTGTGTTAATATTCCTGAGGACAGAGGGGGTGTTTTACACTTCACAGGATGTATCTGACTGTGGGTCATGATATACACAGTGTGTCAGTGAGTGTGTTAATATTAATCTGTGTTCTCTGTCAGTGTGTTAATATTACTGAGGACAGTGGGGGTGTTTTACACTTCACAGGGTGTATCTGACTGTGGGTCATGATGTACACAGTGTGTCAGTGAGTGTGTTAATATTAATCTGTGTTCTCTGTCAGTGTGTTAATATTGCTGAGGACAGTGGGGGTGTTTTACACTTCACAGGGTGTATCTGACTGTGGGTCATGATGTACACAGTGTGTCAGTGAGTGTGTTAATATTAATCTGTGTTCTCTGTCAGTGTGTTAATATTACTGACGACAGTGGGGGTGTTTTACACTTCACAGGGTGTATCTGACTGTGGGTCATGATGTACACAGTGTGTCAGTGAGTGTGTTAATATTAATCTGTGTTCTCTGTCAGTGTGTTAATATTCCTGAGGACAGTGGGGGTGTTTTACACTTCACAGGGTTTATCTGGCTGTGGGTCATGATGTACACAGTGTGTCGGTCAGTGTGTTAATATTAATCTGTGTTCTCTGTCAGTGTGTTAATATTCCTGAGGACAGTGGGGGTGTTTTACACTTCACCGGGTGTATCTGGACTGTGGGTCATGATATACACAGTGTGTCAGTGAGTGTGTTAATATTAATCTGTGTTCTCTGTCAGTGTGTTAATATTACTGAGGACAGTGGGGGTGTTTTACACTTCACAGGGTGTATCTGACTGTGGGTCATGATATACACAGTGTGTCAGTGAGTGTGTTAATATTAATCTGTGTTTTCTGTCAGTGTGTTAATATTACTGAGGACAGTGGGGGTGCTTTACACTTCACAGGGTGTATCTGACTGTGAGTCATGATATACACAGTGTGTCAGTGAGTGTGTTAATATTAATCTGTGCTCTCTGTCAGTGTGTTAATATTACTGAGGACAGTGGGGGTGTTTTACACTTCACAGGGTTTATCTGACTGTGGGTCATGATATACACAGTGTGTCAGGGAGTGTGTTAATATTAATCTGTGTTCTCTGTCAGTGTGTTAATATTCCTGAGGACAGTGGGGGTGTTTTACACTTCACAGGGTGTATCTAACTGTGGGTCATGATATACACAGTGTGTCAGTGAGTGTGTTAATATTAATCTGTGTTCTCTGTCAGTGTGTTAATATTACTGAGGGCAGTGGGGGTGTTTTACACTTCACAGGGTGTATCTGACTGTGGGTCATGATATACACAGTGTGTCAGTGAGTGTGTTAATATTAATCTGTGTTCTCTGTCAGTGTGTTAATATTACTGAGGACAGTGGGGGTGTTTTACACTTCACAGGGTGTATCTGACTGTGGGTCATGATATACACAGTGTGTCAGTGAGTGTGTTAATATTAATCTGTGTTCTCTGTCAGTGTGTTAATATTACTGAGGACAGTGGGGGTGTTTTACACTTCACAGTGTTTATCTGACTCTGGGTCATGATATACACAGTGTGTCAGTGAGTGTGTTAATATTAATCTGTGTTCTCTGTCAGTGTGTTAATATTACTGAGGACAGTGGGGGTGTTTTACACTTCACAGGGTGTATCTGACTGTGGGTCATGATGTACACAGTGTGTCAGTGAGTGTGTTAATATTAATCTGTGTTCTCTGTCAGTGTGTTAATATTACTGAGGACAGTGGGGGTGTTTTACACTTCACAGGATGTATCTGACTGTGGGTCATGATGTACACAGTGTGTCAGTGAGTGTGTTAATATTAGTCTGTGTTCTCTGTCAGTGTGTTAGTATTACTGAGGACAGTGGGGGTGTTTTACACTTCACAGGGTGTATCTGACTGTGGGTCATGATATACACAGTGTGTCAGTGAGTGTGTTAATATTAATCTGTGTTCTCTGTCAGTGTGTTAATATTCCTGAGGACAGTGGGGGTGTTTTACACTTCACAGGGTGTATCTGACTCTGGGTCATGATATACACAGTGTGTCAGTGAGTGTGTTAATATTAATCTGTGTTCTCTGTCAGTGTGTTAATATTACTGAGGACAGTGGGGGTGTTTTACACTTCACAGGGTGTATCTGACTGTGGGTCATGATATACACAGTGTGTCAGTGAGTGTGTTAATATTAATCTGTGTTCTCTGTCAGTGTGTTAATATTACTGAGGACAGTGGGGATGTTTTACACTTCACAGGGTTTATCTGTCTGTGGAACGTGATGTACACAGTGTGTCAGTGAGTGTGTTAATATTAATCTGTGTTCTCTGTCAGTGTGTTAATATTACTGAGGACAGTGGGGGTGTTTTACACTTCACAGGGTGTATCTGACTGTGGGTCATGATATACACAGTGTGTCAGTGAGTGTGTTAATATTAATCTGTGTTCTCTGTCAGTGTGTTAATATTACTGAGGACAGTGGGGGTGTTTTACACTTCACAGGGTGTATCTGACTCTGGGTCATGATATACACAGTGTGTCAGTGAGTGTGTTAATATTAATCTGTGTTCTCTGTCAGTGTGTTAATATTACTGAGGACAGTGGGGGTGTTTTACACTTCACAGGGTGTATCTGACTGTGGATCATGATATACACAGTGTGTCAGTGAGTGTGTTAATATTAATCTGTGTTCTCTGTCAGTGTGTTAATATTCCTGAGGACAGTGGGGGTGTTTTACACTTCACAGGGTGTATCTGACTGTGGGTCATGATATACACAGTGTGTCAGTGAGTGTGTTAATATTAATCTGTGTTCTCTGTCAGTGTGTTAATATTACTGAGGACAGTGGGGGTGTTTTACACTTCACAGGGTGTATCTGACTGTGGGTCATGATATACACAGTGTGTCAGTGAGTGTGTTAATATTAATCTGTGTTCTCTGTCAGTGTGTTAATATTACTGAGGACAGTGGGGGTGTTTTACACTTCACAGGGATTATCTGTCTGTGGGTCACGATATACACAGTGTGTCAGTGAGTGTGTTAATATGAATCTGTGTTCTCTGTCAGTGTGTTAATATTACTGAGGACAGTGGGGGTGTTTTACACTTCACAGGGTGCATCTGGCCTTGGGTCATGATATACACAGTGTGTCAGTGAGTGTGTTAATATTAATCTGTGTTCTCTGTCAGTGTGTTAATATTCCTGAGGACAGTGGGGGTGTTTTACACTTCACAGGGTTTATCTGACTGTGGGTCATGATGTACACAGTGTGTCAGTGAATGTGTTAATATTAATCTGTGTTCTCTGTCAGTGTGTTAATATTACTGAGGACAGTGGGGGTGTTTTACACTTCACAGGGTTTATCTGACTGTGGGTCATGATATACACAGTGTGTCAGTGAGTGTGTTAATATTAATCTGTGTTCTCTGTCAGTGTGTTAATATTACTGAGGACAGTGGGGGTGTTTTACACTTCACAGGGTGTATCTGACTGTGGGTCATGATGTACACAGTGTGTCAGTGAGTGTGTTAATATTAATCTGTGTTCTCTGTCAGTGTGTTAATATTACTGAGGACAGTGGGGGTGTTTTACACTTCACAGGATGTATCTGACTGTGGGTCATGATGTACACAGTGTGTCAGTGAGTGTGTTAATATTAGTCTGTGTTCTCTGTCAGTGTGTTAGTATTACTGAGGACAGTGGGGATGTTTTACACTTCACAGGGTGTATCTGACTGTGGGTCATGATATACACAGTGTGTCAGTGAGTGTGTTAATATTAATCTGTGTTCTCTGTCAGTGTGTTAATATTCCTGAGGACAGTGGGGGTGTTTTACACTTCACAGGGTGTATCTGACTCTGGGTCATGATATACACAGTGTGTCAGTGAGTGTGTTAATATTAATCTGTGTTCTCTGTCAGTGTGTTAATATTACTGAGGACAGTGGGGGTGTTTTACACTTCACAGGGTGTATCTGACTGTGGGTCATGATATACACAGTGTGTCAGTGAGTGTGTTAATATTAATCTGTGTTCTCTGTCAGTGTGTTAATATTACTGAGGACAGTGGGGATGTTTTACACTTCACAGGGTTTATCTGTCTGTGGAACGTGATGTACACAGTGTGTCAGTGAGTGTGTTAATATTAATCTGTGTTCTCTGTCAGTGTGTTAATATTACTGAGGACAGTGGGGGTGTTTTACACTTCACAGGGTGTATCTGACTGTGGGTCATGATATACACAGTGTGTCAGTGAGTGTGTTAATATTAATCTGTGTTCTCTGTCAGTGTGTTAATATTACTGAGGACAGTGGGGGTGTTTTACACTTCACAGGGTGTATCTGACTGTGGGTCATGATATACACAGTGTGTCAGTGAGTGTGTTAATATTAATCTGTGTTCTCTGTCAGTGTGTTAATATTACTGAGGACAGTGGGGGTGTTTTACACTTCACAGGGTGTATCTGACTGTGGATCATGATATACACAGTGTGTCAGTGAGTGTGTTAATATTAATCTGTGTTCTCTGTCAGTGTGTTAATATTCCTGAGGACAGTGGGGGTGTTTTACACTTCACAGGGTGTATCTGACTGTGGGTCATGATATACACAGTGTGTCAGTGAGTGTGTTAATATTAATCTGTGTTCTCTGTCAGTGTGTTAATATTACTGAGGACAGTGGGGGTGTTTTACACTTCACAGGGTTTATCTGACTGTGGGTCATGATATATACAGTGTGTCAGTGAGTGTGTTAATATTAATCTGTGTTCTCTGTCAGTGTGTTAATATTACTGAGGACAGTGGGGGTGTTTTACACTTCACAGGGATTATCTGTCTGTGGGTCACGATATACACAGTGTGTCAGTGAGTGTGTTAATATGAATCTGTGTTCTCTGTCAGTGTGTTAATATTACTGAGGACAGTGGGGGTGTTTTACACTTCACAGGGTGCATCTGGCCTTGGGTCATGATATACACAGTGTGTCAGTGAGTGTGTTAATATTAATCTGTGTTCTCTGTCAGTGTGTTAATATTCCTGAGGACAGTGGGGGTGTTTTACACTTCACAGGGTTTATCTGACTGTGGGTCATGATGTACACAGTGTGTCAGTGAATGTGTTAATATTAATCTGTGTTCTCTGTCAGTGTGTTAATATTACTGAGGACAGTGGGGGTGTTTTACACTTCACAGGGTTTATCTGACTGTGGGTCATGATATACACAGTGTGTCAGTGAGTGTGTTAATATTAATCTGTGTTCTCTGTCAGTGTGTTAATATTACTGAGGACAGTGGGGGTGTTTTACACTTCACAGGGTGTATCTGACTGTGGATCATGATGTACACAGTGTGTCAGTGAGTGTGTTAATATTAATCTGTGTCCTCTGTCATTGTGATAATATTACTGAGGACAGTGGGGGTGTTTTACACTTCACAGGGTTTATCTGACTGTGGGTCATGAAATACACAGTGTGTCAGTGAGTGTGTTAATATTAATCTGTGTTCTCTGTCAGTGTGATAATATTACTGAGGACAGTGGGGGTGTTTTACACTTCACAGGGTTTATCTGACTGTGGGTCATGATATACACAGTGTGTCAGTGAGTTTGTTAATAGTAATCTGTGTTCTCTGTCAGTGTGTTAATATTACTGAGGACAGTGGGGGTGTTTTACACTTCACAGGGTGCATCTGGCCTTGGGTCATGATATACACAGTGTGTCAGTGAGTGTGTTAATATTAATCTGTGTTCTCTGTCAGTGTGTTAATATTACTGAGGACAGTGGGGGTGTTTTACACTTCACAGGGTGCATCTGGCCTTGGGTCATGATATACACAGTGTGTCAGTGAGTGTGTTAATATTAATCTGTGTTCTCTGTCAGTGTGTTAATATTACTGAGGACAGTGGGGGTGTTTTACACTTCACAGGGATTATCTGTCTGTGGGTCACGATATACACAGTGTGTCAGTGAGTGTGTTAATATTAATCTGTGTTCTCTGTCAGTGTGTTAATATTACTGAGGACAGTGGGGGTGTTTTACACTTCACAGGGTGCATCTGGCCTTGGGTCATGATATACACAGTGTGTCAGTGAGTGTGTTAATATTAATCTGTGTTCTCTGTCAGTGTGTTAATATTCCTGAGGACAGTGGGGGTGTTTTACACTTCACAGGGTTTATCTGACTGTGGGTCATGATGTACACAGTGTGTCAGTGAATGTGTTAATATTAATCTGTGTTCTCTGTCAGTGTGTTAATATTACTGAGGACAGTGGGGGTGTTTTACACTTCACAGGGTGTATCTGACTGTGGATCATGATGTACACAGTGTGTCAGTGAGTGTGTTAATATTAATCTGTGTCCTCTGTCAGTGTGATAATATTACTGAGGACAGTGGGGGTGTTTTACACTTCACAGGGTTTATCTGACTGTGGGTCATGAAATACACAGTGTGTCAGTGAGTGTGTTAATATTAATCTGTGTTCTCTGTCAGTGTGATAATATTACTGAGGACAGTGGGGGTGTTTTACACTTCACAGGGTTTATCTGACTGTGGGTCATGATATACACAGTGTGTCAGTGAGTTTGTTAATAGTAATCTGTGTTCTCTGTCAGTGTGTTAATATTACTGAGGACAGTGGGGGTGTTTTACACTTCACAGGGTGCATCTGGCCTTGGGTCATGATATACACAGTGTGTCAGTGAGTGTGTTAATATTAATCTGTGTTCTCTGTCAGTGTGTTAATATTACTGAGGACAGTGGGGGTGTTTTACACTTCACAGGGTGTATCTGACTGTGGGTCATGATATACACAGTGTGTCAGTGAGCGTGTTAATATTAATCTGTGTTCTCTGTCAGTGTGTTAATATTCCTGAGGACAGTGGGGGTGTTTTACACTTCACAGGGTGTATCTGACTGTGGGTCATGATATACACAGTGTGTCAGTGAGTGTGTTAATATTAATCTGTGTTCTCTGTCAGTGTGTTAATATGACTGAGGACAGTGGGGGTGTTTTACACTTCACAGGGTGTATCTGACTGTGGGTCATGATATACACAGTGTGTCAGTGAGTGTGTTAATATTAATCTGTGTTCTCTGTCAGTGTGTTAATATGACTGAGGACAGTGGGGGTGTTTTACACTTCACAGGGTGTATCTGACTGTGGGTCATGATATACACAGTGTGTCAGTGAGTGTGTTAATATTAATCTGTGTTCTCTGTCAGTGTGTTAATATGACTGAGGACAGTGGGGGTGTTTTACACTTCACAGGGTGTATCTGACTGTGGGTCATGATATACACAGTGTGTCAGTGAGTGTGTTAATATTAATCTGTGTTCTCTGTCAGTGTGTTAATATTGCTCAGGACAGTGGGGGTGTGTTACACTTCACAGGGTGTATCTGACTGTGGGTCATGATATACACAGTGTGTCAGTGAGTGTGTTAATATTAATCTGTGTTCTCTGTCAGTGTGTTAATATTCCTGAGGACAGTGGGGGTGTTTTACACTTCACAGGATGTATCTGACTGTGGGTCATGATATACACAGTGTGTCAGTGAGTGTGTTAATATTAATCTGTGTTCTCTGTCAGTGTGTTAATATTACTGAGGACAGTGGGGGTGTTTTACACTTCACAGGGTGTATCTGACTGTGGGTCATGATGTACACAGTGTGTCAGTGAGTGTGTTAATATTAATCTGTGTTCTCTGTCAGTGTGTTAATATTGCTGAGGACAGTGGGGGTGTTTTACACTTCACAGGGTGTATCTGACTGTGGGTCATGATGTACACAGTGTGTCAGTGAGTGTGTTAATATTAATCTGTGTTCTCTGTCAGTGTGTTAATATTACTGACGACAGTGGGGGTGTTTTACACTTCACAGGGTGTATCTGACTGTGGGTCATGATGTACACAGTGTGTCATTGAGTGTGTTAATATTAATCTGTGTTCTCTGTCAGTGTGTTAATATTACTGAGGACAGTGGGGGTGTTTTACACTTCACAGGGTGTATCTGACTGTGGGTCATGATATACACAGTGTGTCAGTGAGTGTGTTAATATTAATCTGTGTTCTCTGTCAGTGTGTTAATATTACTGAGGACAGTGGTGATGTTTTACACTTCACAGGGTTTATCTGTCTGTGGAACGTGATGTACACAGTGTGTCAGTGAGTGTGTTAATATTAATCTGTGTTCTCTGTCAGTGTGTTAATATTACTGAGGACAGTGGGGGTGTTTTACACTTCACAGGGTGTATCTGACTGTGGGTCATGATATACACAGTGTGTCAGTGAGTGTGTTAATATTAATCTGTGTTCTCTGTCAGTGTGTTAATATTACTGAGGACAGTGGGGGTGTTTTACACTTCACAGGGTGTATCTGACTGTGGGTCATGATATACACAGTGTGTCAGTGAGTGTGTTAATATTAATCTGTGTTCTCTGTCAGTGTGTTTATATTACTGAGGACAGTGGGGGTGTTTTACACTTCACAGGGTGTATCTGACTGTGGATCATGATATACACAGTGTGTCAGTGAGTGTGTTAATATTAATCTGTGTTCTCTGTCAGTGTGTTAATATTCCTGAGGACAGTGGGGGTGTTTTACACTTCACAGGGTGTATCTGACTGTGGGTCATGATATACACAGTGTGTCAGTGAGTGTGTTAATATTAATCTGTGTTCTCTGTCAGTGTGTTAATATTACTGAGGACAGTGGGGGTGTTTTACACTTCACAGGGTTTATCTGACTGTGGGTCATGATATACACAGTGTGTCAGTGAGTGTGTTAATATTAATCTGTGTTCTCTGTCAGTGTGTTAATATTACTGAGGACAGTGGGGGTGTTTTACACTTCACAGGGTGTATCTGACTGTGGGTCATGATATATACAGTGTGTCAGTGAGTGTGTTAATATTAATCTGTGTTCTCTGTCAGTGTGTTAATATTCCTGAGGACAGTGGGGGTGTTTTACACTTCACAGGGATTATCTGTCTGTGGGTCACGATATACACAGTGTGTCAGTGAGTGTGTTAATATTAATCTGTGTTCTCTGTCAGTGTGTTAATATTACTGAGGACAGTGGGGGTGTTTTACACTTCACAGGGTGCATCTGGCCTTGGGTCATGATATACACAGTGTGTCAGTGAGTGTGTTAATATTAATCTGTGTTCTCTGTCAGTGTGTTAATATTCCTGAGGACAGTGGGGGTGTTTTACACTTCACAGGGTTTATCTGACTGTGGGTCATGATGTACACAGTGTGTCAGTGAGTGTGTTAATTTTAATCTGTGTTCTCTGTCAGTGTGATAATATTACTGAGGACAGTGGGGGTGTTTTACACTTCACAGGGTTTATCTGACTGTGGGTCATGAAATACACAGTGTGTCAGTGGGTGTGTTAATATTAATCTGTGTTCTCTGTCAGTGTGATAATATTACTGAGGACAGTGGGGGTGTTTTACACTTCACAGGGTGTATCTGGCTGTGGGTCATGATATACACAGTGTGTCAGTGAGTGTGTTAATATTAATCTGTGTTCTCTGTCAGTGTGTTAATATTACTGAGGACAGTGGGGGTGTTTTACACTTCACAGGGTGTATCTGACTGTGGGTCATGATATACACAGTGTGTCAGTGAGTGTGTTAATATTAATCTGTGTTCTCTGTCAGTGTGTTAATATTACTGAGGACAGTGGGGGTGTTTTACACTTCACAGGGTGTATCTGACTGTGGGTCATGATATACACAGTGTGTCAGTGAGTTTGTTAATATTAATCTGTGTTCTCTGTCAGTGTGTTAATATTACTGAGGACAGTGGGGGTGTTTTACACTTCACAGGGTGCATCTGGCCTTGGGTCATGATATACACAGTGTGTCAGTGAGCGTGTTAATATTAATCTGTGTTCTCTGTCAGTGTGTTAATATTCCTGAGGACAGTGGGGGTGTTTTACACTTCACAGGGTGTATCTGACTGTGGGTCATGATATACACAGTGTGTCAGTGAGTGTGTTAATATTAATCTGTGTTCTCTGTCAGTGTGTTAATATGACTGAGGACAGTGGGGGTGTTTTACACTTCACAGGGTGTATCTGACTGTGGGTCATGATATACACAGTGTGTCAGTGAGTGTGTTAATATTAATCTGTGTTCTCTGTCAGTGTGTTAATATGACTGAGGACAGTGGGGGTGTTTTACACTTCACAGGGTGTATCTGACTGTGGGTCATGATATACACAGTGTGTCAGTGAGTGTGTTAATATTAATCTGTGTTCTCTGTCAGTGTGTTAATATGACTGAGGACAGTGGGGGTGTTTTACACTTCACAGGGTGTATCTGACTGTGGGTCATGATATACACAGTGTGTCAGTGAGTGTGTTAATATTAATCTGTGTTCTCTGTCAGTGTGTTAATATTACTGAGGACAGTGGGGGTGTTTTTCACTTCACAGGGTGTATCTGACTGTGGGTCATGATGTACACAGTGTGTCAGTGAGTGTGTTAATATTAATCTGTGTTCTCTGTCAGTGTGTTAATATTCCTGAGGACAGTGGGGGTGTTTTACACTTCACAGGGTGTATCTGACTGTGGGTCATGATATACACAGTGTGTCAGTGAGTTTGTTAATATTAATCTGTGTTCTCTGTCAGTGTGTTAATATTCCTGAGGACAGTGGGGGTGTTTTACACTTCACAGGGTGTATCTGACTGTGGGTCATGATATACACAGTGTGTCAGTGAGTGTGTTAATATTAATCTGTGTTCTCTGTCAGTGTGTTAATATTGCTGAGGACAGTGGGGATGTTTTACACTTCACAGGGTGTATCTGACTGTGGGTCATGATTTACACAGTGTGTCAGTGAGTGTGTTAATATTAATCTGTGTTCTCTGTCAGTGTGTTAATATTACTGAGGACAGTGGGGATGTTTTACACTTCACAGGGTTTATCTGACTGTGGGTCATGATGTACACAGTGTGTCAGTGAGTGTGTTAATATTAATCTGTGTTCTCTGTCAGAGTGTTAATATTACTGAGGACAGTGGGGGTGTTTTACACTTCACAGAGTTTATCTGACTGTGGGTCATGATGTACACAGTGTGTCAGTGAGTGTGTTAATATTAATCTGTGTTCTCTGTCAGTGTGTTAATATTACTGAGGACAGTGGGGGTGTTTTACACTTCACAGGGTGTATCTGACTGTGGGTCATGATATACACAGTGTGTCAGTGAGTGTGTTAATATTAATCTGTGTTCTCTGTCAGTGTGTTAATATTACTGAGGACAGTGGGGGTGTTTTACACTTCACAGGGTGTATCTGACTGTGGGTCATGATGTACACAGTGTGTCAGTGAGTGTGTTAATATTAATCTGTGTTCACTGTCAGGTGTTAATATTCCTGAGGACAGTGGGGGTGTTTTACACTTCACAGGGTGTATCTGACTGTGGGTCATGATATACACAGTGTGTCAGTGAGTGTGTTAATATTAATCTGTGTTCTCTGTCAGTGTGTTAATATTCCTGAGGACAGTGGGGGTGTTTTACACTTCACAGGGTTTATCTGACTCTGGGTCATGATATACACAGTGTGTCAGTGAGTGTGTTAATATTAATCTGTGTTCTCTGTCAGTGTGTTAATATTCCTGAGGACAGTGGGGGTGTTTTACACTTCACCGGGTGTATCTGACTGTGGGTGATGATATACACAGTGTGTCAGTGAGTGTGTTAATATTAATCTGTGTTCTCTGTCAGTGTGTTAGTATTACTGAGGACAGTGGGGGTGTTTTACACTTCACAGGGTGTATCTGACTGTGGGTCATGATATACACAGTTTGTCAGTGAGTGTGTTAATATTAATCTGTGTTCTCTGTCAGTGTGTTAATATTACTGAGGACAGTGGGGGTGTTTTACACTTCACAGGGTTTACCTGACTGTGGGTCATGATGTACACACTTTGTCAGTGAGTGTGTTAATATTAATCTGTGTTCTCTGTCAGTGTGTTAATATTACTGAGGACAGTGGGGGTGTTTTACACTTCACAGGGTGTATCTGACTGTGGGTCATGATATACACAGTGTGTCAGTGAGTGTGTTAATATTAATCTGTGTTCTCTGTCAGTGTGTTAATATTACTGAGGACAGTGGGGGTGTTTTACACTTCACAGGGTGTATCTGACTGTGGGTCATGATGTACACAGTGTGTCAGTGAGTGTGTTAATATTAATCTGTGTTCTCTGTCAGTGTGTTAATATTACTGAGGACAGTGGGGGTGTTTTACACTTCACAGGGTGTATCTGACTGTGGGTCATGATATACACAGTGTGTCAGTGAGTGTGTTAATATTAATCTGTGTTCTCTGTCAGTGTGTTAATATTACTGAGGACAGTGGAGGTGTTTTACACTTCACAGGGTGTATCTGACTGTGGGTCATGATATACACAGTGTGTCAGTGAGTGTGTTAATATTAATCTGTGTTCTCTGTCAGTGTGTTAATATTACTGACGACAGTGGGGGTGTTTTACACTTCACAGGGTGTATCTGACTGTGGGTCATGATGTACACAGTGTGTCAGTGAGTGTGTTAATATTAATCTGTGTTCTCTGTCAGTGTGTTAATATTACTGAGGACAGTGGGGGTGTTTTACACTTCACAGGGTGTATCTGACTGTGGGTCATGATATACAAAGTGTGTCAGTGAGTGTGTTAATATTAATCTGTGTTCTCTGTCAGTGTGTTAATATTCCTGAGGACAGTGGGGATGTTTTACACTTCACAGGGTGTATCTGACTGTGAGTCATGATATACACAGTGTGTCAGTGAGTGTGTTAATATTAATCTGTGTTCTCTGTCAGTGTGTTAATATTCCTGAGGACAGTGGGGGTGTTTTACACTTCACAGGGTGTATCTGACTGTGGGTCATGATGTACACAGTGTGTCAGTGAGTGTGTTAATATTAATCTGTGTTCTCTGTCAGTGTGTTAATATTACTGAGGACAGTGGGGGTGTTTTACACTTCACAGGGTGTATCTGACTGTGGGTCATGATATACACAGTGTGTCAGTGAGTGTGTTAATATTAATCTGTGTTCTCTGTCAGTGTGTTAATATTACTGAGGACAGTGGGGGTGTTTTACACTTCACAGGGTGTATCTGACTGTGGGTCATGATATACACAGTGTGTCAGTGAGTGTGTTAATATTAATCTGTGTTCTCTGTCAGTGTGTTAATATTCCTGAGGACAGTGGGGGTGTTTTACACTTCACAGGGTTTATCTGACTCTGGGTCATGATATACACAGTGTGTCAGTGAGTGTGTTAATATTAGTCTGTGTTCTCTGTCAGTGTGTTAATATTCCTGAGGACAGTGGGGGTGTTTTACACTTCACCGGGTGTATCTGACAGTGGGTGATGATATACACAGTGTGTCAGTGAGTGTGTTAATATTAATCTGTGTTCTCTGTCAGTGTGTTAGTATTACTGAGGACAGTGGGGGTGTTTTACACTTCACAGGGTGTATCTGACTGTGGGTCATGATATACACAGTTTGTCAGTGAGTGTGTTAATATTAATCTGTGTTCTCTGTCAGTGTGTTAATATTACTGAGGACAGTGGGGGTGTTTTACACTTCACAGGGTTTATCTGACTGTGGGTCATGATGTACACACTTTGTCAGTGAGTGTGTTAATATTAATCTGTGTTCTCTGTCAGTGTGTTAATATTACTGAGGACAGTGGGGGTGTTTTACACTTCACAGGGTGTATCTGACTGTGGGTCATGATATACACAGTGTGTCAGTGAGTGTGTTAATATTAATCTGTGTTCTCTGTCAGTGTGTTAATATTACTGAGGACAGTGGGGGTGTTTTACACTTCACAGGGTGTATCTGACTGTGGGTCATGATGTACACAGTGTGTCAGTGAGTGTGTTAATATTAATCTGTGTTCTCTGTCAGTGTGTTAATATTACTGAGGACAGTGGGGGTGTTTTACACTTCACAGGGTGTATCTGACTGTGGGTCATGATATACACAGTGTGTCAGTGAGTGTGTTAATATTAATCTGTGTTCTCTGTCAGTGTGTTAATATTACTGAGGACAGTGGAGGTGTTTTACACTTCACAGGGTGTATCTGACTGTGGGTCATGATATACACAGTGTGTCAGTGAGTGTGTTAATATTAATCTGTGTTCTCTGTCAGTGTGTTAATATTACTGACGACAGTGGGGGTGTTTTACACATCACAGGGTGTATCTGACTGTGGGTCATGATGTACACAGTGTGTCAGTGAGTGTGTTAATATTAATCTGTGTTCTCTGTCAGTGTGTTAATATTACTGAGGACAGTGGGGGTGTTTTACACTTCACAGGGTGTATCTGACTGTGGGTCATGATATACACAGTGTGTCAGTGAGTGTGTTAATATTAATCTGTGTTCTCTGTCAGTGTGTTAATATTCCTGAGGACAGTGGGGGTGTTTTACACTTCACAGGGTGTATCTGACTGTGGGTCATGATGTACACAGTGTGTCAGTGAGTGTGTTAATATTAATCTGTGTTCTCTGTCAGTGTGTTAATATTACTGAGGACAGTGGGGGTGTTTTACACTTCACAGGGTGTATCTGACTGTGGGTCATGATATACACAGTGTGTCAGTGAGTGTGTTAATATTAATCTGTGTTCTCTGTCAGTGTGTTAATATTACTGAGGACAGTGGGGGTGTTTTACACTTCACAGGGTGTATCTGACTGTGGGTCATGATATACACAGTGTGTCAGTGAGTGTGTTAATATTAATCTGTGTTCTCTTTCAGTGTGTTAATATTCCTGAGGACAGTGGGGGTGTTTTACACTTCACAGGGTGTATCTGACTGTGGGTCATGATGTACACAGTGTGTCAGTGAGTGTGTTAATATTAATCTGTGTTCTCTGTCAGTGTGTTAATATTGCTGAGGGCAGTGGGGGTGTTTTACACTTCACCGGGTGTATCTGACTGTGGGTCATGATATACACAGTGTGTCAGTGAGTGTGTTAATATTAATCTGTGTTCTCTGTCAGTGTGTTAATATTCCTGAGGACAGTGGGGGTGTTTTACACTTCACAGGGTGTATCTGACTGTGGGTCATGATGTACACAGTGTGTCAGTGAGTGTGTTAATATTAATCTGTGTTCTCTGTCAGTGTGTTAATATTGCTGAGGGCAGTGGGGGTGTTTTACACTTCACCGGGTGTATCTGACTGTGGGTCATGATATACACAGTGTGTCAGTGAGTGTGTTAATATTAATCTGTGTTCTCTGTCAGTGTGTTAATATTCCTGAGGACAGTGGGGGTGTTTTACACTTCACAGGGTGTATCTGACTGTGGGTAATGATATACACAGTGTGTCAGTGAGTGTGTTAATATTAATCTGTGTTCTCTGTCAGTGTGTTAATATTGCTGAGGGCAGTGGGGGTGTTTTACACTTCACCGGGTGTATCTGACTGTGGGTCATGATATACACAGTGTGTCAGTGAGTGTGTTAATATTAATCTGTGTTCTCTGTCAGTGTGTTAATACTCCTGAGGACAGAGGGGGTGTTTTACACTTCACAGGATGTATCTGACTGTGGGTCATGATATACACAGTGTGTCAGTGAGTGTGTTAATATTAATCTGTGTACTCTGTCAGTGTGTTAATATTGCTGAGGACAGTGGGGGTGTTTTACACTTCACAGGGTGTATCTGACTGTGGGTCATGATATACACAGTGTGTCAGTGAGTGTGTTAATATTAATCTGTGTTCTCTGTCAGTGTGTTAATATTACTGACGACAGTGGGGGTGTTTTACACTTCACAGGGTGTATCTGACTGTGGGTCATGATGTACACAGTGTGTCAGTGAGTTTGTTAATATTAATCTGTGTTCTCTGTCAGTGTGTTAATATTACTGAGGACAGTGGGGATGTTTTACACTTCACAGGGTTTATCTGACTGTGGAACGTGATGTACACAGTGTGTCAGTGAGTGTGTTAATATTAATCTGTGTTCTCTGTCAGTGTGTTAATATTCCTGAGGACAGTGGGGGTGTTTTACACTTCACAGGGTGTATCTAACTGTGGGTCATGATATACACAGTGTGTCAGTGAGTGTGTTAATATTAATCTGTGTTCTCTGTCAGTGTGTTAATATTCCTGAGGACAGTGGGGGTGTTTTACACCTCACAGGGTGTATCTGACTGTGGGTCATGATATACACAGTGTGTCAGTGAGTGTGTTAATATTAATCTATGTACTATGTCAGTGTGTTATTATTCCTGAGGAGAGTGGGGATGTTTTACGCTTCACAGGGTTTATCTGACTGTGGGTCATGATGTACACAGTGTGTCAGTGAGTGTGTTAATATTAATCTGTGTTCTCTGTCAGTGTGTTAATATTGCTGAGGACAGTGGGGGTGTTTTACACTTCACAGGGTTTATCTGACTGTAGGTCATGATATACACAGTGTGTCAGTGAGTGTGTTATGATTAATCTGTGTTCTCTGTCAGTGTGTTAATATTCCTGAGGACAGTGGGGGTGTTTTACCCTTCACAGGGTGTATCTGACTGTGGGTCATGATATACACAGTGTGTCAGTGAGTGTGTTAATATTAATCTGTGTACTCTGTCAGTGTGTTAATATTACTGAGGACAGTGGGGGTGTTTTACACTTCACAGGGTGTATCTGACTGTGGGTCATGATGTACACAGTGTGTCAGTGAGTGTGTTAATATTAATCTGTGTTCTCTGTCAGTGTGTTAATATTGCTGAGGACAGTGGGGGTGTTTTACACTTCACAGGGTGTATCTGACTGTGGGTCATGATATACACAGTGTGTCAGAGAGTGTTTTAATATTAATCTGTGTACTCTGTCAGTGTGTTAATATTACTGAGGACAGTGGGGGTGTTTTACACTTCACAGGGTTTTGCTGACTGTGGGTCATGATATACACAGTGTGTCAGTGAGTGTGTTAATATTAATCTGTGTTCTCTGTCAGTGTGTTAATATTCCTGAGGACAGTGGGGGTCTTTTGCACTTCACCGGGTGTATCTGACTGTGGGTCATGATATACACAGTGTGTCAGTGAGTGTGTTAATATTAATCTGTGTTCTCTGTCAGTGTGTTAATATTCCTGAGGACAGTGGGGGTGTTTTACACTTCACAGGGTGTATCTGACTGTGGGTCATGACATACACAGTGTGTCAGTGAGTGTGTTAATATTAATCTGTGTTCTCTGTCAGTGTGTTAATATTACTGAGGACAGTGGGGGTGTTTTACACTTCACCGGGTGTATCTGACTGTGAGTCATGATGTACACAGTGTGTCAGTGAGTGTGTTAATATTAATCTGTGTTCTCTGTTAGTGTGTTAATATTAGTGAGGACAGTGGGGGTGTTTTACACTTCACCGGGTGTATCTGACTGTGAGTCATGATATGCACAGAGTGTCAGTGAGTGTGTTAATATTAATCTGTGTTCTCAGTCAGTGTGTTAATATTGCTGAGGACAGTGGGGGTGTTTTACACTTCACAGGGTGTATCTGACTGTGGGTCATGATATACACAGTGTGTCAGTGAGTGTGTTAATATTAATCTGTGTTCTCTGTCAGTGTGTTAATATTCCTGATGACAGTGGGAGTGTTTTACACTTCACAGGGTTTATCTGACTGTGGGTCATGATATACACAGTGTGTCAGTGAGTGTGTTAATATTAATCTGTGTTCTCTGTCAGTGTGTTAATATTCCTGAGGACAGTGGGGGTGTTTTACACTTCACAGGGTTTATCTGACTCTGGGTCATGATGTACATAGTGTGTCAGTGAGTGTGTTAATATTAATCTGTGTTCTCTGTCAGTGTGTTAATATTACTGAGGACAGTGGGGGTGTTTTACACTTCACCGGGTGTATCTGACTGTGGGTCATGATATACACAGTGTGTCAGTGAGTGTGTTAATATTAATCTGTGTTCTCTGTCAGTGTGTTAATATTGCTGAGGACAGTGGGGGTGTTTTACACTTCACAGGGTGTATCTGACTGTGGGTCATGATATACACAGTGTGTCAGTGAGTGTGTTAATATTAATCTGTGTTCTCTGTCAGTGTGTTAATATTATTGAGGACAGTGGGGGTGTTTTACACTTCACAGGGTGTATCTGACTGTGGGTCATGATATACACAGTGTGTCAGTGAGTGTGTTAATATTAATCTGTGTTCTCTGTCAGTGTGTTAATATTACTGAGGACAGTGGGGGTGTTTTACACTTCACAGGGTGTATCTGACTGTGGGTCATGATATACACTGTGTGTCAGTGAGAGTGTTAATATTAATCTGTGTTCTCTGTCAGTGTGTTAATATTACTGAGGACAGTGGGGGTGTTTTACACTTCACAGGGTTTTTCTGACTGTGGGTCATGATATACACAGTGTGTCAGTGAGTGTGTTAATATTAATCTGTGTTCTCTGTCAGTGTGTTAATATTCCTGAGGACAGTGGGGGTGTTTTGCACTTCACCGGGTGTATCTGACTGTGGGTCATGATATACACAGTGTGTCAGTGAGTGTGTTAATATTAATCTGTGTTCTCTGTCAGTGTGTTAATATTCCTGAGGACAGTGGGGGTGTTTTACACTTCACAGGGTGTATCTGACTGTGGGTCATGACATACACAGTGTGTCAGTGAGTGTGTTAATATTAATCTGTGTTCTCTGTCAGTGTGTTAATATTACTGAGGACAGTGGGGGTGTTTTACACTTCACCGGGTGTATCTGACTGTGAGTCATGATGTACACAGTGTGTCAGTGAGTGTGTTAATATTAATCTGTGTTCTCTGTCAGTGTGTTAATATTACTGAGGACAGTGGGGGTGTTTTACACTTCACCGGGTGTATCTGACTGTGGGTCATGATGTACACAGTGTGTCAGTGAGTGGGTTAATATTAATCTGTGTTCTCTGTCAGTGTGTTAATATTACTGAGGACAGTGGGGGTGTTTTACACTTCACCGTGTGTATTTGACTGTGAGTCATGATATGCACAGTGTGTCAGTGAGTGTGTTAATATTAATCTGGGTTCTCAGTCAGTGTGTTAATATTGCTGAGGACAGTGGGGGTGTTTTACACATCACAGGGTGTATCTGACTGTGGGTCATGATATACACAGTGTGTCAGTGAGTGTGTTAATATTAATCTGTGTTCTCTGTCAGTGTGTTAATATTCCTGAGGACAGTGGGAGTGTTTTACACTTCACAGGGTTTATCTGACTGTGGGTCATGATATACACAGTGTGTCAGTGAGTGTGTTAATATTAATCTGTGTTCTCTGTCAGTGTGTTAATATTCCTGAGGACAGTGGGGGTGTTTTACACTTCACAGGGTTTATCTGACTCTGGGTCATGATGTACATAGTGTGTCAGTGAGTGTGTTAATATTAATCTGTGTTCTCTGTCAGTGTGTTAATATTACTGAGGACAGTGGGGGTGTTTTACACTTCACCGGGTGTATCTGACTGTGGGTCATGATATACACAGTGTGTCAGTGAGTGTGTTAATATTAATCTGTGTTCTCTGTCAGTGTGTTAATATTGCTGAGGACAGTGGGGGTGTTTTACACTTCACAGGGTGTATCTGACTGTGGGTCATGATATACACAGTGTGTCAGTGAGTGTGTTAATATTAATCTGTGTTCTCTGTCAGTGTGTTAATATTACTGAGGACAGTGGGGGTGTTTTACACTTCACAGGGTGTATCTGACTGTGGGTCATGATATACACAGTGTGTCAGTGAGTGTGTTAATATTAATCTGTGTTCTCTGTCAGTGTGTTAATATTACTGAGGACAGTGGGGGTGTTTTACACTTCACAGGGTGTATCTGACTGTGGGTCATGATATACACTGTGTGTCAGTGAGAGTGTTAATATTAATCTGTGTTCTCTGTCAGTGTGTTATTATTACTGAGGACAGTGGGGGTGTTTTACACTTCACAGGGTGTATCTGACTGTGGGTCATGATATACACAGTGTGTCAGTGAGTGTGTTAATATTAATCTGTGTTCTCTGTCAGTGTGTTAATATTCCTGAGGACAGTGGGTGTGTTTTACACTTCACAGGGTGTATCTGACTGTGGGTCATGATATACACAGTGTGTCAGTGAGTGTGTTAATATTAATCTGTGTTCTCTGTCAGTGTGTTAATATTACTGAGGACAGTGGGGGTGTTTTACACTTCACAGGGTGTATCTGACTGTGGGTCATGATATACATTGTGTGTCAGTGAGTGTGTTAATATTAATCTGTGTTCTCTGTCAGTGTGTTAATATTCCTGAGGACAGTGGGGATGTTTTACACTTCACAGGGTGTATCTGACTGTGGGTCATGATATACACAGTGTGTCAGTGAGTTTGTTAATATTAATCTGTGTTCTCTGTCAGTGTGTTAATATTCCTGAGGACAGTGGGGGTGTTTTACACTTCACAGGGTTTATCTGACTGTGGGTCATGATATACACAGTGTGTCAGTGAGTGTGTTAATATTAATCTGTGTTCTCTGTCAGTGTGTTAATATTCCTGAGGACAGTGGGGGTGTTTTACACTTCACAGGGTGTATCTGACTGTGGGTCATGATGTACACAGTGTGTCAGTGAGTGTGTTAATATTAATCTGTGTTCTCTGTCAGTGTGTTAATATTGCTGAGGGCAGTGGGGGTGTTTTACACTTCACCGGGTGTATCTGACTGTGGGTCATGATATACACAGTGTGTCAGTGAGTGTGTTAATATTAATCTGTGTTCTCTGTCAGTGTGCTAATATTCCTGAGGACAGTGGGGGTGTTTTACACTTCACCGGGTGTATCTGACTGTGGGTCATGATGTACACAGTGTGTCAGTGAGTGTGTTAATATTAATCTGTGTTCTCTGTCAGTGTGTTAATATTGCTGAGGGCAGTGGGGGTGTTTTACACTTCACAGGGTGTATCTGACTGTGGGTCATGATATACACAGTGTGTCAGTGAGTGTGTTAATATTAATCTGTGTTCTCTGTCAGTGTGTTAATATTCCTGAGGACAGTGGGGGTGTTTTACACTTCACAGGGTGTATCTGACTGTGGGTCATGTTATACACAGTGTGTCAGTGAGTGTGTTAATATTAATCTGTGTTCTCTGTCAGTGTGTTAATATTACTGACGACAGTGGGGGTGTTTTACACTTCACAGGGTGTATCTGACTGTGGGTCATGATGTACACAGTGTGTCAGTGAGTGTGTTAATATTAATCTGTGTTCTCTGTCAGTGTGTTAATATTACTGAGGACAGTGGGGATGTTTTACACTTCACAGGGTTTATCTGACTGTGGAACGTGATGTACACAGTGTGTCAGTGAGTGTGTTAATATTAATCTGTGTTCTCTGTCAGTGTGTTAATATTACTGAGGACAGTGGGGGTGTTTTACACTTCACAGGGTGTATCTGACTGTGGGTCATGATATACACAGTTTGTCAGTGAGTGTGTTAATATTAATCTGTGTTCTCTGTCAGTGTGTTAATATTACTGAGGACAGTGGGGGTGTTTTACTCTTCACAGGGTGTATCTGACTGTGGGTCATGATATACACTGTGTGTCAGTGAGAGTGTTAATATTAATCTGTGTTCTCTGTCAGTGTGTTATTATTACTGAGGACAGTGGGGGTGTTTTACACTTCACAGGGTGTATCTGACTGTGGGTCATGATATACACAGTGTGTCAGTGAGTGTGTTAATATTAATCTGTGTTCTCTGTCAGTGTGTTAATATTCCTGAGGACAGTGGGTGTGTTTTACACTTCACAGGGTGTATCTGACTGTGGGTCATGATATACACAGTGTGTCAGTGAGTGTGTTAATATTAATCTGTGTTCTCTGTCAGTGTGTTAATATTACTGAGGACAGTGGGGGTGTTTTACACTTCACAGGGTGTATCTGACTGTGGGTCATGATATACATTGTGTGTCAGTGAGTGTGTTAATATTAATCTGTGTTCTCTGTCAGTGTGTTAATATTCCTGAGGACAGTGGGGATGTTGTACACTTCACAGGGTGTATCTGACTGTGGGTCATGATATACACAGTGTGTCAGTGAGTGTGTTAATATTAATCTGTGTTCTCTGTCAGTGTGTTAATATTCCTGAGGACAGTGGGGGTGTTTTACACTTCACAGGGTTTATCTGACTGTGGGTCATGATATACACAGTGTGTCAGTGAGTGTGTTAATATTAATCTGTGTTCTCTGTCAGTGTGTTAATATTACTGAGGACAGTGGGGGTGTTTTACACTTCCCAGGGTGTATCTGACTGTGGGTCATGATATACACAGTGTGTCAGTGAGTGTGTTAATATTAATCTGTGTTCTCTGTCAGTGTGTTAATATTCCTGAGGACAGTGGGGGTGTTTTACACTTCACAGGGTGTATCTGACTGTGGGTCATGATATACACAGTGTGTCAGTGAGTGTGTTAATATTAATCTGTGTTCTCTGTCAGTGTGTTAATATTCCTGAGGACAGTGGGGGTGTTTTACACTTCACAGGGTTTATCTGACTGTGCGTCATGATGTACACAGTGTGTCAGTGAGTGTGTTAATATTAATCTGTGTTCTCTGTCAGTGTGTTAATATTCCTGAGGACAGTGGGGGTGTTTTACACTTCACAGGGTGTATCTGACTGTGGGTCATGATGTACATAGTGTGTCAGTGAGTGTGTTAATATTAATCTGTGTTCTCTGTCAGTGTGTTAATATTCCTGAGGACAGTGGGGGTGTTTTACACTTCACAGGGTTTATCTGACTGTGGGTCATGATATACACAGTGTGTCAGTGAGTGTGTTAATATTAGTCTGTGTTCTCTGTCAGTGTGTTAATATTACTGAGGACAGTGGTGGTGTTTTACACTTCACAGGGATTATCTGACTGTGGGTCATGATATACACAGTGTGTCAGTGAGTGTGTTAATATGAATCTGTGTTCTCTGTCAGTGTGTTAATATTCCTGAGGACAGTGGGGATGTTTTACACTTCACAGGGTGTATCTGACTGTGGGTCATGATATACACTGTGTGTCAGTGAGTGTGTTAATATTAATCTGTGTTCTCTGTCAGTGTGTTAATATTCCTGAGGACAGTGGGGGTGTTTTACACTTCACAGGGTTTATCTGACTGTGGGTCATGATGTACACAGTGTGTCAGTGAGTGTGTTAATATTAATCTGTGTTCTCTGTCAGTGTGTTAATATTCCTGAGGACAGTGGGGGTGTTTTACACTTCACAGGGTGTATCTGACTGTGGGTCATGATGTACATCGTGTGTCAGTGAGTGTGTTAATATTAATCTGTGTTCTCTGTCAGTGTGTTAATATTCCTGAGGACAGTGGGGGTGTTTTACACTTCACAGGGTGTATCTGACTGTGGGTCATGATATACACAGTGTGTCAGTGAGTGTGTTAATATTAATCTGTGTTCTGTGTCAGTGTGTTAATATTGCTGAGGACAGTGGGGGTGTTTTACACTTCACAGGGTGTATCTGACTGTGGGTCATGATATACACAGTGTGTCAGTGAGTGTGTTAATATTAATCTGTGTTCACTGTCAGTGTGTTAATATTCCTGAGGACAGTGGGTGTGTTTTACACTTCACTGGGTGTATCTGACTGTGGGTCATGATATACACAGTGTGTCAGTGAGTGTGTTAATATTAATCTGTGTTCTCTGTCAGTGTGTTAATATTACTGAGGACAGTGGGGGTGTTTTACACTTCACAGGGTGTATCTGACTGTGGGTCATGATATACATTGTGTGTCAGTGAGTGTGTTAATATTAATCTGTGTTCTCTGTCAGTGTGTTAATATTCCTGAGGACAGTGGGGGTGTTTTACACTTCACAGGGTGTATCTGACTGTGGGTCATGATGTACATCGTGTGTCAGTGAGTGTGTTAATATTAATCTGTGTTCTCTGTCAGTGTGTTAATATTCCTGAGGACAGTGGGGGTGTTTTACACTTCACAGCGTGTATCTGACTGTGGGTCATGATATACACAGTGTGTCAGTGAGTGTGTTAATATTAATCTGTGTTCTCTGTCAGTGTGTTAATATTCCTGAGGACAGTGGGTGTGTTTTACACTTCACAGGGTGTATCTGACTGTGGGTCATGATATACACAGTGTGTCAGTGAGAGTGTTAATATTAATCTGTGTTCTCTGTCAGTGTGTTAATATTACTGAGGACAGTGGGGGTGTTTTACACTTCACAGGGTGTATCTGACTGTGGGTCATGATATACATTGTGTGTCAGTGAGAGTGTTAATATTAATCTGTGTTCTCTGTCAGTGTGTTAATATTCCTGAGGACAGTGGGTGTGTTTTACACTTCACAGGGTGTATCTGACTGTGGGTCATGATATACACAGTGTGTCAGTGAGTGTGTTAATATTAATCTTTGTACTCTGTCAGTGTGTTAATATTACTGAGGACAGTGGGGGTGTTTTACACTTCACAGGGTGTATCTGACTGTGGGTCATGATATACACAGTGTGTCAGTGAGTGTGTTAATATTAATCTGTGTTCTCTGTCAGTGTGTTAATATTCCTGAGGACAGTGGAGATGTTTTACACTTCACAGGGTGTATCTGACTGTGGGTCATGATATACACAGTGTGTCAGTGAGTGTGTTAATATTAGTCTGTGTTCTCTGTCAGTGTGTTAATATTCCTGTGGACAGTGGGGGTGTTTTACACTTCACAGGGTTTATCTGACTGTGGGTCATGATATACACAGTGTGTCAGTGAGTGTGTTAATATTAATCTGTGTTCTCTGTCAGTGTGTTAATATTCCTGAGGACAGTGGGGGTGTTTTACACTTCACAGGGTTTATCTGACTGTGGGTCATGATGTACACAGTGTGTCAGTGAGTGTGTTAATATTAATCTGTGTTCTCTGTCAGTGTGTTAATATTCCTGAGGACAGTGGGGGTGTTTTACACTTCACAGGGTGTATCTGACTGTGGGTCATGATGTACATAGTGTGTCAGTGAGTGTGTTAATATTAATCTGTGTTCTCTGTCAGTGTGTTAATATTCCTGAGGACAGTGGGGGTGTTTTACACTTCACAGGGTTTATCTGACTGTGGGTCATGATATACACAGTGTGTCAGTGAGTGTGTTAATATTAGTCTGTGTTCTCTGTCAGTGTGTTAATATTACTGAGGACAGTGGGGGTGTTTTACACTTCACAGGGTTTATCTGACTGTGGGTCATGATATACACAGTGTGTCAGTGAGTGTGTTAATATGAATCTGTGTTCTCTGTCAGTGTGTTAATATTCCTGAGGACAGTGGGGATGTTTTACACTTCACAGGGTGTATCTGACTGTGGGTCATGATATACACTGTGTGTCAGTGAGTGTGTTAATATTAATCTGTGTTCTCTGTCAGTGTGTTAATATTCCTGAGGACAGTGGGGGTGTTTTACACTTCACAGGGTTTATCTGACTGTGGGTCATGATGTACACAGTGTGTCAGTGAGTGTGTTAATATTAATCTGTGTTCTCTGTCAGTGTGTTAATATTCCTGAGGACAGTGGGGGTGTTTTACACTTCACAGGGTGTATCTGACTGTGGGTCATGATGTACATCGTGTGTCAGTGAGTGTGTTAATATTAATCTGTGTTCTCTGTCAGTGTGTTAATATTCCTGAGGACATTGGGGGTGTTTTACACTTCACAGGGTTTATCTGACTGTGGGTCATGATATACACAGTGTGTCAGTGAGTGTGTTAATATTAATCTGTGTTCTCTGTCAGTGTGTTAATATTACTGAGGACAGTGGGGGTGTTTTACACTTCACAGGGTTTATCTGACTGTGGGTCATGATATACACAGTGTGTCAGTGAGTGTGTTAATATTAATCTGTGTTCTCTGTCAGTGTGTTAATATTACTGAGGACAGTGGGGGTGTTTTACACTTCACAGGGTGTATCTGACTGTGGATCATGATATACACAGTGTGTCAGTGAGTGTGTTAATATTAATCTGTGTTCTCTGTCAGTGTGTTAATATTGCTGAGGACAGTGGGGGATGTTTTACACTTCACAGGGTGTATCTAACTGTGGGTCATGATATACAAAGTGTGTCAGTGAGTGTGTTAATATTAATCTGTGTTCTCTGTCAGTGTGTTAATATTATGAGGATAGTGGGGGTGTTTTACACTTCACAGGGTTTATCTGACTGTGAGTCATGATATACACAGTGTGTCAGTGAGTGTGTTAATATTAATCTGTGTTCTCTGTCAGTGTGTTAATATTACTGAGGACAGTGGGGGTGTTTTACACTTTACAGGGTGTATCTGGCTGTGGGTCATGATATACACAGTGTGTCAGTGAGTGTGTTAATATTAATCTGTGTTCTCTGTCAGTGTGTTAATATTACTGAGGACAGTGGGGGTGTTTTACACTTTACAGGGTGTATCTGGCTGTGGGTCATGATATACACAGTGTGTCAGTGAGAGTGTTAATATTAATCTGTGTTCTCTGTCAGTGTGTTAATATTCCTGAGGACAGTGGGATGTTTTACACTTCACAGGGTGTATCTGACTGTGGGTCATGATATACACAGTGTGTCAGTGAGAGTGTTAATATTAATCTGTGTTCTCTGTCAGTGTGTTAATATTCCTGAGGACAGTGGGATGTTTTACACTTCACAGGGTGTATCTGACTGTGGGTCATGATATACACAGTTTGTCAGTGAGTGTGTTAATATTAATCTGTGTTCTCTGTCAGTGTGTTAATATTACTGAGGACAGTGGGGGTGTTTTACACTTCACAGGGTGTATCTGACTGTGGGTCATGATGTACACAGTGTGTCAGTGAGTGTGTTAATATTAATCTGTGTTCTCTGTCAGTGTGTTAATATTCCTGAGGACAGTGGGATGTTTTACACTTCACAGGGTGTATCTGACTGTGGGTCATGATGTACACAGTGTGTCAGTGAGTGTGTTAATATTAATCTGTGTTCTCTGTCAGTGTGTTAATATTACTGAGGACAGTGGGGGTGTTTTACACTTTACAGGGTGTATCTGGCTGTGGGTCATGATATACACAGTGTGTCAGTGAGAGTGTTAATATTAATCTGTGTTCTCTGTCAGTGTGTTAATATTCCTGAGGACAGTGGGATGTTTTACACTTCACAGGGTGTATCTGACTGTGGGTCATGATGTACACAGTGTGTCAGTGAGTGTGTTAATATTAATCTGTGTTCTCTGTCAGTGTGTTAATATTCCTGAGGACAGTGGGATGTTTTACACTTCACAGGGTGTATCTGACTGTGGGTCATGATGTACACAGTGTGTCAGTGAGTGTGTTAATATTAATCTGTGATCTCTGTCAGTGTGTTAATATTCCTGAGGACAGTGGGGGTGTTTTACACTTCACAGGGTGTATCTGACTGTGGGTCATGATGTACACAGTGTGTCAGTGAGTGTGTTAATATTAATCTGTGTTCTCTGTCATTGTGTTAATATTACTGAGGACAGTGGGGGTGTTTTACACTTCACAGGGTGTATCTGACTGTGGGTCATGACGTACACAGTGTGTCAGCGAGTGTGTTAATATTAATCTGTGTTCTCTGTCAATGTGTTAATATTACTGAGGACAGTGGGGGTGTTTTACACTTCACAGGGTGTATCTGACTGTGGGTCATGATGTACACAGTGTGTCAGTGAGTGTGTTAATATTAATCTGTGTTCTCTGTCAGTGTGTTAATATTCCTGAGGACAGTGGGGGTGTTTTACACTTCACAGGGTGTATCTGACTGTGGGTCATGATATACACAGTGTGTCAGTGAGTGTGTTAATATTAATCTGTGTTCTCTGTCAGTGTGTTAATATTACTGAGGACAGTGGGGATGTTTTACACTTCACAGGGTGTATCTGACTGTGGGTCATGATATACACAGTGTGTCAGTGAGTGTGTTAATATTAATCTGTGTTCTCTGTCAGTGTGTTAATATTACTGAGGACAGTGGGGATGTTTTACACTTCACAGGGTGTATCTGACTGTGGGTCATGATATACACAGTGTGTCAGTGAGTGTGTTAATATTAATCTGTGTTCTCTGTCAGTGTGTTAATATTCCGGAGGACAGTGGGGGTGTTTTACACTTCACAGGGTGTATCTGACTGTGGGTCATGATATACACAGTGTGTCAGTGAGTGTGTTAATATTAATCTGTGTTCTCTGTCAGTGTGTTAATATTACTGAGGACAGTGGGGATGTTTTACACTTCACAGGGTGCATCTGACTGTGGGTCATGATGTACACAGTGTGTCAGTGAGTGTGTTAATATTAATCTGTGTTCTCTGTCAGTGTGTTAATATTCCTGAGGACAGTGGGGGTGTTTTACACTTCACAGGGGGTATCTGACTGTGGGTCATGATATACACAGTGTGTCAGTGAGTGTGTTAATATTAATCTGTGTTCTCTGTCAGTGTGTTAATATTCCTGAGGACAGTGGGGGTGTTTTACACTTCACAGGGTGTATCTGACTGTGGGTCATGATATACACAGTGTGTCAGTGAGTGTGTTAATATTAATCTGTGTTCTCTGTCAGTGTGTTAATGTTCCTGAGGACAGTGGGGGTGTTTTACACTTCACAGGGTTTATCTGACTGTGGGTGATGATATACACAGTGTGTCAGTGAGTGTGTTAATATTACTCTGGGTTCTCTGTCAGTGTGTTAATATTACTGAGGACAGTGGGGGTGTTTTACACTTCACAGGGTTTATCTGACTGTGGGTGATGATATACACAGTGTGTCAGTGAGTGTGTTAATATTAATCTGTGTTCTCTGTCAGTGTGTTAATATTACTGAGGACAGTGGGGATGTTTTACACTTCACAGGGTGCATCTGACGGTGGGTCATGATGTACACAGTGTTTCAGTGAGTGTGTTAATATTAATCTGTGTTCTCTGTCAGTGTGTTAATATTACTGAGGACAGTGGGGGTGTTTTACACTTCACAGGGTGTATCTGACTGTGGGTCATGATATACACAGTGTGTCAGTGAGTGTGTTAATATTAATCTGTGTTCTCTGTCAGTGTGTTAATATTACTGAGGACAGTGGGGGTGTTTTACACTTCACAGGGTTTATCTGACTGTGGGTCATGATATACACAGTGTGTCAGTGAGTGTGTTAATATTAATCTGTGTACTCTGTCAGTGTGTTAATATTCCTGAGGACAGTGGGGGTGTTTTACACTTCACAGGGTGTATCTGACTGTGGGTCATGATATACACAGTGTGTCAGTGAGTGTGTTAATATTAATCTGAGTTCTCTGTCAGTGTGTTAATATTCCTGAGGACAGTGGGGGTGTTTTACACTTCACAGGGAGCATCTGACTGTGGGTCATGATGTACACAGTGTGTCAGTGAGTGTGTTAATATTAATCTGTGTTCTCTGTCAGTGTGTTAATATTCCTGAGGACAGTGAGGGTGTTTTACACTTCACAGGGGGTATCTGACTGTGGGTCATGATATACACAGTGTGTCAGTGAGTGTGTTAATATTAATCTGTGTTCTCTGTCAGTGTGTTAATATTCCTGAGGACAGTGGGGGTGTTTTACACTTCACAGGGTTTATCTGACTGTGGGTCATGATGTACACAGTGTGTCAGTGAGTGTGTTAATATTAATCTGAGTTCTCTGTCAGTGTGTTAATATTCCTGAGGACTGTGGGGGTGTTTTACACTTCACCGGGTGTATCTGACTGTGGGTCATGATATACACAGTGTGTCAGTGAGTGTGTTAATATTAATCTGTGTTCTCTGTCAGTGTGTTAATGTTCCTGAGGACAGTGGGGGTGTTTTACACTTCACAGGGTTTATCTGACTGTGGGTGATGATATACACAGTGTGTCAGTGAGTGTGTTAATATTACTCTGGGTTCTCTGTCAGTGTGTTAATATTACTGAGGACAGTGGGGGTGTTTTACACTTCACAGGGTTTATCTGACTGTGGGTGATGATATACACAGTGTGTCAGTGAGTGTGTTAATATTAATCTGTGTTCTCTGTCAGTGTGTTAATATTACTGAGGACAGTGGGGATGTTTTACACTTCACAGGGTGCATCTGACGGTGGGTCATGATGTACACAGTGTTTCAGTGAGTGTGTTAATATTAATCTGTGTTCTCTGTCAGTGTGTTAATATTCCTGAGGACAGTGGGGGTGTTTTACACTTCACAGGGTGTATCTGACTGTGGGTCATGATATACACAGTGTGTCAGTGAGTGTGTTAATATTAATCTGAGTTCTCTGTCAGTGTGTTAATATTCCTGAGGACAGTGGGGGTGTTTTACACTTCACAGGGAGCATCTGACTGTGGGTCATGATGTACACAGTGTGTCAGTGAGTGTGTTAATATTAATCTGTGTTCTCTGTCAGTGTGTTAATATTCCTGAGGACAGTGAGGGTGTTTTACACTTCACAGGGGGTATCTGACTGTGGGTCATGATATACACAGTGTGTCAGTGAGTGTGTTAATATTAATCTGTGTTCTCTGTCAGTGTGTTAATATTCCTGAGGACAGTGGGGGTGTTTTACACTTCACAGGGTTTATCTGACTGTGGGTCATGATGTACACAGTGTGTCAGTGAGTGTGTTAATATTAATCTGTGTTCTCTGTCAGTGTGTTAATATTCCTGAGGACAGTGGGGGTGTTTTACACTTCACAGGGTGTATCTGACTGTGGGTCATGATATACACAGCGTGTCAGTGAGTGTGTTAATATTAATCTGTGTTCTCTGTCAGTGTGTTAATATTCCTGAGGACAGTGGGGGTGTTTTACACTTCACAGGGTGTATCTGAATGTGGGTCATGATATACACAGTGTGTCAGTGAGTGTGTTAATATTAATCTGTGTTCTCTGTCAGTGTGTTAATATTCCTGAGGACAGTGGGGATGTTTTACACTTCACAGGGTGTATCTGACTGTGGGTCATGATATACACAGTGTGTCAGTGAGTGTGTTAATATTAATCTGTGTTCTCTGTCAGTGTGTTAATATTACTGAGGACAGTGGGGGTGTTTTACACTTCACAGGGTGTATCTGACTGTGGGTCATGATATACACAGTGTGTCAGTGAGTGTGTTAATATTAATCTGTGTTCTCTGTCAGTGTGTTAATATTACTGAGGACAGTGGGGATGTTCTACACTTCACAGGGTGTATCTGACTGTGGGTCATGACATACACAGTGTGTCAGTGAGTGTGTTAATATTAATCTGTGTTCTCTGTCAGTGTGTTACTATTCCTGAGGACAGTGGGGGTGATTTACACTTCACAGGGTGTATCTGACTGTGGGTCATGATGTACACAGTGTGTCAGTGAGTGTGTTAATATTAATCTGTGTTCTCTGTCAGTGTGTTAATATTACTGAGGACAGTGGGGGTGTTTTACACTTCACAGGGTTTATCTGACTGTGAGTCATGATATACACAGTGTGTCAGTGAGTGTGTTAATATTAATCTGTGTTCTCTGTCAGTGTGTTAATATTCCTGAGGACAGTGGGGGTGTTTTACACTTCACAGGGTGTATCTGACTGTGGGTCATGATATACACAGTGTGTCAGTGAGTGTGTTAATATTAATCTGTGTTCTCTGTCAGTGTGTTAATATTACTGAGGACAGTGGGGGTGTTTTACACTTCACAGGGTGTATCTGACTGTGGGTCATGATATACACAGTGTGTCAGTGAGTGTGTTAATATTAATCTGTGTTCTCTGTCAGTGTGTTAATATTACTGAGGACAGTGGGGGTGTTTTACACTTCACAGGGTGTATCTGACTGTGGGTCATGATATACACAGTGTGTCAGTGAGTGTGTTAATATTAATCTGTGTTCTCTGTCATGTGTTAATATTACTGAGGACAGTGGGGGTGTTTTACACTTCACAGGGTGTATCTGACTGTGGGTCATGATATACACAGTGTGTCAGTGAGTGTGTTAATATTAATCTGTGTTCTCTGTCAGTGTGTTAATATTACTGAGGACAGTGGGGGTGTTTTACACTTCACAGGGTGTATCTGACTGTGGGTCAGGATGTACACAGTGTGTCAGTGAGTGTGTTAATATTAATCTGTGTTCCCTGTCAGTGTGTTAATATTACTGAGGACAGTGGGGGTGTTTTACACTTGACAGGGTGTATCTGACTGTGGGTCATGATATACACAGTGTGTCAGTGAGTGTGTTAATATTAATCTGTGTTCTCTGTCAGTGTGTTAATATTACTGAGGACAGTGGGTGTGTTTTACACTTCACAGGGTGTATCTGACTGTGGGTCATGATGTACACAGTGTGTCGGTGAGTGTGTTAATATTAATCTGTGTTCTCTGTCAGTGTGTTAATATTACTGAGGACAGTGGGGGTGTTTTACACTTCACAGGGTGTATCTGACTGTGGGTCATGATATACACAGTGTGTCAGTGATTGTGTTAATATTAATCTGTGTTCTCTGTCAGTGTGTTAATATTACTGAGGACAGTGGGGGTGTTTTACACTTCACAGGGTGTATCTGACTGTGGGTCATGATGTACACAGTGTGTCAGTGAGTGTGTTAATATTAATCTGTGTTCTCTGTCAGTGTGTTAATATTCCTGAGGACAGTGGGGGTGTTTTACACTTCACAGGGTGTATCTGACTGTGGGTCATGATATACACAGTGTGTCAGTGAGTGTGTTAATATTAATCTGTGTTCTCTGTCAGTGTGTTAATATTCCTGAGGACAGTGGGGGTGTTTTACACTTCACAGGGTGTATCTGACTGTGGGTCATGATATACACAGTGTGTCAGTGAGAGTGTTAATATTAATCTGTGTTCTCTGTCAGTGTGTTAATGTTCCTGAGGACAGTGGGGATGTTTTACACTTCACAGGGTTTATCTGACTGTGAGTCATGATATACACAGTGTGTCAGTGAGTGTGTTAATATTAATCTGTGTTCTCTGTCAGTGTGTTAATATTCCTGAGGACAGTGGGGATGTTTTACACTTCACAGGGTGTATCTGACTGTGGATCATGATATACACAGTGTGTCAGTGAGTGTGTTAATATTAATCTGTGTTCTCTGTCAGGGTGTTAATATTACTGAGGACAGTGGGGGTGTTTTACACTTCACAGGGTGTATCTGACTGTGGGTAATGATGTACACAGCGTGTCAGTGAGTGTGTTAATATTAATCTGTGTTCTCTGTCAGTGTGTTAATATTCCTGAGGACAGTGGTGGTGTTTTACACTTCACAGGGTGTATCTGACTGTGGGTCATGATATACACAGTGCGTCAGTGAGTGTGTTAATATTAATCTGTGTTCTCTGTCAGTGTGTTAATATTACTGAGGACAGTGGTGGTGTTTTACACTTCACAGGGTGTATCTGACTGTGGGTCATGATATACACAGTGTGTCAGTGAGTGTGTTAATATTAATCTGTGTTCTCTGTCAGTGTGTTAATATTACTGAGGACAGTGGGGATGTTTTACACTTCACAGGCTGTATCTGACTGTGGGTCATGATGTACACAGTGTGTCAGTGAGTGTGTTAATATTAATCTGTGTACTCTGTCAGTGTGTTAATATTCCTGAGGACAGTGGGGGTGTTTTACACTTCACAGGGTGTATCTGACTGTGGGTCATGATGTACACAGTGTGTCAGTGAGTGTGTTAATATTAATCTGTGTTCTCTGTCAGTGTGTTAATATTCCTGAGGACAGTGGGCATGTTTTACACTTCACAGGGTGTATCTGACTGTGGGTCATGATGTACACAGTGTGTCAGTGAGTGTGTTAATATTAATCTGTGTTCTCTGTCAGTGTGTTAATATTCCTGAGGACAGTGGGGGTGTTTTACACTTCACAGGGTGTATCTGAATGTGGGTCATGAAATACACAGTGTGTCAGTGAGTGTGTTAATATTAATCTGTGTTCTCTGTCAGTGTGTTAATATTCCTGAGGACAGTGGGGGTGTTTTACACTTCACAGGGTGTATCAGACTGTGGGTCATGATATACACAGTGTGTCAGTGAGTGTGTTAATATTAATCTGTGTTCTCTGTCAGTGTGTTAATATTACTGAGGACAGTGGGAGTGTTTTACACTTCACAGGGTGTATCTGACTGTGGGTCATGATGTACACAGTGTGTCAGTGAGTGTGTTAATATTAATCTGTGTTCTCTGTCAGTGTGTTAATATTACTGACGACAGTGGGGGTGTTTTACACATCACCGGGTGTATCTGACTGTGGGTCATGATATACACAGTGTGTCAGTGAGTGTGTTAATATTAATCTGTGTTCTCTGTCTGTTTGTTAACATTACCGAGGACAGTGGGGGTGTTTTACACTTCACAGGGTGTATTTGACTGTGGGTCATGATGTACACAGTGTGTCAGTGAGTGTGTTAATATTAATCTGTGTTCTCTGTCAGTGTGTTAATATTACTGAGGACAGTGGGGATGTTTTACACTTCACCGGGTGTATCTGACTGTGGGTCATGATGTACACAGTGTGTCAGTGAGTGTGTTAATATTAATCTGTGTTCTCTGTCAGTGTGTTAATATTACTGACGACAGTGGGGGTGTTTTACACATCACCGGGTGTATCTGACTGTGGGTCATGATATACACAGTGTGTCAGTGAGTGTGTTAATATTAATCTGTGTTCTCTGTCTGTTTGTTAACATTACCGAGGACAGTGGGGGTGTTTTACACTTCACAGGGTGTATCTGACTGTGGTTCATGATATACACAGTGTGTCAGTGAGTGTGTTAATATTAATCTGTGTTCTCTGTCAGTGTGTTAATATTCCTGAGGTCAGTGGGGATGTTTTACACTTCACAGGGTGTATCTGACTGTGGATCATGATATACACAGTGTGTCAGTGAGTGTGTTAATATTAATCTGTGTTCTCTGTCAGGGTGTTAATATTACTGAGGACAGTGGGGGTGTTTTACACTTCACGGGGTGTATCTGACTGTGGGTCATGATGTACACAGTGTGTCAGTGAGTGTGTTAATATTAATCTGTGTTCTCTGTCAGTGTGTTAATATTCCTGAGGACAGTGGTGGTGTTTTACACTTCACAGGGTGTATCTGACTGTGGGTCATGATATACACAGTGTGTCAGTGAGTGTGTTAATATTAATCTGTGTTCTCTGTCAGTGTGTTAATATTACTGAGGACAGTGGGGATGTTTTACACTTCACAGGGTGTATCTGACTGTGGGTCATGATGTACACAGTGTGTCAGTGAGTGTGTTAATATTAATCTGTGTACTCTGTCAGTGTGTTAATATTCCTGAGGACAGTGGGGGTGTTTTACACTTCACAGGGTGTATCTTACTGTGGGTCATGATGTACACAGTGTGTCAGTGAGTGTGTTAATATTAATCTGTGTTCTCTGTCAGTGTGTTAATATTCCTGAGGACAGTGGGCATGTTTTACACTTCACAGGGTGTATCTGACTGTGGGTCATGATGTACACAGTGTGTCAGTGAGTGTGTTAATATTAATCTGTGTTCTCTGTCAGTGTGTTAATATTCCTGAGGACAGTGGGGGTGTTTTACACTTCACAGGGTGTATCTGACTGTGGGTCATGAAATACACAGTGTGTCAGTGAGTGTGTTAATATTAATCTGTGTTCTCTGTCAGTGTGTTAATATTCCTGAGGACAGTGGGGGTGTTTTACACTTCACAGGGTGTATCTGACTGTGGGTCATGATATACACAGTGTGTCAGTGAGTGTGTTAATATTAATCTGTGTTCTCTGTCAGTGTGTTAATATTACTGAGGACAGTGGGGGTGTTTTACACTTCACAGGGTGTATCTGACTGTGGGTCATGATGTACACAGTGTGTCAGTGAGTGTGTTAATATTAATCTGTGTTCTCTGTCAGTGTGTTAATATTACTGACGACAGTGGGGGTGTTTTACACATCACCGGGTGTATCTGACTGTGGGTCATGATATACACAGTGTGTCAGTGAGTGTGTTAATATTAATCTGTGTTCTCTGTCTGTGTGTTAACATTACCGAGGACAGTGGGGGTGTTTTACACTTCACAGGGTGTATCTGACTGTGGGTCATGATGTACACAGTGTGTCAGTGAGTGTGTTAATATTAATCTGTGTTCTCTGTCAGTGTGTTAATATTACTGAGGACAGTGGGGATGTTTTACACTTCACAGGGTGTATCTGACTGTGGGTCATGATGTACACAGTGTGTCAGTGAGTGTGTTAATATTAATCTGTGTTCTCTGTCAGTGTGTTAATATTACTGACGACAGTGGGGGTGTTTTACACATCACCGGGTGTATCTGACTGTGGGGCATGATATACACAGTGTGTCAGTGAGTGTGTTAATATTAATCTGTGTTCTCTGTCTGTGTGTTAACATTACCGAGGACAGTGGGGGTGTTTTACACTTCACAGGGTGTATCTGACTGTGGGTCATGATGTACACAGTGTGTCAGTGAGTGTGTTAATATTAATCTGTGTTCTCTGTCAGTGTGTTAATATTACTGAGGACAGTGGGGATGTTTTACACTTCACAGGGTGTATCTGACTGTGGGTCATGATGTACACAGTGTGTCAGTGAGTGTGTTAATATTAATCTGTGTTCTCTGTCAGTGTGTTAAAATTACTGAGGACAGTGGGGGTGTTTTACACTTCACAGGGTGTATCTGACTGTGGGTCATGATATACACAGTGTGTCAGTGAGTGTGTTAATATTAATCTGTGTTCTCTGTCAGTGTGTTAATATTCCTGTGGACAGTGGGGGTGTTTTACACTTCACAGGGTGTATCTGACTGTGGGTCATGATATACACAGTGTGTCAGTGAGTGTGTTAATGTTAATCTGTGTTCTCTGTCAGTGTGTTAATATTACTGAGGACAGTGGGGGTGTTTTACACTTCACAGGGTGTATCTGACTGTGGGTCATGATATACACAGTGTGTCAGTGAGTGTGTTAATATTAATCTGTGTTCTCTGTCAGTGTGTTAATATTCCTGAGGACAGTGGGGGTGTTTTACACTTCACAGGGTGTATCTGACTGTGGGTCATGATATACACAGTGTGTCAGTGAGTATGTTAATATTAATCTGTGTTCCCTGTCAGTGTGTTAATATTACTGAGGACAGTGGGGGTGTTTTACACTTCACAGGGTGTATCTGACTCTGGGTCATGATGTACACAGTGTGTCAGTGAGTGTGTTAATATTAATCTGTGTTCTCTGTCAGTGTGTTAATATTACTGAGGACAGTGGGGGTGTTTTGCACTTCACAGGGTGTATCTGACTGTGGGTCATGAAATACACAGTGTGTCAGTGAGTGTGTTAATATTAATCTGTGTTCTCTGTCAGTGTGTTAATATTACTGAGGACAGTGGGGGTGTTTTACACTTCACAGGGTTTATCTGACTGTGGGTCATGATATACACAGTGTGTCAGTGAGTGTGTTAATATTAATCTGTGTTCTCTGTCAGTGTGTTAATATTACTGAGGACAGTGGGGGTGTTTTACCCTTCACAGGGTGTATCTGACTGTGGGTCATGATATACACAGTGTGTCAGTGAGTGTGTTAATATTAATTTGTGTTCCCTGTCAGTGTGTTAATATTCCTGAGGACAGTGGGGGTGTTTTACACTTCACAGGGAGTATCTGACTGTCAGTCATGATATACACAGTGTGTCAGTGAGTGTGTTAATATTAATCTGTGTTCTCTGTCAGTGTGTTAATATTACTGAGGACAGTGGGGGTGTTTTAAACTTCACAGGGTGTATCTGACTGTGGGTCATGATATACACAGTGTGTCAGTGAGTGTGTTAATATTAATCTGTGTTCTCTGTCAGTGTGTTAATATTACTGAGGACAGTGGGGGTGTTTTACACTTCACAGGGTGTATCTGACTGTGGGTCATGATATACACAGTGTGTCAGTGAGTGTGTTAATATTAATCTGTGTTCTCTGTCTGTGTGTTAATATTACTGAGGACAGTGGGGGTGTTTTACACTTCACAGGGTTTATCTGACTGTGGGTCATGATATACACAGTGTGTCAGTGAGTGCGTTAATATTAATCTGTGTTCTCTGTCAGTGTGTTAATATTACTGAGGACAGTGGGGGTGTTTTACACTTCACAGGGTGTATCTGACTGTGGGTCATGATGTACACAGTGTGTCAGTGAGTGTGTTAATATTAATCTGTGTTCTCTGTCAGTGTGTTAATATTCCTGAGGACAGTGGGCATGTTTTACACTTCACAGGGTGTATCTGACTGTGGGTCATGATGTACACAGTGTGTCAGTGAGTGTGTTAATATTAATCTGTGTTCTCTGTCAGTGTGTTAATATTCCTGAGGACAGTGGGGGTGTTTTACACTTCACAGGGTGTATCTGACTGTGGGTCATGAAATACACAGTGTGTCAGTGAGTGTGTTAATATTAATCTGTGTTCTCTGTCAGTGTGTTAATATTCCTGAGGACAGTGGGGGTGTTTTACACTTCACAGGGTGTATCTGACTGTGGGTCATGATATACACAGTGTGTCAGTGAGTGTGTTAATATTAATCTGTGTTCTCTGTCAGTGTGTTAATATTACTGAGGACAGTGGGGGTGTTTTACACTTCACAGGGTGTATCTGACTGTGGGTCATGATGTACACAGTGTGTCAGTGAGTGTGTTAATATTAATCTGTGTTCTCTGTCAGTGTGTTAATATTACTGACGACAGTGGGGGTGTTTTACACATCACCGGGTGTATCTGACTGTGGGTCATGATATACACAGTGTGTCAGTGAGTGTGTTAATATTAATCTGTGTTCTCTGTCTGTGTGTTAACATTACCGAGGACAGTGGGGGTGTTTTACACTTCACAGGGTGTATCTGACTGTGGGTCATGATGTACACAGTGTGTCAGTGAGTGTGTTAATATTAATCTGTGTTCTCTGTCAGTGTGTTAATATTACTGAGGACAGTGGGGATGTTTTACACTTCACAGGGTGTATCTGACTGTGGGTCATGATGTACACAGTGTGTCAGTGAGTGTGTTAATATTAATCTGTGTTCTCTGTCAGTGTGTTAATATTACTGACGACAGTGGGGGTGTTTTACACATCACCGGTTGTATCTGACTGTGGGTCATGATATACACAGTGTGTCAGTGAGTGTGTTAATATTAATCTGTGTTCTCTGTCTGTGTGTTAACATTACCGAGGACAGTGGGGGTGTTTTACTCTTCACAGGGTGTATCTGACTGTGGGTCATGATGTACACAGTGTGTCAGTGAGTGTGTTAATATTAATCTGTGTTCTCTGTCAGTGTGTTAATATTACTGAGGACAGTGGGGATGTTTTACACTTCACAGGGTGTATCTGACTGTGGGTCATGATGTACACAGTGTGTCAGTGAGTGTGTTAATATTAATCTGTGTTCTCTGTCAGTGTGTTAAAATTACTGAGGACAGTGGGGGTGTTTTACACTTCACAGGGTGTATCTGACTGTGGGTCATGATATACACAGTGTGTCAGTGAGTGTGTTAATATTAATCTGTGTTCTCTGTCAGTGTGTTAATATTCCTGTGGACAGTGGGGGTGTTTTACACTTCACAGGGTGTATCTGACTGTGGGTCATGATATACACAGTGTGTCAGTGAGTGTGTTAATATTAATCTGTGTTCTCTGTCAGTGTGTTAATATTACTGAGGACAGTGGGGGTGTTTTACACTTCACAGGGTGTATCTGACTGTGGGTCATGATATACACAGTGTGTCAGTGAGTGTGTTAATATTAATCTGTGTTCTCTGTCAGTGTGTTAATATTCCTGAGGACAGTGGGGGTGTTTTACACTTCACAGGGTGTATCTGACTGTGGGTCATGATATACACAGTGTGTCAGTGAGTATGTTAATATTAATCTGTGTTCCCTGTCAGTGTGTTAATATTACTGAGGACAGTGGGGGTGTTTTACACTTCACAGGGTGTATCTGACTCTGGGTCATGATGTACACAGTGTGTCAGTGAGTGTGTTAATATTAATCTGTGTTCTCTGTCAGTGTGTTAATATTACTGAGGACAGTGGGGGTGTTTTGCACTTCACAGGGTGTATCTGACTGTGGGTCATGAAATACACAGTGTGTCAGTGAGTGTGTTAATATTAATCTGTGTTCTCTGTCAGTGTGTTAATATTACTGAGGACAGTGGGGGTGTTTTACACTTCACAGGGTTTATCTGACTGTGGGTCATGATATACACAGTGTGTCAGTGAGTGTGTTAATATTAATCTGTGTTCTCTGTCAGTGTGTTAATATTACTGAGGACAGTGGGGGTGTTTTACCCTTCACAGGGTGTATCTGACTGTGGGTCATGATATACACAGTGTGTCAGTGAGTGTGTTAATATTAATTTGTGTTCCCTGTCAGTGTGTTAATATTCCTGAGGACAGTGGGGGTGTTTTACACTTCACAGGGAGTATCTGACTGTCAGTCATGATATACACAGTGTGTCAGTGAGTGTGTTAATATTAATCTGTGTTCTCTGTCAGTGTGTTAATATTACTGAGGACAGTGGGGGTGTTTTAAACTTCACAGGGTGTATCTGACTGTGGGTCATGATATACACAGTGTGTCAGTGAGTGTGTTAATATTAATCTGTGTTCTCTGTCAGTGTGTTAATATTACTGAGGACAGTGGGGGTGTTTTACACTTCACCGGGTGTATCTGACTGTGGGTCATGATATACACAGTGTGTCAGTGAGTGTGTTAATATTAATCTGTGTTCTCTGTCTGTGTGTTAATATTACTGAGGACAGTGGGGGTGTTTTACACTTCACAGGGTTTATCTGACTGTGGGTCATGATATACACAGTGTGTCAGTGAGTGCGTTAATATTAATCTGTGTTCTCTGTCAGTGTGTTAATATTACTGAGGACAGTGGGGGTGTTTTACACTTCACAGGGTGTATCTGACTGTGGGTCATGATGTACACAGTGTGTCAGTGAATGTGTTAATATTAATCTGTGTTCTCTGTCAGTGTGTTAATATTACTGAGGACAGTGGGGGTGTTTTACACTTCACAGGGTGTATCTGACTGTGGGTCATGATATACACAGTGTGTCAGTGAGTGTGTTAATATTAATCCGTGTTCTCTATCAGTGTGTTAATATTCCTGTGGACAGTGGGGGTGTTTTACACTTCACAGGGTGTATCTGACTGTGGGTCATGATATACACAGTGTGTCAGTGAGTGTGTTAATATTAATCTGTGTTCTCTGTCAGTGTGTTAATATTACTGAGGACAGTGGGGGTGTTTTACACTTCACAGGGTGTATCTGACTGTGGGTCATGATATACACAGTGTGTCAGTGAGTGTGTTAATATTAATCTGTGTTCTCTGTCAGTGTGTTAATATTCCTGAGGACAGTGGGGGTGTTTTACACTTCACAGGGTGTATCTGACTGTGGGTCATGATATACACAGTGTGTCAGTGAGTATGTTAATATTAATCTGTGTTCCCTGTCAGTGTGTTAATATTACTGAGGACAGTGGGGGTGTTTTACACTTCACAGGGTGTATCTGACTCTGGGTCATGATGTACACAGTGTGTCAGTGAGTGTGTTAATATTAATCTGTGTTCTCTGTCAGTGTGTTAATATTACTGAGGACAGTGGGGGTGTTTTGCACTTCACAGGGTGTATCTGACTGTGGGTCATGATATACACAGTGTGTCAGTGAGTGTGTTAATATTAATCTGTGTTCTCTGTCAGTGTGTTAATATTACTGAGGACAGTGGGGGTGTTTTACACTTCACAGGGTGTATCTGACTGTGGGTCATGATGTACACAGTGTGTCAGTGAGTGTGTTAATATTAATCTGTGTTCTCTGTCAGTGTGTTAATATTACTGACGACAGTGGGGGTGTTTTACACATCACCGGGTGTATCTGACTGTGGGTCATGATATACACAGTGTGTCAGTGAGTGTGTTAATATTAATCTGTGTTCTCTGTCTGTGTGTTAACATTACCGAGGACAGTGGGGGTGTTTTACACTTCACAGGGTGTATCTGACTGTGGGTCATGATGTACACAGTGTGTCAGTGAGTGTGTTAATATTAATCTGTGTTCTCTGTCAGTGTGTTAATATTACTGAGGACAGTGGGGATGTTTTACACTTCACAGGGTGTATCTGACTGTGGGTCATGATGTACACAGTGTGTCAGTGAGTGTGTTAATATTAATCTGTGTTCTCTGTCAGTGTGTTAATATTACTGACGACAGTGGGGGTGTTTTACACATCACCGGGTGTATCTGACTGTGGGTCATGATATACACAGTGTGTCAGTGAGTGTGTTAATATTAATCTGTGTTCTCTGTCTGTGTGTTAACATTACCGAGGACAGTGGGGGTTTTTTACACTTCACAGGGTGTATCTGACTGTGGGTCATGATGTACACAGTGTGTCAGTGAGTGTGTTAATATTAATCTGTGTTCTCTGTCAGTGTGTTAATATTACTGAGGACAGTGGGGATGTTTTACACTTCACAGGGTGTATCTGACTGTAGGTCATGATGTACACAGTGCGTCAGTGAGTGTGTTAATATTAATCTGTGTTCTCTGTCAGTGTGTTAAAATTACTGAGGACAGTGGGGGTGTTTTACACTTCACAGGGTGTATCTGACTGTGGGTCATGATATACACAGTGTGTCAGTGAGTGTGTTAATATTAATCTGTGTTCTCTGTCAGTGTGTTAATATTCCTGTGGACAGTGGGGGTGTTTTACACTTCACAGGGTGTATCTGACTGTGGGTCATGATATACACAGTGTGTCAGTGAGTGTGTTAATATTAATCTGTGTTCTCTGTCAGTGTGTTAATATTACTGAGGACAGTGGGGGTGTTTTACACTTCACAGGGTGTATCTGACTGTGGGTCATGATATACACAGTGTGTCAGTGAGTGTGTTAATATTAATCTGTGTTCTCTGTCAGTGTGTTAATATTCCTGAGGACAGTGGGGGTGTTTTACACTTCACAGGGTGTATCTGACTGTGGGTCATGATATACACAGTGTGTCAGTGAGTATGTTAATATTAATCTGTGTTCCCTGTCAGTGTGTTAATATTACTGAGGACAGTGGGGGTGTTTTACACTTCACAGGGTGTATCTGACTCTGGGTCATGATGTACACAGTGTGTCAGTGAGTGTGTTAATATTAATCTGTGTTCTCTGTCAGTGTGTTAATATTACTGAGGACAGTGGGGGTGTTTTGCACTTCACAGGGTGTATCTGACTGTGGGTCATGAAATACACAGTGTGTCAGTGAGTGTGTTAATATTAATCTGTGTTCTCTGTCAGTGTGTTAATATTACTGAGGACAGTGGGGGTGTTTTACACTTCACAGGGTTTATCTGACTGTGGGTCATGATATACACAGTGTGTCAGTGAGTGTGTTAATATTAATCTGTGTTCTCTGTCAGTGTGTTAATATTACTGAGGACAGTGGGGGTGTTTTACCCTTCACAGGGTGTATCTGACTGTGGGTCATGATATACACAGTGTGTCAGTGAGTGTGTTAATATTAATTTGTGTTCCCTGTCAGTGTGTTAATATTGCTGAGGACAGTGGGGGTGTTTTACACTTCACAGGGAGTATCTGACTGTCAGTCATGATATACACAGTGTGTCAGTGAGTGTGTTAATATTAATCTGTGTTCTCTGTCAGTGTGTTAATATTACTGAGGACAGTGGGGGTGTTTTAAACTTCACAGGGTGTATCTGACTGTGGGTCATGATATACACAGTGTGTCAGTGAGTGTGTTAATATTAATCTGTGTTCTCTGTCAGTGTGTTAATATTACTGAGGACAGTGGGGGTGTTCTACACTTCACAGGGTGTATCTGACTGTGGGTCATGATATACACAGTGTGTCAGTGAGTGTGTTAATATTAATCTGTGTTCTCTGTCTGTGTGTTAATATTACTGAGGACAGTGGGGGTGTTTTACACTTCACAGGGTGTATCTGACTGTGGGTCATGATATACACAGTGTGTCAGTGAGTGTGTTAATATTAATCTGTGTTCTCTGTCAGTGTGTTAATATTACTGAGGACAGTGGGGGTGTTTTACACTTCACAGGGTGTATCTGACTGTGGGTCATGATATACACAGTGTGTCAGTGAGTGTGTTAATATTAATCTGTGTACTCTGTCAGTGTGTTAATATTACTGAGGACAGTGGGGGTGTTTTACACTTCACAGGGTGTATCTGACTGTGGGTCATGATATACACAGTGTGTCAGTGAGTGTGTTAATATTAATCTGTGTTCTCTGTCAGTGTGTTAATATTACTGAGGACAGTGGGGGTGTTTTACACTTCACAGGGTGTATCTGACTGTGGGTCATGATATACACAGTGTGTCAGTGAGTGTGTTAATATTAATCTGTGTTCTCTGTCAGTGTGTTAATATTCCTGTGGACAGTGGGGGTGTTTTACACTTCACAGGGTGTATCTGACTGTGGGTCATGATATACACAGTGTGTCAGTGAGTGTGTTAATATTAATCTGTGTTCTCTGTCAGTGTGTTAATATTACTGAGGACAGTGGGGGTGTTTTACACTTCACAAGGTGTATCTGACTGTGGGTCATGATATACACAGTGTGTCAGTGAGTGTGTTAATATTAATCTGTGTTCTCTGTCAGTGTGTTAATATTCCTGAGGACAGTGGGGGTGTTTTACACTTCACAGGGTGTATCTGACTGTGGGTCATGATATACACAGTGTGTCAGTGAGTATGTTAATATTAATCTGTGTTCCCTGTCAGTGTGTTAATATTACTGAGGACAGTGGGGGTGTTTTACACTTCACAGGGTGTATCTGACTCTGGGTCATGATATACACAGTGTGTCAGTGAGTGTGTTAATATTAATCTGTGTTCTCTGTCAGTGTGTTAATATTCCTGAGGACAGTGGGGGTGTTTTACACTTCACAGGGTGTATCTGACTGTGGGTCATGATGTACACAGTGTGTCAGTGAGTGTGTTAATATTAATCTGTGTTCTCTGTCAGTGTGTTAATATTACTGAGGACAGTGGGGGTGTTTTACACTTCACGGGGTTTATCTGACTGTGGGTCATGATGTACACAGTGTGTCAGTGAGTGTGTTAATATTAATCTGTGTTCTCTGTCAGTGTGTTAATATTACTGAGGACAGTGGGGGTGTTTTGCACTTCACAGGGTGTATCTGACTGTGGGTCATGAAATACACAGTGTGTCAGTGAGTGTGTTAATATTAATCTGTGTTCTCTGTCAGTGTGTTAATATTACTGAGGACAGTGGGGGTGTTTTACACTTCACAGGGTTTATCTGACTGTGGGTCATGATATACACAGTGTGTCAGTGAGTGTGTTAATATTAATCTGTGTTCTCTGTCAGTGTGTTAATATTACTGAGGACAGTGGGGGTGTTTTACCCTTCACAGGGTGTATCTGACTGTGGGTCATGATATACACAGTGTGTCAGTGAGTGTGTTAATATTAATTTGTGTTCCCTGTCAGTGTGTTAATATTCCTGAGGACAGTGGGGGTGTTTTACACTTCACAGGGAGTATCTGACTGTCAGTCATGATATACACAGTGTGTCAGTGAGTGTGTTAATATTAATCTGTGTTCTCTGTCAGTGTGTTAATATTACTGAGGACAGTGGGGGTGTTTTAAACTTCACAGGGTGTATCTGACTGTGGGTCATGATATACACAGTGTGTCAGTGAGTGTGTTAATATTAATCTGTGTTCTCTGTCAGTGTGTTAATATTACTGAGGACAGTGGGGGTGTTTTACACTTCACAGGGTGTATCTGACTGTGGGTCATGATATACACAGTGTGTCAGTGAGTGTGTTAATATTAATCTGTGTTCTCTGTCTGTGTGTTAATATTACTGAGGACAGTGGGGGTGTTTTACACTTCACAGGGTTTATCTGACTGTGGGTCATGATATACACAGTGTGTCAGTGAGTGCGTTAATATTAATCTGTGTTCTCTGTCAGTGTGTTAATATTACTGAGGACAGTGGGGGTGTTTTACACTTCACAGGGTGTATCTGACTGTGGGTCATGATGTACACAGTGTGTCAGTGAGTGTGTTAATATTAATCTGTGTTCTCTGTCAGTGTGTTAATATTACTGAGGACAGTGGGGGTGTTTTACACTTCACAGGGTGTATCTGACTGTGGGTCATGATATACACAGTGTGTCAGTGAGTGTGTTAATATTAATCTGTGTTCTCTGTCAGTGTGTTAATATTACTGAGGACAGTGGGGGTGTTTTACACTTCACAGGGTGTATCTGACTGTGGGTCATGATATACACAGTGTGTCAGTGAGTGTGTTAATATTAATCTGTGTTCTCTGTCAGTGTGTTAATATTCCTGAGGACAGTGGGGGTGTTTTACACTTCACAAGGTGTATCTGACTGTGGGTCATGATATACACAGTGTGTCAGTGAGTGTGTTAATATTAATCTGTGTTCTCTGTCAGTGTGTTAATATTCCTGAGGACAGTGGGGATGTTTTACACTTCACAGGGTGTATCTGACTGTGGGTCATGATATACACAGTGTGTCAGTGAGTGTGTTAATATTAATCTGTGTTCTCTGTCAGTGTGTTAATATTACTGAGGACAGTGGGGGTGTTTTACACTTCACAGGGTGTATCTGACTGTGGGTCATGATATACACAGTGTGTCAGTGAGTGTGTTAATATTAATCTGTGTTCTCTGTCAGTGTGTTAATATTACTGAGGACAGTGGGGATGTTTTACACTTCACAGGGTGTATCTGGCTGTGGGTCATGATATACACAGTGTGTCAGTGAGTGTGTTAATATTAATCTGTGTTCTCTGTCAGTGTGTTAATATTGCTGAGGACAGTGGGGGTGTTTTACACTTCACAGGGTGTATCTGACTGTGTGTCATGATATACACAGTGTGTCAGTGAGTGTGTTAATATTAATCTGTGTTCTCTGTCAGTGTGTTAATATTACTGAGGACAGTGGGGGTGTTTTACACTTCACAGGGTGTATCTGACTCATGGTCATGATGTACACAGTGTGTCAGTGAGTGTGTTAATATTAATCTGTGTTCTCTGTCAGTGTGTTAATATTCCTGAGGACAGTGGGGATGTTTTACACTTCACCGGGTGTATCTGACTGTGGGTCATGATATACACAGTGTGTCAGTGAGTGTGTTAATATTAATCTGTGTTCTCTGTCAGTGTGTTAATATTACTGAGGACAGTGGGGGTGTTTTACACTTCACAGGGTGTATCTGACTCATGGTCATGATGTACACAGTGTGTCAGTGAGTGTGTTATTATTAATCTGTGTTCTCTGTCAGTGTGTTAATATTACTGAGGACAGTGGGGGTGTTTTACACTTCACAGGGTGTATCTGACTGTGGGTCATGATGTACACAGTGTGTCAGTGAGTGTGTTAATATTAATCTGTGTTCTCTGTCAGTGTGTTAATATTCCTGAGGACAGTGGGGATGTTTTACACTTCACCGGGTGTATCTGACTGTGGGTCATGATATACACAGTGTGTCAGTGAGTATGTTAATATTAATCTGTGTTCTCTGTCAGTGTGTTAATATTCCTGAGGACAGTGGGGATGTTTTACACTTCACCGGGTGTATTTGACTGTGGGTCATGATATACACAGTGTGTCAGTGAGTGTGTTAATATTAATCTGTGTTCTCTGTCAGTGTGTTAATATTACTGAGGACAGAAGGGGGTGTTTTACACTTCACAGTGTGTATCTGACTGTGGGTCATGATATACACAGTGTGTCAGTGAGTGTGTTAATATTAATCTGTGTTCTCTGTCAGTGTGTTAATATTCCTGAGGACAGTGGGGGTGTTTTACACTTCACAGGGTGTATCTGACTGTGGGTCATGATATACACAGTGTGTCAGTGAGTGTGTTAATATTAATCTGTGTTCTCTGTCAGTGTGTTAATATTACTGAGGACAGTGGGGGTGTTTTACACTTCACAGGGTGTATCTGACTGTGGCTCATGATATACACAGTGTGTCAGTGAGTGTGGTAATATTAATCTTTGTACTCTGTCAGTGTGTTAATATTACTGAGGACAGTGGGGGTGTTTTACACTTCACAGGGTGTATCTGGCTGTGGGTCATGATATACACAGTGTGTCAGTGAGTGTGTTAATATTAATCTGTGTTCTCTGTCAGTGTGTTAATATTACTGAGGACAGTGGGGGTGTTTTACACTTCACAGGGTGTATCTGACTGTGGGTCATGATTTACACAGTGTGTCAGTGAGTGTGTTAATATTCATCTGTGTTCTCTGTCAGTGTGTTAATATTACTGAGGACAGTGGGGGTGTTTTACACTTCACAGGGTTTATCTGGCTGTGGGTCATGATATACACAGTGTGTCAGTGAGTGTGTTAATATTAATCTGTGTTCTCTGTCAGTGTGTTAATATTACTGAGGACAGTGGGGGTGTTTTACACTTCACAGGGTGTATCTAACTGTGGGTCATGATATACACAGTGTGTCAGTGAGTGTGTTAATATTAATCTGTGTTCTCTGTCAGTGTGTTAATATTACTGAGGACAGTGGGGGTGTTTTACACTTCACAGGGTGTATCTGACTGTGGGTCATGATATACACAGTGTGTCAGTGAGTGTGTTAATATTAATCTGTGTTCTCTGTCAGGGTGTTAATATTCCTGAGGACAGTGGGGGTGTTTTACACTTCACAGGGTTTATCTGACTGTGGGTCATGATGTACACAGTGTGTCAGTGAGTGTGTAAATATTAATCTGTGTTCTCTGTCAGTGTGTTAATATTCCTGAGGACAGTGGGGGTGTTTTACACTTCACAGGGTGTATCTGACTGTGGGTCATGATATACACAGTGTGTCAGTGAGTGTGTTAATATTAATCTGTGTTCTCTGTCAGTGTGTTAATATTCCTGAGGACAGTGGGGATGTTTTACACTTCACCGGGTGTATCTAACTGTGGGTCATGATATACACAGTGTGTCAGTGAGTGTGTTAATATTAATCTGTATTCTCTGTCAGTGTGTTAATATTCCTGAGGACAGTGGGGATGTTTTACACTTCACAGGGTGTATCTGACTGTGAGTCATGATATACACAGTGTGTCAGTGAGTGTGTTAATATTAATCTGTGTTCTCTGTCAGTGTGTTAATATTCCTGAGGACAGTGGGGGTGTTTTACACTTCACAGGGTGTATCTGACTGTGAGTCATGATATACACAGTGTGTCAGTGAGTGTGTTAATATTAATCTGTGTTCTCTGTCAGTGTGTTAATATTCCTGAGGACAGTGGGCATGTTTTACACTTCACCGGGTGTATCTGACTGTGGGTCATGATATACACAGTGTGTCAGTGAGTGTGTTAATATTAATCTGTGTTCTCTGTCAGTGTGTTAATATTACTGAGGACAGTGGGGGTGTTTTACACTTCACCGGGTGTATCTGACTGTGGGTCATGATGTACACAGTGTGTCAGTGAGTGTGTTAATATTAATCTGTGTTCTCTGTCAGTGTGTTAATATTACTGAGGACAGTGGGATAGTTTTACACTTCACAGGGTTTATCTGACTGTGGGTCATGATATACACAGTGTGTCAGTGAGTGCGTTAATATTAATCTGTGTTCTCTGTCAGTGTGTTAATATTACTGAGGACAGTGGGGGTGTTTTACACTTCACAGGGTGTATCTGACTGTGGGTCATGATGTACACAGTGTGTCAGTGAGTGTGTTAATATTAATCTGTGTTCTCTGTCAGTGTGTTAATATTACTGAGGACAGTGGGGGTGTTTTACACTTCACAGGGTGTATCTGACTGTGGGTCATGATATACACAGTGTGTCAGTGAGTGTGTTAATATTAATCTGTGTTCTCTGTCAGTGTGTTAATATTACTGAGGACAGTGGGGGTGTTTTACACTTCACAGGGTGTATCTGACTGTGGGTCATGATATACACAGTGTGTCAGTGAGTGTGTTAATATTAATCTGTGTTCTCTGTCAGTGTGTTAATATTCCTGAGGACAGTGGGGGTGTTTTACACTTCACAAGGTGTATCTGACTGTGGGTCATGATATACACAGTGTGTCAGTGAGTGTGTTAATATTAATCTGTGTTCTCTGTCAGTGTGTTAATATTCCTGAGGACAGTGGGGATGTTTTACACTTCACAGGGTGTATCTGACTGTGGGTCATGATATACACAGTGTGTCAGTGAGTGTGTTAATATTAATCTGTGTTCTCTGTCAGTGTGTTAATATTACTGAGGACAGTGGGGGTGTTTTACACTTCACAGGGTGTATCTGACTGTGGGTCATGATATACACAGTGTGTCAGTGAGTGTGTTAATATTAATCTGTGTTCTCTGTCAGTGTGTTAATGTTACTGAGGACAGTGGGGATGTTTTACACTTCACAGGGTGTATCTGGCTGTGGGTCATGATATACACAGTGTGTCAGTGAGTGTGTTAATATTAATCTGTGTTCTCTGTCAGTGTGTTAATATTGCTGAGGACAGTGGGGGTGTTTTACACTTCACAGGGTGTATCTGACTGTGTGTCATGATATACGCAGTGTGTCAGTGTTTGTGTTAATATTAATCTGTGTTCTCTGTCAGTGTGTTAATATTACTGAGGACAGTGGGGGTGTTTTACACTTCACAGGGTGTATCTGACTCATGGTCATGATGTACACAGTGTGTCAGTGAGTGTGTTAATATTAATCTGTGTTCTCTGTCAGTGTGTTAATATTCCTGAGGACAGTGGGGATGTTTTACACTTCACCGGGTGTATCTGACTGTGGGTCATGATATACACAGTGTGTCAGTGAGTGTGTTAATATTAATCTGTGTTCTCTGTCAGTGTGTTAATATTACTGAGGACAGTGGGGGTGTTTTACACTTCACAGGGTGTATCTGACTCATGGTCATGATGTACACAGTGTGTCAGTGAGTGTGTTAATATTAATCTGTGTTCTCTGTCAGTGTGTTAATATTACTGAGGACAGTGGGGGTGTTTTACACTTCACAGGGTGTATCTGACTGTGGGTCATGATGTACACAGTGTGTCAGTGAGTGTGTTAATATTAATCTGTGTTCTCTGTCAGTGTGTTAATATTCCTGAGGACAGTGGGGATGTTTTACACTTCACCGGGTGTATCTGACTGTGGGTCATGATATACACAGTGTGTCAGTGAGTATGTTAATATTAATCTGTGTTCTCTGTCAGTGTGTTAATATTCCTGAGGACAGTGGGGATGTTTTACACTTCACCGGGTGTATTTGACTGTGGGTCATGATATACACAGTGTGTCAGTGAGTGTGTTAATATTAATCTGTGTTCTCTGTCAGTGTGTTAATATTACTGAGGACAGAAGGGGGTGTTTTACACTTCACAGTGTGTATCTGACTGTGGGTCATGATATACACAGCGTGTCAGTGAGTGTGTTAATATTAATCTGTGTTCTCTGTCAGTGTGTTAATATTCCTGAGGACAGTGGGGGTGTTTTACACTTCACAGGGTGTATCTGACTGTGGGTCATGATATACACAGTGTGTCAGTGAGTGTGTTAATATTAATCTGTGTTCTCTGTCAGTGTGTTAATATTACTGAGGACAGTGGGGGTGTTTTACACTTCACAGGGTGTATCTGACTGTGGCTCATGATATACACAGTGTGTCAGTGAGTGTGTTAATATTAATCTTTGTACTCTGTCAGTGTGTTAATATTACTGAGGACAGTGGGGGTGTTTTACACTTCACAGGGTGTATCTGACTGTGGGTCATGATGTACACAGTGTGTCAGTGAGTGTGTAAATATTAATCTGTGTTCTCTGTCAGTGTGTTAATATTGCTGAGGACAGTGGGGGTGTTTTACACTTCACAGGGTGTATCTGACTGTGGGTCATGATATACACAGTGTGTTAGTGAGTGTGTTAATATTAATCTGTGTTCTCTGTCAGTGTGTTAATATTACTGAGGACAGTGGGGGTGTTTTACACTTCACAGGGTGTATCTGACTGTGGGTCATGATATACACAGTGTGTCAGTGAGTGTGTTAATATTAATCTGTGTTCTCTGTCAGTGTGTTAATATTCCTGAGGACAGTGGGGATGTTTTACACTTCACCGGGTGTATCTAACTGTGGGTCATGATATACACAGTGTGTCAGTGAGTGTGTTAATATTAATCTGTATTCTCTGTCAGTGTGTTAATATTCCTGAGGACAGTGGGCATGTTTTACACTTCACCGGGTGTATCTGACTGTGGGTCATGATATACACAGTGTGTCAGTGAGTGTGTTAATATTAATCTGTGTTCTCTGTCAGTGTGTTAATATTACTGAGGACAGTGGGGGTGTTTTACACTTCACCGGGTGTATCTGACTGTGGGTCATGATGTACACAGTGTGTCAGTGAGTGTGTTAATATTAATCTGTGTTCTCTGTCAGTGTGTTAATATTACTGAGGACAGTGGGATAGTTTTACACTTCACAGGGTGTATCTGACTGTGGGTCATGATGCACACAGTGTGTCAGTGAGTGTGTTAATATTAATCTGTGTTCTCTGTCAGTGTGTTAATATTACTGAGGACAGTGGGGGTGTTTTACACTTCACAGGGTGTATCTGACTGTGGGTCATGATATACACAGTGTGTCAGTGAGTGTGTTAATATTAATCTGTGTTCTCTGTCAGTGTGTTAATATTGCTGACGACAATGGGGGTGTTTTACACTTCACAGGGTGTATCTGACTGTGGGTCATGATATACACAGTGTGTCAGTGAGTGTGTTAATATTAATCTGTGTTCTCTGTCAGTGTGTTAATATTACTGAGGACAGTGGGGGTGTTTTACACTTCACAGGGTGTATCTGACTGTGGGTCATGATATACACAGTGTGTCAGTGAGTGTGTTAATATTAATCTGTGTTCTCTGTCAGTGTGTTAATATTACTGAGGACAGTGGGGGTGTTTTACACTTCACAGGGTGTATCTGACTGTGGGTCATGATATACACAGTGTGTCAGTGAGTGTGTTAATATTAATCTGTGTTCTCTGTCAGTGTGTTAATATTGCTGAGGACAGTGGGGGTGTTTTACACTTCACAGGGTGTATCTGACTGTGGGTCATGATATACACAGTGTGTCAGTGAGTGTGTTAATATTAATCTGTGTTCTCTGTCAGTGTGTTAATATTCCTGAGGACATTGGGGGTGTTTTACACTTCACAGGGTTTATCTGACTCTGGGTCATGATATACACAGTGTGTCAGTGAGTGTGTTAATATTAATCTGTGTTCTCTGTCAGTGTGTTAATATTACTGAGGACAGTGGGGGTGTTTTACACTTCACAGGGTGTATCTAACTGTGGGTCATGATATACACAGTGTGTCAGTGAGTGTGTTAATATTAATCTGTGTTCTCTGTCAGTGTGTTAATATTACTGAGGACAGTGGGGGTGTTTTACACTTCACAGGGTGTATCTGACTGTGGGTCATGATATAAACAGTGTGTCAGTGAGTGTGTTAATATTAATCTGTGTTCTCTGTCAGGGTGTTAATATTCCTGAGGACAGTGGGGGTGTTTTACACTTCACAGGGTTTATCTGACTGTGGGTCATGATGTACACAGTGTGTCAGTGAGTGTGTAAATATTAATCTGTGTTCTCTGTCAGTGTGTTAATATTGCTGAGGACAGTGGGGGTGTTTTACACTTCACAGGGTGTATCTGACTGTGGGTCCTGATATACACAGTGTGTTAGTGAGTGTGTTAATATTAATCTGTGTTCTCTGTCAGTGTGTTAATATTCCTGAGGACAGTGGGGGTGTTTTACATTTCACAGGGTGTATCTGACTGTGGGTCATGATATACACAGTGTGTCAGTGAGTGTGTTAATATTAATCTGTGTTCTCTGTCAGTGTGTTAATATTCCTGAGGACAGTGGGGATGTTTTACACTTCACCGGGTGTATCTAACTGTGGGTCATGATATACACAGTGTGTCAGTGAGTGTGTTAATATTAATCTGTATTCTCTGTCAGTGTGTTAATATTCCTGAGGACAGTGGGCATGTTTTACACTTCACCGGGTGTATCTGACTGTGGGTCATGATATACACAGTGTGTCAGTGAGTGTGTTAATATTAATCTGTGTTCTCTGTCAGTGTGTTAATATTACTGAGGACAGTGGGGGTGTTTTACACTTCACCGGGTGTATCTGACTGTGGGTCATGATGTACACAGTGTGTCAGTGAGTGTGTTAATATTAATCTGTGTTCTCTGTCAGTGTGTTAATATTACTGAGGACAGTGGGATAGTTTTACACTTCACAGGGTGTATCTGACTGTGGGTCATGATGCACACAGTGTGTCAGTGAGTGTGTTAATATTAATCTGTGTTCTCTGTCAGTGTTTTAATATTACTGAGGACAGTGGGGGTGTTTTACACTTCACAGGGTGTATCTGACTGTGGGTCATGATGTACACAGTGTGTCAGTGAGTGTGTTAATATTAATCTGTGTTCTCTGTCAGTGTGTTAATATTACTGAGGACAGTGGGGGTGTTTTACACTTCACAGGGTGTATCTGACTGTGGGTCATGATATACACAGTGTGTCAGTGAGTGTGTTAATATTAATCTGTGTTCTCTGTCAGTGTGTTAATATTGCTGACGACAATGGGGGTGTTTTACACTTCACAGGGTGTATCTGACTGTGGGTCATGATATACACAGTGTGTCAGTGAGTGTGTTAATATTAATCTGTGTTCTCTGTCAGTGTGTTAATATTACTGAGGACAGTGGGGGTGTTTTACACTTCACAGGGTGTATCTGACTGTGGGTCATGATATACACAGTGTGTCAGTGAGTGTGTTAATATTAATCTGTGTTCTCTGTCAGTGTGTTAATATTACTGAGGACAGTGGGGGTGTTTTACACTTCACAGGGTGTATCTGACTGTGGGTCATGATATACACAGTGTGTCAGTGAGTGTGTTAATATTAATCTGTGTTCTCTGTCAGTGTGTTAATATTGCTGAGGACAGTGGGGATGTTTTACACTTCACAGGGTGTATCTGACTGTGGGTCATGATATACACAGTGTGTCAGTGAGTGTGTTAATATTAATCTGTGTTCTCTGTCAGTGTGTTAATATTACTGAGGACAGTGGTGGTGTTTTACACTTCACCGGGTGTATCTGACTGTGGGTCATGATGTACACAGTGTGTCAGTGAGTGTGTTAATATTAATCTGTGTTCTCTGTCAGTGTGTTAATATTACTGAGGACAGTGGGGGTGTTTTACACTTCACAGGGTGTATCTGACTGTGAGTCATGATATACACAGTGTGTCAGTGAGTGTGTTAATATTAATCTGTGTTCTCTGTCAGTGTGATAATATTGCTGACGACAATGGGGGTGTTTTACACTTCACAGGGTGTATCTGACTGTGGGTCATGATATACACAGTGTGTCAGTGAGTGTGTTAATATTAATCTGTCTTCTCTGTCAGTGTGTTAATATTCCTGAGGACAGTGGGGGTGTTTTACACTTCACAGAGTGTATCTGACTGTGGGTCATGATATACACAGTGTGTCAGTGAGTGTGTTAATATTAATCTGTGTTCTCTGTCAGGTGTTAATATTACTGAGGACAGTGGGGGTGTTTTACACTTCACAGGGTGTATCTGTCTCTGGGTCATGATATACACAGTGTTTCAGTGAGTGTGTTAATATTAATCTGTGTTCTCTGTCAGTGTGTTAATATTCCTGAGGACAGTGGGGGTGTTTTACACTTCACAGGGTGTATCTGACTGTGGGTCATGATATACACAGTGTGTCAGTGAGTGTGTTAATATTAATCTGTGTTCTCTGTCAGTGTGTTAATATTACTGAGGACAGTGGGGGTGTTTTACACTTCACCGGGTGTATCTGACTGTGGGTCATGATATACACAGTGTGTCAGTGAGTGTGTTAATATTAATCTGTGTTCTCTTTCAGTGTGTTAATATTCCTGAGGACAGTGGGGGTGTTTTACACTTCACAGGGTGTATCTGACTGTGGGTCATGATATACACAGTGTGTCAGTGAGTGTGTTAATATTAATCTGTGTTCTCTGTCAGTGTGTTAATATTACTGAGGACAGTGGGGGTGTTTTACACTTCACAGGGTGTATCTGACTGTGGGTCATGATATACACAGTGTGTCAGTGAGTATGTTAATATTAATCTGTGTTCTCTGTCAGTGTGTTAATATTACTGAGGACAGTGGGGGTGTTTTACACTTCACAGGGTGTATCTGACTGTGTGTCATGATGTACACAGTGTGTCAGTGAGTGTGTTAATATTAATCTGTGTTCTCTGTCAGTGTGTTAATATTACTGAGGACAGTGGGGGTGTTTTACACTTCACAGGGTGTATCGGACTGTGGGTCATGATGTACACAGTGTGTCAGTGAGTGTGTTAATATTAATCTGTGTTCTCTGTCAGTGTGTTAATATTACTGAGGACAGTGGTGGTGTTTTACACTTCACCGGGTGTATCTGACTGTGGGTCATGATGTACACAGTGTGTCAGTGAGTGTGTTAATATTAATCTGTGTTCTCTGTCAGTGTGTTAATATTACTGAGGACAGTGGGGGTGTTTTACACTTCACAGGGTGTATCTGACTGTGAGTCATGATATACACAGTGTGTCAGTGAGTGTGTTAATATTAATCTGTGTTCTCTGTCAGTGTGATAATATTGCTGACGACAATGGGGGTGTTTTACACTTCACAGGGTGTATCTGACTGTGGGTCATGATATACACAGTGTGTCAGTGAGTGTGTTAATATTAATCTGTGTTCTCTGTCAGTGTGTTAATATTCCTGAGGACAGTGGGGGTGTTTTACACTTCACAGAGTGTATCTGACTGTGGGTCATGATATACACAGTGTGTCATTGAGTGTGTTAATATTAATCTGTGTTCTCTGTCAGGTGTTAATATTACTGAGGACAGTGGGGGTGTTTTACACTTCACAGGGTGTATCTGACTGTGGGTCATGATATACACAGTGTTTCAGTGAGTGTGTTAATATTAATCTGTGTTCTCTGTCAGTGTGTTAATATTCCTGAGGACAGTGGGGGTGTTTTACACTTCACAGGGTGTATCTGACTGTGGGTCATGATATACACAGTGTGTCAGTGAGAGTGTTAATATTAATCTGTGTTCTCTGTCAGTGTGTTAATATTCCTGAGGACAGTGGGGGTGTTTTACACTTCACAGGGTGTATCTGACTGTGGGTCATGATATACACAGTGTGTCAGTGAGTGTGTTAATATTAATCTGTGTTCTCTGTCAGTGTGTTAATATTCCTGAGGACAGTGGGGGTGTTTTACACTTCACAGGGTGTATCTGACTGTGGGTCATGATATACACAGTGTGTCAGTGAGTGTGTTAATATTAATCTGTGTTCTCTGTCAGTGTGTTAATATTACTGAGGACAGTGGGAATGTTTTACACTTCACAGGGTGTATCTGACTGTGGGTCATGATATACACAGTGTGTCAGTGAGTGTGTTAATATTAATCTGTGTTCTCTGTCAGTGTGTTAATATTACTGAGGACAGTGGGGGTGTTTTACACTTCACAGGGTGTATCGGACTGTGGGTCATGATTTACACAGTGTGTCAGTGAGTGTGTTAATATTAATCTGTGTTCTCTGTCAGTGTGTTAATATTCCTGAGGACAGTGGGGATGTTTTACACTTCACAGGGTGTATCTGACTGTGGGTCATGATATACACAGTGTGTCAGTGAGTGTGTTAATATTAATCTGTGTTCTCTGTCAGTGTGTTAATATTCCTGAGGACAGTGGGGGTGTTTTACACTTCACAGGGTGTATCTGACTGTGGGTCATGATGTACACAGTGTGTCAGTGAGTGTGTTAATATTAATCTGTGTTCTCTGTCAGTGTGTTAATATTCCTGAGGACAGTGGGGATGTTTTACACTTCACAGGGTGTATCTGACTCTGGGTCATGATATACACAGTGTGTCAGTGAGTGTGTTAATATTAATCTGTGTTCTCTGTCAGTGTGTTAATATTCCTGAGGACAGTGGGGGTGTTTTACACTTCACAGAGTGTATCTGACTGTGGGTCATGATATACACAGTGTGTCAGTGAGTGTGTTAATATTAATCTGTGTTCTCTGTCAGGTGTTAATATTACTGAGGACAGTGGGGGTGTTTTACACTTCACAGGGTGTATCTGTCTCTGGGTCATGATATACACAGTGTTTCAGTGAGTGTGTTAATATTAATCTGTGTTCTCTGTCAGTGTGTTAATATTCCTGAGGACAGTGGGGGTGTTTTACACTTCACAGGGTGTATCTGACTGTGGGTCATGATATACACAGTGTGTCAGTGAGAGTGTTAATATTAATCTGTGTTCTCTGTCAGTGTGTTAATATTCCTGAGGACAGTGGGGGTGTTTTACACTTCACAGGGTGTATATGACTGTGGGTCATGATATACACAGTGTGTCAGTGAGTGTGTTAATATTAATCTGTGTTCTCTGTCAGTGTGTTAATATTCCTGAGGGCAGTGGGGGTGTTTTACACTTCACAGGGTGTATCTGACTGTGGGTCATGATGTACACAGTGTGTCAGTGAGTGTGTTAATATTAATCAGTGTTCTCTGTCAGTGTGTTAATATTACTGAGGACAGTGGGGGTGTTTTACACTTCACAGGGTGTATCTGACTGTGGGTCATGATATACACAGTGTGTCAGTGAGTGTGTTAATATTAATCTGTGTTCTCTGTCAGTGTGTTAATATTACTGAGGACAGTGGGAATGTTTTACACTTCACAGGGTGTATCTGACTGTGGGTCATGATATACACAGTGTGTCAGTGAGTGTGTTAATATTAATCTGTGTTCTCTGTCAGTGTGTTAATATTACTGAGGACAGTGGGGGTGTTTTACACTTCACAGGGTGTATCGGACTGTGGGTCATGATTTACACAGTGTGTCAGTGAGTGTGTTAATATTAATCTGTTTTCTCTGTCAGTGTGTTAATATTCCTGAGGACAGTGGGGATGTTTTACACTTCACAGGGTGTATCTGACTGTGGGTCATGATATACACAGTGTGTCAGTGAGTGTGTTAATATTAATCTGTGTTCTCTGTCAGTGTGTTAATATTCCTGAGGACAGTGGGGGTGTTTTACACTTCACAGGGTGTATCTGACTGTGGGTCATGATGTACACAGTGTGTCAGTGAGTGTGTTAATATTAATCTGTGTTCTCTGTCAGTGTGTTAATATTCCTGAGGACAGTGGCGATGTTTTACACTTCACAGGGTGTATCTGACTGTGGGTCATGATATACACAGTGTGTCAGTGAGTGTGTTAATATTAATCTGTGTTCTCTGTCAGTGTGTTAATATTACTGAGGACAGTGGGGGTGTTTTACACTTCACAGGGTTTATCTGACTGTGGGTCATGATATACAGAGTGTGTCAGTGAGTGTGATGATATTAATCTGTGTTCTCTGTCAGTGTGTTAATATTACTGAGGACAGTGGGGGTGTTTTACACTTCACAGGGTGTATCTGACTGTGGGTCATGATATACACAGTGTGTCAGTGAGTGTGTTAATATTAATCTGTGTTCTCTGTCAGTGTGTTAATATTACTGAGGACAGTGGGGGTGTTTTACACTTCACAGGGTGTATCTGACTGTGGGTCATGATATACACAGTGTGTCAGTGAGTGTGTTAATATTAATCTGTGTTCTCTGTCAGTGTGTTAATATTACTGAGGACAGTGGGGGTGTTTTACACTTCACAGGGTGTATCTGACTGTGGGTCATGATGTACACAGTGTGTCAGTGAGTGTGTTAATATTAATCTGTGTTCTCTGTCAGTGTGTTAATATTACTGAGGACAGTGGGGGTGTTTTACACTTCACAGGGTGTATCGGACTGTGGGTCATGATGTACACAGTGTGTCAGTGAGTGTGTTAATATTAATCTGTGTTCTCTGTCAGTGTGTTAATATTACTGAGGACAGTGGTGGTGTTTTACACTTCACCGGGTGTATCTGACTGTGGGTCATGATGTACACATTGTGTCAGTGAGTGTGTTAATATTAATCTGTGTTCTCTGTCAGTGTGTTAATATTACTGAGGACAGTGGGGGTGTTTTACACTTCACAGGGTGTATCTGACTGTGAGTCATGATATACACAGTGTGTCAGTGAGTGTGTTAATATTAATCTGTGTTCTCTCTCAGTGTGATAATATTGCTGACGACAATGGGGGTGTTTTACACTTCACAGGGTGTATCTGACTGTGGGTCATGATATACACAGTGTGTCAGTGAGTGTGTTAATATTAATCTGTGTTCTCTGTCAGTGTGTTAATATTCCTGAGGACAGTGGGGGTGTTTTACACTTCACAGAGTGTATCTGACTGTGGGTCATGATATACACAGTGTGTCAGTGAGTGTGTTAATATTAATCTGTGTTCTCTGTCAGGTGTTAATATTACTGAGGACAGTGGGGGTGTTTTACACTTCACAGGGTGTATCTGTCTCTGGGTCATGATATACACAGTGTTTCAGTGAGTGTGTTAATATTAATCTGTGTTCTCTGTCAGTGTGTTAATATTCCTGAGGACAGTGGGGGTGTTTTACACTTCACAGGGTGTATCTGACTGTGGGTCATGATATACACAGTGTGTCAGTGAGAGTGTTAATATTAATCTGTGTTCTCTGTCAGTGTGTTAATATTCCTGAGGACAGTGGTGGTGTTTTACACTTCACAGGGTGTATCTGACTGTGGGTCATGATATACACAGTGTGTCAGTGAGTGTGTTAATATTAATCTGTGTTCTCTGTCAGTGTGTTAATATTCCTGAGGACAGTTGGGGTGTTTTACACTTCACAGGGTGTATCTGACTGTGGGTCATGATGTACACAGTGTGTCAGTGAGTGTGTTAATATTAATCAGTGTTCTCTGTCAGTGTGTTAATATTACTGAGGACAGTGGGGGTGTTTTACACTTCACAGGGTGTATCTGACTGTGGGTCATGATATACACAGTGTGTCAGTGAGTGTGTTAATATTAATCTGTGTTCTCTGTCAGTGTGTTAATATTACTGAGGACAGTGGGGGTGTTTTACACTTCACAGGGTGTATCTGACTGTGGGTCATGATATACACAGTGTGTCAGTGAGTGTGTTAATATTAATGTGTGTTCTCTGTCAGTGTGTTAATATTCCTGACGACAGTGGGGGTGTTTTACACTTCACAGGGTGTATCTGACTGTGGGTCATGATATACACAGTGTGTCAGTGAGTGTGTTAATATTAATCTGTGTTCTCTGTCAGTGTGTTAATATTACTGAGGACAGTGGGGATGTTTTACACTTCACAGGGTGTATCTGACTGTGGGTCATGATATACACAGTGTGTCAGTGAGTGTGTTAATATTAATCTGTGTTCTCTGTCAGTGTGTTAATATTGCTGAGGACAGTGGGGATGTTTTGCACTTCACAGGGTGTATCTGACTGTGGGTCATGATATACACAGTGTGTCAGTGAGTGTGTTAATATTAATCTGTGTTCTCTGTCAGTGTGTTAATATTACTGAGGACAGTGGGAATGATTTACACTTCTCAGGGTGTATCTGACTGTGGGTCATGATGTACACAGTGTGTCAGTGAGTGTGTTAATATTAATCTGTGTTCTCTGTCAGTGTGTTAATATTCCTGAGGACAGTGGGGATGTTTTACACTTCACAGGGTGTATCTGACTCTGGGTCATGATATACACAGTGTGTCAGTGAGTGTGTTAATATTAATCTGTGTTCTCTGTCAGTGTGTTAATATTACTGAGGACAGTGGGGGTGTTTTACACTTCACAGGGTGTATCTGACTGTGTGTCATGATATACACAGTGTGTCAGTGAGTGTGTTAATATTAATCTGTGTTCTCTGTCAGTGTGTTAATATTACTGAGGACAGTGGGGGTGTTTTGCACTTCACAGGGTGTATCTGACTGTGGGTCATGATGGACACAGTGTGTCAGTGAGTGTGTTAATATTAATCTGTGTTCTCTGTCAGTGTGTTAATATTACTGAGGACAGTGGGGGTGTTTTACACTTCACAGGGTGTATATGGCTGTGGGTCATGATATACACAGTGTGTCAGTGATTGTGTTAATATTGATCTTTGTACTCTGTCAGTGTGTTAATATTACTGAGGACAGTGGGGTTGTTTTACACATCACAGGGTGTATCTGACTGTGGGTCATGATATACACAGTGTGTCAGTGAGTGTGTTAATATTAATCTGTGTTCTCTGTCAGTGTGTTAATATTACTGAGGACAGTGGGGATGTTTTACACTTCACAGGGTGTATCTGACTGTGGGTCATGATGTACACAGTGTGTCAGTGAGTGTGTTAATATTAATCTGTGTTTTCTGTCAGTGTGTTAATATTACTGAGGACAGTGGGGGTGTTTTACACTTCACAGGGTGTATCTGACTGTGGGTCATGATATACACAGTGTGTCAGTGAGTGTGTTAATATTAATCTGTGTTCTCTGTCAGTGTGTTAATATTACTGAGGACAGTGGGGGTGTTTTACACTTCACAGGGTGTATGTGACTCATGGTCATGATGTACACAGTGTGTCAGTGAGTGTGTTAATATTAATCTGTGTTCTCTGTCAGTGTGTTAATATTCCTGAGGACAGTGGGGATGTTTTACACTTCACCGGGTGTATCTGACTGTGGGTCATGATATACACAGTGTGTCAGTGAGTGTGTTAATATTAATCTGTGTTCTCTGTCAGGTGTTAATATTACTGAGGACAGTGGGGGTGTTTTACACTTCACAGGGTGTAACTGACTGATGGTCATGATGTACACAGTGTGTCAGTGAGTGTGTTAATATTAATCTGTGTTCTCTGTCAGTGTGTTAATATTCCTGAGGACAGTGGGGGTGTTTTACACTTCACAGGGTGTATCTGACTGTGGGTCATGATATACACAGTGTGTCAGTGAGTGTGTTAATATTAATCTGTGTTCTCTGTCAGTGTGTTAATATTCCTGAGGACAGTGGGGATGTTTTACACTTCACCGGGTGTATCTGACTGTGGGTCATGATATACACAGTGTGTCAGTGAGTGTGTTAATATTAATCTTTGTACTCTGTCACTGTGTTAATATTACTGAGGACAGTGGGGGTGTTTTACACTTCACAGGGTGTATCTAACTGTGGGTCATGATATACACAGTGTGTCAGTGAGTGTGTTAATATTAATCTGTGTTCTCTGTCAGTGTGTTAATATTACTGAGGACAGTGGGGGTGTTTTACACTTCACAGGGTGTATCTGACTGTGGGTCATGATATACACAGTGTGTCAGTGAGTGTGTTAATATTAATCTGTGTTCTCTGTCAGTGTGTTAATATTACTGAGGACAGTGGGGGTGTTTTACACTTCACAGGGTGTATCTGACTGTGGGTCATGATTTACACAGTGTGTCAGTGAGTGTGTTAATATTAATCTGTGTTCTCTGTCAGTGTGTTAATATTACTGAGGACAGTGGGGGTGTTTTACACTTCACAGGGTGTATCTGGCTGTGGGTCATGATATACACAGTGTGTCAGTGAGTGTGTTAATATTAATCTGTGTTCTCTGTCAGTGTGTTAATATTCCTGAGGACATTGGGGGTGTTTTACACTTCACAGGGTTTATCTGACTCTGGGTCATGATATACACAGTGTGTCAGTGAGTGTGTTAATATTAATCTGTGTTCTCTGTCAGTGTGTTAATATTACTGAGGACAGTGGGGGTGTTTTACACTTCACAGGGTGTATCTAACTGTGGGTCATGATATACACAGTGTGTCAGTGAGTGTGTTAATATTATTCTGTGTTCTCTGTCAGTGTGTTAATATTACTGAGGACAGTGGGGGTGTTTTACACTTCACAGGGTGTATCTGACTGTGAGTCATGATATACACAGTGTGTCAGTGAGTGTGTTAATATTAATCTGTGTTCTCTGTCAGTGTGTTAATATTACTGAGGACAGTGGGGATGTTTTACACTTCACAGGGTTTATCTGACTGTGGGTCATGATGTACACAGTGTGTCAGTGAGTGTGTAAATATTAATCTGTGTTCTCTGTCAGTGTGTTAATATTACTGAGGACAGTGGGGTGTTTTACACTTCACAGGGTGTATCTGACTGTGGGTCAAGATATACACAGTGTGTCAGTGAGTGTGTTAATATTAATCTGTGTTCTGTGTCAGTGTGTTAATATTGCTGAGGACAGTGGGGGTGTTTTACACTTCACAGGGTGTATCTGACTGTGGGTCATGATATACACAGTGTGTCAGTGAGTGTGTTAATATTAATCTGTGTTCTCTGTCAGTGTGTTAATATTCCTGAGGACAGTGGGGGTGTTTTACACTTCACAGGGTGTATCTGACTGTGGGTCATGATATACACAGTGTGTCAGTGAGTGTGTTAATATTAATCTGTATTCTCTGTCAGTGTGTTAATATTCCTGAGGACAGTGGGCATGTTTTACACTTCACCGGGTGTATCTGACTGTGGGTCATGATATACACAGTGTGTCAGTGAGTGTGTTAATATTAATCTGTGTTCTCTGTCAGTGTGTTAATATTCCTGAGGACAGTGGGGGTGTTTTACACTTCACAGGGTGTATCTGACTGTGGGTCATGATATACACAGTGTGTCAGTGAGTGTGTTAATATTAATCTGTATTCTCTGTCAGTGTGTTAATATTCCTGAGGACAGTGGGCATGTTTTACACTTCACCGGGTGTATCTGACTGTGGGTCATGATATACACAGTGTGTCAGTGAGTGTGTTAATATTAATCTGTGTTCTCTGTCAGTGTGTTAATATTCCTGAGGACAGTGGGGGTGTTTTACACTTCATAGGGTGTATCTGACAGTGGGTCATGATGTACACAGTGTGTCAGTGAGTGTGTTAATATTAATCTGTGTTCTCTGTCAGTGTGTTAATATTACTGAGGACAGTGGGGGTGTTTTACACTTCACAGGGTGTATCTGACTGTGGGTCATGATGTACACAGTGTGTCAGTGAGTGTGTTAATATTAATCTGTGTTCACTGTCAGTGTGTTAATATTCCTGAGGACAGTGGGGGTGTTTTACACTTCACAGGGTGTATCTGACTGTGGGTCATGATGTACACAGTGTGTCAGTGAGTGTGTTAATATTAATCTGTGTTCTCTGTCAGTGTGTTAATATTACTGAGGACAGTGGGGGTGTTTTACACTTCACAGGGTGTATCTGACTCATGGTCATGATATACACAGTGTGTCAGTGAGTGTGTTAATATTAATCTGTGTTCTCTGTCAGTGTGTTAATATTACTGAGGACAGTGGGGGTGTTTTACACTTCACAGGGTGTATCTAACTGTGGGTCATGATATACACAGTGTGTCAGTGAGTGTGTTAATATTAATCTGTGTTCTCTGTCAGTGTGTTAATATTACTGAGGACAGTGGGGGAGTTTTACACTTCACAGGGTGTATCTGACTGTGGGTCATGATATACACAGTGTGTCAGTGAGTGTGTTAATATTAATCTGTGTTCTCTGTCAGTGTGTTAATATTACTGAGGACAGTGGGGGTGCTTTACACTTCACAGGGTGTATCTGACTGTGGGTCATGATATACACAGTGTGTCAGTGAGTGTGTTAATATTAATCTGTGTTCTCTGTCAGTGTGTTAATATTACTGAGGACAGTGGGGGTGTTTTACACTTCACAGGGTGTATCTGACTCATGGTCATGATGTACACAGTGTGTCAGTGAGTGTGTTAATATTAATCTGTGTTCTCTGTCAGTGTGTTAATATTCCTGAGGACAGTGGGGATGTTTTACACTTCACCGGGTGTATCTGACTGTGGGTCATGATATACACAGTGTGTCAGTGAGTGTGTTAATATTAATCTGTGTTCTCTGTCAGTGTGTTAATATTACTGAGGACAGTGGGGGTGTTTTACACTTCACAGGGTGTATCTGACTGTGGGTCATGATCTCCACAGTGTGTCAGTGAGCGTGTTAATATTAATCTGTGTTCTCTGTCAGTGTGTTAATATTCCTGAGGACAGTGGGGGTGTTTTACACTTCACAGAGTGTATCTGACTGTGGGTCATGATATACACAGTGTGTCAGTGAGTGTGTTAATATTAATCTGTGTTCTCTGTCAGTGTGTTAATATTCCTGAGGACAGTGGGGATGTTTTACACTTCACCGGGTGTATCTGACTGTGGGTCATGATATACACAGTGTGTCAGTGAGTGTGTTAATATTAATCTGTGTTCTCTGTCAGTGTGTTAATATTACTGAGGACAGTGGGGGTGTTTTACACTTCACAGGGTGTATCTGACTGTGGGTCATGATATACACAGTGTGTCAGTGAGCGTGTTAATATTAATCTGTGTTCTCTGTCAGTGTGTTAATATTCCTGAGGACAGTGGGGGTGTTTTACACTTCACAGAGTGTATCTGACTGTGGGTCATGATATACACAGTGTGTCAGTGAGTGTGTTAATATTAATCTGTGTTCTCTGTCAGTGTGTTAATATTCCTGAGGACAGTGGGGGTGTTTTACACTTCACAGGGTGTATCTGACTGTGGGTCATGATATACACAGTGTGTCAGTGAGTGTGTTAATATTAATCTGTGTTCTCTGTCAGTGTGTTAATATTCCTGAGGACAGTGCGGGTGTTTTACACTTCACAGGGTGTATCTGACTGTGGGTCATGATATACACAGTGTGTCAGTGAGTGTGCTAATATTAATCTGTGTTCTCTGTCAGTGTGTTAATATTACTGAGGACAGTGGGTGTGTTTTACACTTCACAGGGTGTATCTGACTGTGCGTCATGATATACACAGTGTGTCAGTGAGTGTGTTAATATTAATTTGTGTTCTCTGTCAGTGTGTTAATATTACTGACGACAGTGGGGGTGTTTTACACTTCACAGGGTGTATCTGACTGTGGGTCATGATATACACAGTGTGTCAGTGAGCGTGTTAATATTAATCTGTGTTCTCTGTCAGTGTGTTAATATTACTGAGGACAGTGGGGGTGTTTTACACTTCACAGGGTGTATCTGACTGTGGGTCATGATATACACAGTGTGTCAGTGAGTGTGTTAATATTAATCTGTGTTCTCTGTCAGTGTGTTAATATTACTGAGGACAGTGGGGGTGTTTTACACTTCACAGGGTGTATCTGACTGTGGGTCATGATATACACAGTGTGTCAGTGAGTGTGTTAATATTAATCTGTGTTCTCTGTCAGTGTGTTAATATTACTGAGGACAGTGGGGGTGTTTTACACTTCACAGGGTGTATCTAACTGTGGGTCATGATATACACAGTGTGTCAGTGAGTGTGTTAATATTAATCTGTGTTCTCTGTCAGTGTGTTAATATTACTGAGGACAGTGGGGGTGTTTTACACTTCACAGGGTGTATCTGACTGTGGGTCATGATATACACAGTGTGTCAGTGAGTGTGTTAATATTAATCTGTGTTCTCTGTCAGGGTGTTAATATTCCTGAGGACAGTGGAGGTGTTTTACACTTCACAGGGTTTATCTGACAGTGGGTCATGATGTACACAGTGTGTCAGTGAGTGTGTTAATATTAATCTGTGTTCTGTGTCAGTGTGTTAATATTGCTGAGGACAGTGGGGGTGTTTTACACTTCACAGGGTGTATCTGACTGTGGGTCATGATATACACAGTGTGTCAGTGAGTGTGTTAATATTAATCTGTGTTCTCTGTCAGTGTGTTAATATTGCTGAGGACAGTGGGCATGTTTTACACTTCACCGGGTGTATCTGACTGTGGGTCATGATATACACAGTGTGTCAGTGAGTGTGTTAATATTAATCTGTGTTCTCTGTCAGTGTGTTAATATTACTGAGGACAGTGGGGGTGTTTTACACTTCACAGGGTGTATCTGACTCATGGTCATGATGTACACAGTGTGTCAGTGAGTGTGTTAATATTAATCTGTGTTCTCTGTCAGTGTGTTAATATTACTGAGGACAGTGGGGGTGTTTTACACTTCACAGGGTGTATCTGACTTTGGGTCATGATATACACAGTGTGTCAGTGAGTGTGTTAATATTAATCTGTGTTCTCTGTCAGTGTGTTAATATTACTGAGGACAGTGGGGGTGTTTTACACTTCACAGGGTGTATCTGACTGTGGGTCATGATATACACAGTGTGTCAGTGAGTGTGTTAATATTAATCTTTGTACTCTGTCAGTGTGTTAATATTACTGAGGACAGTGGGGGTGTTTTACACTTCACAGGGTGTATCTGGCTGTGGGTCATGATATACACAGTGTGTCAGTGAGTGTGTTAATATTAATCTGTGTTCTCTGTCAGTGTGTTAATATTACTGAGGACAGTGGGGGTGTTTTACACTTCACAGGGTGTATCTGGCTGTGGGTCATGATATACACAGTGTGTCAGTGAGTGTGTTAATATTAATCTTTGTACTCTGTCAGTGTGTTAATATTACTGAGGACAGTGGGGGTGTTTTACACTTCACAGGGTGTATCTAACTGTGGGTCATGATATACACAGTGTGTCAGTGAGTGTGTTAATATTAATCTGTGTTCTCTGTCAGTGTGTTAATATTACTGAGGACAGTGGGGGTGTTTTACACTTCACAGGGTGTATCTGACTGTGGGTCATGATATACACAGTGTGTCAGTGAGTGTGTTAATATTAATCTGTGTTCTCTGTCAGTGTGTTAATATTACTGAGGACAGTGGGGGTGTTTTGCACTTCACCGGGTGTATCTGACTGTGAGTCATGATATACACAGTGTGTCAGTGAGTGTGTTAATATTAATCTGTGTTCTCTGTCAGTGTGTTAATATTACTGAGGACAGTGGGGGTGTTTTACACTTCACAGGGTGTATCTGACTGTGGGTCATGATATACACAGTGTGTCAGTGAGTGTGTTAATATTAATCTGTGTTCTCTGTCAGTGTGTTAATATTACTGAGGACAGTGGGGGTGTTTTACACTTCACAGGGTGTATCTGACTGTGGGTCATGATATACACAGTGTGTCAGTGAGTGTGTTAATATTAATCTGTGTTCTCTGTCAGTGTGTTAATATTACTGAGGACAGTGGGGGTGTTTTACACTTCACAGGGTGTATCTGACTGTGGGTCATGATATACACAGTGTGTCAGTGAGTGTGTTAATATTAATCTGTGTTCTCTGTCAGTGTGTTAATATTACTGAGGACAGTGGGGGTGTTTTACACTTCACAGGGTGTATCTGACTGTGGGTCATGATTTACACAGTGTGTCAGTGAGTGTGTTAATATTAATCTGTGTTCTCTGTCAGTGTGTTAATATTACTGAGGACAGTGGGGGTGTTTTACACTTCACAGGGTGTATCTGGCTGTGGGTCATGATATACACAGTGTGTCAGTGAGTGTGTTAATATTAATCTGTGTTCTCTGTCAGTGTGTTAATATTCCTGAGGACAGTGGGGGTGTTTTACACTTCACAGGGTGTATCTGACTGTGAGTCATGATATACACAGTGTGTCAGTGAGTGTGTTAATATTAATCTGTGTTCTCTGTCAGTGTGTTAATATTACTGAGGACAGTGGGGGTGTTTTACACTTCACAGGGTGTATCTGACTGTGGGTCATGATATACACAGTGTGTCAGTGAGTGTGTTAATATTAATCTGTGTTCTCTGTCAGTGTGTTAATATTCCTGAGGACATTGGGGGTGTTTTACACTTCACAGGGTTTATCTGACTCTGGGTCATGATATACACAGTTTGTCAGTGAGTGTGTTAATATTAATCTGTGTTCTCTGTCAGTGTGTTAATATTACTGAGGACAGTGGGGGTGTTTTACACTTCACAGGGTGTATCTAACTGTGGGTCATGATATACACAGTGTGTCAGTGAGTGTGTTAATATTAATCTGTGTTCTCTGTCAGTGTGTTAATATTACTGAGGACAGTGGGGGTGTTTTACACTTCACAGGGTGTATCTGACTGTGGGTCATGATATACACAGTGTGTCAGTGATTGTGTTAATATTAATCTGTGTTCTCTGTCAGTGTGTTAATATTACTGAGGACAGTGGGAATGTTTTACACTTCACAGGGTGTATCTGACAGTGGGTCATGATATACACAGTGTGTCAGTGATTGTGTTAATATTAATCTGTGTTCTCTGTCAGGGTGTTAATATTCCTGAGGACAGTGGGGGTGTTTTAAACTTCACAGGGTTTATCTGACTGTGGGTCATGATGTACACAGTGTGTCAGTGAGTGTGTAAATATTAATCTGTGTTCTCTGTCAGTGTGTTAATATTACTGAGGACAGTGGGGTGTTTTACACTTCACAGGGTGTATCTGACTGTGGGTCATGATATACACAGTGTGTCAGTGAGTGTGTTAATATTAATCTGTGTTCTGTGTCAGTGTGTTAATATTGCTGAGGACAGTGGGGGTGTTTTACACTTCACAGGGTGTATCTGACTGTGGGTCATGATATACACAGTGTGTCAGTGAGTGTGTTAATATTAATCTGTGTTCTCTGTCACTGTGTTAATATTCCTGAGGACAGTGGGGGTGTTTTACACTTCACAGGGTGTATCTAACTGTGGGTCATGATATACACAGTGTGTCAGTTAGTGTGTTAATATTAATCTGTGTTCTCTGTCAGTGTGTTAATATTACTGAGGACAGTCGGGGTGTTTTACACTTCACAGGGTGTATCTGACTGTGGGTCATGATATACACAGTGTGTCAGTGAGTGTGTTAATATTAATCTGTGTTCTCTGTCAGTGTGTTAATATTACTGAGGACAGTGGGGGTGTTTTGCACTTCACCAGGTGTATCTGACTGTTAGTCATGATATACACAGTGTGTCAGTGAGTGTGTTAATATTAATCTGTGTTCTCTGTCAGTGTGTTAATATTACTGAGGACAGTGGGGGTGTTTTACACTTCACAGGGTGTATCTGACTGTGGGTCATGATATACACAGTGTGTCAGTGAGTGTGTTAATATTAATCTGTGTTCTCTGTCAGTGTGTTAATATTACTGAGGACAGTGGGGGTGTTTTACACTTCACAGGGTGTATCTGACTGTGGGTCATGATATACACAGTGTGTCAGTGAGTGTGTTAATATTAATCTGTGTTCTCTGTCAGTGTGTTAATATTACTGAGGACAGTGGGGGTGTTTTACACTTCACAGGGTGTATCTGACTGTGGGTCATGATATACACAGTGTGTCAGTGAGTGTGTTAATATTAATCTGTGTTCTCTGTCAGTGTGTTAATATTACTGAGGACAGTGGGGGTGTTTTGCACTTCACCGGGTGTATCTGACTGTGGGTCATGATGTACACAGTGTGTCAGTGAGTGTGTTAATATTAATCTGTGTTCTCTGTCAGTGTGTTAATATTACTGAGGACAGTGGGGGTGTTTTACACTTCACAGGGTGTATCTGACTGTGGGTCATGATATACACAGTGTGTCAGTGAGTGTGTTAATATTAATCTGTGTTCTCTGTCAGTGTGTTAATATTACTGAGGACAGTGGGGGTGTTTTGCACTTCACCGGGTGTATCTGACTGTGAGTCATGATATACACAGTGTGTCAGTGAGTGTGTTAATATTAATCTGTGTTCTCTGTCAGTGTGTTAATATTACTGAGGACAGTGGGGGTGTTTTGCACTTCACAGGGTGTATCTGACTGTGGGTCATGATGTACACAGTGTGTCAGTGAGTGTGTTAATATTAATCTGTGTTCTCTGTCAGTGTGTTAATATTACTGAGGACAGTGGGGGTGTTTTACACTTCACAGGGTGTATCTGACTGTGGGTCATGATATACACAGTGTGTCAGTGAGTGTGTTAATATTAATCTGTGTTCTCTGTCAGTGTGTTAATATTACTGAGGACAGTGGGGGTGTTTTGCACTTCACCGGGTGTATCTGACTGTGAGTCATGATATACACAGTGTGTCAGTGAGTGTGTTAATATTAATCTGTGTTCTCTGTCAGTGTGTTAATATTACTGAGGACAGTGGGGGTGTTTTACACTTCACAGGGTGTATCTGACTGTGGGTCATGATATACACAGTGTGTCAGTGAGTGTGTTAATATTAATCTGTGTTCTCTGTCAGTGTGTTAATATTACTGAGGACAGTGGGGGTGTTTTACACTTCACAGGGTGTATCTGACTGTGGGTCATGATGTACACAGTGTGTCAGTGAGTGTGTTAATATTAATCTGTGTTCTCTGTCAGTGTGTTAATATTACTGAGGACAGTGGGGGTGTTTTACACTTCACAGGGTGTATCTGACTGTGGGTCATGATATACACAGTGTGTCAGTGAGTGTGTTAATATTAATCTGTGTTCTCTGTCAGTGTGTTAATATTACTGAGGACAGTGGGGGTGTTTTACACTTCACAGGGTGTATCTGACTGTGGGTCATGATTTACACAGTGTGTCAGTGAGTGTGTTAATATTAATCTGTGTTCTCTGTCAGTGTGTTAATATTACTGAGGACAGTGGGGGTGTTTTACACTTCACAGGGTGTATCTGGCTGTGGGTCATGATATACACAGTGTGTCAGTGAGTGTGTTAATATTAATCTGTGTTCTCTGCCAGTGTGTTAATATTCCTGAGGACATTGGGGGTGTTTTACACTTCACAGGGTTTATCTGACTCTGCGTCATGATATACACAGTTTGTCAGTGAGTGTGTTAATATTAATCTGTGTTCTCTGTCAGTGTGTTAATATTACTGAGGACAGTGGGGGTGTTTTACACTTCACAGGGTGTATCTAACTGTGGGTCATGATATACACAGTGTGTCAGTGAGTGTGTTAATATTAATCTGTGTTCTCTGTCAGTGTGTTAATATTACTGAGGACAGTGGGGGTGTTTTACACTTCACAGGGTGTATCTGACTGTGGGTCATGATATACACAGTGTGTCAGTGATTGTGTTAATATTAATCTGTGTTCTCTGTCAGTGTGTTACTATTACTGAGGACAGTGGGAATGTTTTACACTTCACAGGGTGTATCTGACTGTGGGTCATGATATACACAGTGTGTCAGTGAGTGTGTTAATATTAATCTGTGTTCTCTGTCAGTGTGTTAATATTACTGAGGACAGTGGGGGTGTTTTACACTTCACAGGGTGTATCTGACTGTGGGTCATGATATACACAGTGTGTCAGTGAGTGTGTTAATATTAATCTGTGTTCTCTGTCAGTGTGTTAATATTACTGAGGACAGTGGGGGTGTTTTACACTTCACAGGGTGTATCTGACTGTGGGTCATGATATACACAGTGTGTCAGTGAGTGTGTTAATATTAATCTGTGTTCTCTGTCAGTGTGTTAATATTACTGAGGACAGTGGGGGTGTTTTACACTTCACAGGGTGTATCTGACTGTGGGTCATGATGTACACAGTGTGTCAGTGAGTGTGTTAATATTAATCTGTGTTCTCTGTCAGTGTGTTAATATTACTGAGGACAGTGGGGGTGTTTTACACTTCACAGGGTGTATCTGACTGTGGGTCATGATATACACAGTGTGTCAGTGAGTGTGTTAATATTAATCTGTGTTCTCTGTCAGTGTGTTAATATTACTGAGGACAGTGGGGGTGTTTTGCACTTCACCGGGTGTATCTGACTGTGTGTCATGATATACACAGTGTGTCAGTGAGTGTGTTAATATTAATCTGTGTTCTCTGTCAGTGTGTTAATATTACTGAGGACAGTGGGGGTGTTTTACACTTCACAGGGTGTATCTGACTGTGGGTCATGATATACACAGTGTGTCAGTGAGTGTGTTAATATTAATCTGTGTTCTCTGTCAGTGTGTTAATATTCCTGAGGACATTGGGGGTGTTTTACACTTCACAGGGTGTATCTAACTGTGGGTCATGATATACACAGTGTGTCAGTGAGTGTGTTAATATTAATCTGTGTTCTCTGTCAGTGTGTTAATATTACTGAGGACAGTGGGGGTGTTTTACACTTCACAGGGTGTATCTGACTGTGGGTCATGATATACACAGTGTGTCAGTGATTGTGTTAATATTAATCTGTGTTCTCTGTCAGTGTGTTACTATTACTGAGGACAGTGGGAATGTTTTACACTTCACAGGGTGTATCTGACTGTGGGTCATGATATACACAGTGTGTCAGTGAGTGTGTTAATATTAATCTGTGTTCTCTGTCAGTGTGTTAATATTACTGAGGACAGTGGGGGTGTTTTACACTTCACAGGGTGTATCTGACTGTGGGTCATGATATACACAGTGTGTCAGTGAGTGTGTTAATATTAATCTGTGTTCTCTGTCAGTGTGTTAATATTACTGAGGACAGTGGGGGTGTTTTACACTTCACAGGGTGTATCTGACTGTGGGTCATGATATACACAGTGTGTCAGTGAGTGTGTTAATATTAATCTGTGTTCTCTGTCAGTGTGTTAATATTACTGAGGACAGTGGGGGTGTTTTACACTTCACAGGGTGTATCTGACTGTGGGTCATGATGTACACAGTGTGTCAGTGAGTGTGTTAATATTAATCTGTGTTCTCTGTCAGTGTGTTAATATTACTGAGGACAGTGGGGGTGTTTTACACTTCACAGGGTGTATCTGACTGTGGGTCATGATATACACAGTGTGTCAGTGAGTGTGTTAATATTAATCTGTGTTCTCTGTCAGTGTGTTAATATTACTGAGGACAGTGGGGGTGTTTTGCACTTCACCGGGTGTATCTGACTGTGAGTCATGATATACACAGTGTGTCAGTGAGTGTGTTAATATTAATCTGTGTTCTCTGTCAGTGTGTTAATATTCCTGAGGACAGTGGGGGTGTTTTACACTTCACAGGGTGTATCTGACTGTGGGTCATGATATACACAGTGTGTCAGTGAGTGTGTTAATATTAATCTGTGTTCTCTGTCAGTGTGTTAATATTACTGAGGACAGTGGGGGTGTTTTACACTTCACAGGGTGTATCTGACTGTGGGTCATGATATACACAGTGTGTCAGTGAGTGTGTTAATATTAATCTGTGTTCTCTGTCAGTGTGTTAATATTACTGAGGACAGTGGGGGTGTTTTACACTTCACAGGGTGTATCTGACTGTGGGTCATGATGTAAACAGTGTGTCAGTGAGTGTGTTAATATTAATCTGTGTTCTCTGTCAGTGTGTTAATATTACTGAGGACAGTGGGGGGTGTTTTACACTTCACAGGGTGTATCTGACTGTGGGTCATGATATAAACAGTGTGTCAGTGAGTGTGTTAATATTAATCTGTGTTCTCTGTCAGTGTGTTAATATTACTGAGGACAGTGGGGGTGTTTTACACTTCACAGGGTGTATCTGACTGTGGGTCATGATTTACACAGTGTGTCAGTGAGTGTGTTAATATTAATCTGTGTTCTCTGTCAGTGTGTTAATATTACTGAGGACAGTGGGGGTGTTTTACACTTCACAGGGTGTATCTGGCTGTGGGTCATGATATACACAGTGTGTCAGTGAGTGTGTTAATATTAATCTGTGTTCTCTGTCAGTGTGTTAATATTCCTGAGGACATTGGGGGTGTTTTACACTTCACAGGGTTTATCTGACTCTGGGTCATGATATACACAGTTTGTCAGTGAGTGTGTTAATATTAATCTGTGTTCTCTGTCAGTGTGTTAATATTACTGAGGACAGTGGGGGTGTTTTACACTTCACAGGGTGTATCTAACTGTGAGTCATGATATACACAGTGTGTCAGTGAGTGTGTTAATATTAATCTGTGTTCTCTGTCAGTGTGTTAATATTACTGAGGACAGTGGGGGTGTTTTACACTTCACAGGGTGTATCTGACTGTGGGTCATGATATACACAGTGTGTCAGTGATTGTGTTAATATTAATCTGTGTTCTCTGTCAGTGTGTTAATATTACTGAGGACAGTGGGAATGTTTTACACTTCACAGGGTGTATCTGACTGTGGGTCATGATATACACAGTGTGTCAGTGATTGTGTTAATATTAATCTGTGTTCTCTGTCAGTGTGTTAATATTACTGAGGACAGTGGGGGTCTTTTACACTTCACAGGGTGTATCTGACTGTGGGTCATGATATACACAGTGTGTCAGTGAGTGTGTTAATATTAATCTGTGTTCTCTGTCAGAGTGTTAATATTACTGAGGACAGTGGGGGTGTTTTACACTTCACAGGGTGTATCTGACTGTGGGTCATGATATACACAGTGTGTCAGTGAGTGTGTTAATATTAATCTGTGTTCTCTGTCAGTGTGTTAATATTACTGAGGACAGTGGGGGTGTGTAACACTTCACAGGGTGTATCTGACTGTGGGTCATGATATACACAGTGTGTCAGTGAGTGTGTTAATATTAATCTGTGTTCTCTGTCAGTGTGTTAATATTACTGAGGACAGTGGGGGTGTTTTACACTTCACAGGGTTTATCTGACTGTGGGTCATGATTTACACAGTGTGTCAGTGAGTGTGTTAATATTAATCTGTGTTCTCTGTCAGTGTGTTAATATTACTGAGGACAGTGGGGGTGTTTTACACTTCACAGGGTGTATCTGGCTGTGGGTCATGATATACACAGTGTGTCAGTGAGTGTGTTAATATTAATCTGTGTTCTCTGTCAGTGTGTTAATATTCCTGAGGACATTGGGGGTGTTTTACACTTCACAGGGTTTATCTGACTCTGGGTCATGATATACACAGTTTGTCAGTGAGTGTGTTAATATTAATCTGTGTTCTCTGTCAGTGTGTTAATATTACTGAGGACAGTGGGGGTGTTTTACACTTCACAGGGTGTATCTAACTGTGGGTCATGATATACACAGTGTGTCAGTGAGTGTGTTAATATTAATCTGTGTTCTCTGTCAGTGTGTTAATATTACTGAGGACAGTGGGGGTGTTTTACACTTCACAGGGTGTATCTGACTGTGGGTCATGATATACACAGTGTGTCAGTGATTGTGTTAATATTAATCTGTGTTCTCTGTCAGTGTGTTAATATTACTGAGGACAGTGGGAATGTTTTACACTTCACAGGGTGTATCTGACTGTGGGTCATGATATACACAGTGTGTCAGTGATTGTGTTAATATTAATCTGTGTTCTCTGTCAGGGTGTTAATATTCCTGAGGACAGTGGGGGTGTTTTAAACTTCACAGGGTGTATCTGACTGTGGGTCATGATGTACACAGTGTGTCAGTGAGTGTGTTAATATTAATCTGTGTTCTCTGTCAGTGTGTTAATATTACTGAGGACAGTGGGGGTGTTTTACACTTCACAGGGTGTATCTAACTGTGGGTCATGATATACACAGTGTGTCAGTGAGTGTGTTAATACTAATCTGTGTTCTCTGTCAGTGTGTTAATATTACTGAGGACAGTGGGGGTGTTTTAAACTTCACAGGGTGTATCTGACTGTGGGTCATGATATACACAGTGTGTCAGTGAGTGTGTTAATATTAATCTGTGTTCTCTGTCAGTGTGTTAATATTACTGAGGACAGTGGGGGTGTTTTGCACTTCACCAGGTGTATCTGACTGTGAGTCATGATATACACAGTGTGTCAGTGAGTGTGTTAATATTAATCTGTGTTCTCTGTCAGTGTGTTAATATTACTGAGGACAGTGGGGGTGTTTTACACTTCACAGGGTGTATCTGACTGTGGGTCATGATATACACAGTGTGTCAGTGAGTGTGTTAATATTAATCTGTGTTCTCTGTCAGTGTGTTAATATTACTGAGGTCAGTGGGGGTGTTTTACACTTCACAGGGTGTATCTGACTGTGGGTCATGATATACACAGTGTGTCAGTGAGTGTGTTAATATTAATCTGTGTTCTCTGTCAGTGTGTTAATATTACTGAGGACAGTGGGGGTGTTTTACACTTCACAGGGTGTATCTGACTGTGGGTCATGATGTACACAGTGTGTCAGTGAGTGTGTTAATATTAATCTGTGTTCTCTGTCAGTGTGTTAATATTACTGAGGACAGTGGGGGTGTTTTACACTTCACAGGGTGTATCTGACTGTGGGTCATGATATACACAGTGTGTCAGTGAGTGTGTTAATATTAATCTGTGTTCTCTGTCAGTGTGTTAATATTACTGAGGACAGTGGGGGTGTTTTACACTTCACAGGGTGTATCTGACTGTGGGTCATGATTTACACAGTGTGTCAGTGAGTGTGTTAATATTAATCTGTGTTCTCTGTCAGTGTGTTAATATTACTGAGGACAGTGGGGGTGTTTTACACTTCACAGGGTGTATCTGGCTGTGGGTCATGATATACACAGTGTGTCAGTGAGTGTGTTAATATTAATCTGTGTTCTCTGTCAGTGTGTTAATATTCCTGAGGACATTGGGGGTGTTTTACACTTCACAGGGTTTATCTGACTCTGGGTCATGATATACACAGTTTGTCAGTGAGTGTGTTAATATTAATCTGTGTTCTCTGTCAGTGTGTTAATATTACTGAGGACAGTGGGGGTGTTTTACACTTCACAGTGTGTATCTAACTGTGGGTCATGATATACACAGTGTGTCAGTGAGTGTGTTAATATTAATCTGTGTTCTCTGTCAGTGTGTTAATATTACTGAGGACAGTGGGGGTGTTTTACACTTCACAGGGTGTATCTGACTGTGGGTCATGATATACACAGTGTGTCAGTGATTGTGTTAATATTAATCTGTGTTCTCTGTCAGTGTGTTAATATTACTGAGGACAGTGGGAATGTTTTACACTTCACAGGGTGTATCTGACTGTGGGTCATGATATACACAGTGTGTCAGTGATTGTGTTAATATTAATCTGTGTTCTCTGTCAGGGTGTTAATATTCCTGAGGACAGTGGGGGTTTTTACACTTCACAGGGTTTATCTGACTGTGGGTCATGATGTACACAGTGTGTCAGTGAGTGTGTAAATATTAATCTGTGTTCTCTGTCAGTGTGTTAATATTACTGAGGACAGTGGGGTGTTTTACACTTCACAGGGTGTATCTGACTGTGGGTCATGATATACACAGTGTGTCAGTGAGTGTGTTAATATTAATCTGTGTTCTGTGTCAGTGTGTTAATATTGCTGAGGACAGTGGGGGTGTTTTACACTTCACAGGGTGTATCTGACTGTGGGTCATGATATACACAGTGTGTCAGTGAGTGTGTTAATATTAATCTGTGTTCTCTGTCAGTGTGTTAATATTCCTGAGGACAGTGGGGGTGTTTTACACTTCACAGGGTGTATCTGACTGTGGGTCATGATATACACAGTGTGTCAGTGAGTGTGTTAATATTAATCTGTGTTCTCTGTCAGTGTGTTAATATTACTGAGGACAGTGGGGGTGTTTTACACTTCACAGGGTGTATCTGACTGTGGGTCATGATATACACAGTGTGTCAGTGAGTGTGTTAATATTAATCTGTGTTCTCTGTCAGTGTGTTAATATTCCTGAGGACAGTGGGGGTGTTTTACACTTCACCGGGTGTATCTGACTGTGGGTCATGATATACACAGTGTGTCAGTGAGTGTGTTAATATTAATCTGTGTTCTCTGTCAGTGTGTTAATATTACTGAGGACAGTGGGGGTGTTTTACACTTCACAGGGTGTATCTGACTGTGGGTCATGATATACACAGTGTGTCAGTGAGTGTGTTAATATTAATCTGTGTTCTCTGTCAGTGTGTTAATATTACTGAGGACAGTGGGGGTGTTTTATACTTCACAGGGTGTATCTGACTCATGGTCATGATGTACACAGTGTGTCAGTGAGTGTGTTAATATTAATCTGTGTTCTCTGTCAGTGTGTTAATATTACTGAGGACAGTGGGGGTGTTTTACACTTCACAGGGTGTATCTGACTGTGGGTCATGATGTACACAGTGTGTCAGTGAGTGTGTTAATATTAATCTGTGTTCTCTGTCAGTGTGTTAATATTCCTGAGGACAGTGGGGATGTTTTACACTTCACAGTGTTTATCTGACTGTGGGTCATGATGTACACAGTGTGTCAGTGAGTGTGTTAATATTAATCTGTGTTCTCTGTCAGTGTGTTAATATTCCTGAGGACAGTGGGGGTGTTTTACACTTCACCGGGTGTATCTGACTGTGAGTCATGATGTACACATTGTGTCAGTGAGTGTGTTAATATTAATCTGTGTTCTCTGTCAGTGTGTTAATATTCCTGAGGACAGTGGGGATGTTTTACACTTCACCGGGTGTATCTGACTGTGGGTCATGATATACACAGTGTGTCAGTGAGTGTGTTAATATTAATCTGTGTTCTCTGTCAGTGTGTTAATATTACTGAGGACAGTGGGGGTGTTTTACACTTCACAGGGTGTATCTGACTGTGGGTCATGTTATACACAGTGTGTCAGTGAGCGTGTTAATATTAATCTGTGTTCTCTGTCAGTGTGTTAATATTACTGAGGACAGTGGGGGTGTTTTACACTTCACAGGGTGTATCTGACTGTGGGTCATGATATACACAGTGTGTCAGTGAGTGTGTTAATATTAATCTGTGTTCTCTGTCAGTGTGTTAATATTCCTGAGGACAGTGGAGGTGTTTTACACTTCACAGAGTGTATCTGACTGTGGGTCATGATATACACAGTGTGTCAGTGAGTGTGTTAATATTAATCTGTGTTCTCTGTCAGTGTGTTAATATTCCTGAGGACAGTGGGGGTGTTTTACACTTCACAGGGTGTATTTGACTGTGGGTCATGATATACACAGTGTGTCAGTGAGTGTGTTAATATTAATCTGTGTTCCCTGTCAGTGTGTTAATATTCCTGAGGACAGTGGGGGTGTTTTACACTTCACAGAGTGTATCTGACTGTGGGTCATGATATACACAGTGTGTCAGTGAGTGTGTTAATATTAATCTGTGTTCTCTGTCAGTGTGTTAATATTCCTGAGGACAGTGGGGGTGTTTTACACTTCACAGGGTGTATCTGACTGTGGGTCATGATGTACACAGTGTGTCAGTGAGTGTGTTAATATTAATCTGTGTTCTCTGTCAGTGTGTTAATATTACTGAGGACAGTGGGGGTGTTTTACACTTCACAGGGTGTATCTGACTGTGGGTCATGATATACACAGTCTGTCAGTGAGTGTGTTAATATTAATCTGTGTTCTCTGTCAATGTGTCAATATTCCTGAGGACAGTGCGGGTGTTTTACACTTCACAGGGTGTATCTGACTGTGGGTCATGATATACACAGTGTGTCAGTGAGTGTGTTAATATTAATCTGTGTTCTCTGTCAGTGTGTTAATATTACTGAGGACAGTGGGTGTGTTTTACACTTAACAGGGTGTATCTGACTGTGGGTCATGATATACACAGTGTGTCAGTGAGTGTGTTAATATTAATTTGTGTTCTCTGTCAGTGTGTTAATATTGCTGACGACAGTGGGGGTGTTTTACACTTCATAGGGTGTATCTGACTGTGGGTCATGATATACACAGTGTGTCAGTGAGCGTGTTAATATTAATCTGTGTTCTCTGTCAGTGTGTTAATATTACTGAGGACAGTGGGGGTGTTTTACACTTCACAGGGTGTATCTGACTGTGGGTCATGATATACACAGTGTGTCAGTGAGTGTGTTAATATTAATCTGTGTTCTCTGTCAGTGTGTTAATATTACTGAGGACAGTGGGGGTGTTTTTCACTTCACAGGGTGTATCTGACTGTGGGTCATGATATACACAGTGTGTCAGTGAGTGTGTTAATATTAATCTGTGTTCTCTGTCAGGGTGTTAATATTCCTGAGGACAGTGGAGGTGTTTTACACTTCACAGGGTTTATCTGACTGTGGGTCATGATGTACACAGTGTGTCAGTGAGTGTGTAAATATTAATCTGTGTTCTCTGTCAGTGTGTTAATATTACTGAGGACAGTGGGGTGTTTTACACTTCACAGGGTGTATCTGACTGTGGGTCATGATATACACAGTGTGTCAGTGAGTGTGTTAATATTAATCTGTGCTCTGTGTCAGTGTGTTAATATTGCTGAGGACAGTGGGGGTGTTTTACACTTCACAGGGTGTATCTGACTGTGGGTCATGATATACACAGTGTGTCAGTGAGTGTGTTAATATTAATCTGTGTTCTCTGTCAGTGTGTTAATATTCCTGAGGACAGTGGGCATGTTTTACACTTCACCGGGTGTATCTGACTGTGGGTCATGATATACACAGTGTGTCAGTGAGTGTGTTAATATTAATCTGTGTTCTCTGTCAGTGTGTTAATATTACTGAGGACAGTGGGGGTGTTTTACACTTCACCGGGTGTATCTGACTGTGGGTCATGATATACACAGTGTGTCAGTGAGTGTGTTAATATTAATCTGTGTTCTCTGTCAGTGTGTTAATATTACTGAGGACAGTGGGGGTGTTTTACACTTCACAGGGTGTATATGACTGTGGGTCATGATATACACAGTGTGTCAGTGAGTGTGTTAATATTAATCTGTGTTCTCTGTCAGTGTGTTAATATTACTGAGGACAGTGGGGGTGTTTTACACTTCACAGGGTGTATCTGACTGTGGGTCATGATATACACAGTGTGTCAGTGAGTGTGTTAATATTAATCTGTGTTCTCTGTCAGTGTGTTAATATTCCTGAGGACAGTGGGGGTGTTTTACACTTCACAGAGTGTATCTGACTGTGGGTCATGATATACACAGTGTGTCAGTGAGTGTGTTAATATTAATCTGTGTTCTCTGTCAGTGTGTTAATATTCCTGAGGACAGTGGGGGTGTTTTACACTTCACAGGGTGTATTTAACTGTGGGTCATGATATACACAGTGTGTCAGTGAGTGTGTTAATATTAATCTGTGTTCCCTGTCAGTGTGTTAATATTCCTGAGGACAGTGGGGGTGTTTTACACTTCACAGAGTGTATCTGACTGTGGGTCATGATATACACAGTGTGTCAGTGAGTGTGTTAATATTAATCTGTGTTCTCTGTCAGTGTGTTAATATTCCTGAGGACAGTGGGGGTGTTTTACACTTCACAGGGTGTATCTGACTGTGGGTCATGATATACACAGTCTGTCAGTGAGTGTGTTAATATTAATCTGTGTTCTCTGTCAGTGTGTTAATATTCCTGAGGACAGTGCGGGTGTTTTACACTTCACAGGGTGTATCTGACTGTGGGTCATGATATACACAGTGTGTCAGTGAGTGTGTTAATATTAATCTGTGTTCTCTGTCAGTGTATTAATATTACTGAGGACAGTGGGTGTGTTTTACACTTCACAGGGTGTATCTGACTGTGGGTCATGATATACACAGTGTGTCAGTGAGTGTGTTAATATTAATTTGTGTTCTCTGTCAGTGTGTTAATATTGCTGACGACAGTGGGGGTGTTTTACACTTCACAGGGTGTATCTGACTGTGGGTCATGATATACACAGTGTGTCAGTGAGCGTGTTAATATTAATCTGTGTTCTCTGTCAGTGTGTTAATATTACTGAGGACAGTGGGGGTGTTTTACACTTCACAGGGTGTATCTGACTGTGGGTCATGATATACACAGTCTGTCAGTGAGTGTGTTAATATTAATCTGTGTTCTCTGTCAATGTGTCAATATTCCTGAGGACAGTGCGGGTGTTTTACACTTCACAGGGTGTATCTGACTGTGGGTCATGATATACACAGTGTGTCAGTGAGTGTGTTAATATTAATCTGTGTTCTCTGTCAGTGTGTTAATATTACTGAGGACAGTGGGTGTGTTTTACACTTCACAGGGTGTATCTGACTGTGGGTCATGATATACACAGTGTGTCAGTGAGTGTGTTAATATTAATTTGTGTTCTCTGTCAGTGTGTTAATATTGCTGACGACAGTGGGGGTGTTTTACACTTCACAGGGTGTATCTGACTGTGGGTCATGATATACACAGTGTGTCAGTGAGCGTGTTAATATTAATCTGTGTTCTCTGTCAGTGTGTTAATATTACTGAGGACAGTGGGGGTGTTTTACACTTCACAGGGTGTATCTGACTGTGGGTCATGATATACACAGTGTGTCAGTGAGTGTGTTAATATTAATCTGTGTTCTCTGTCAGTGTGTTAATATTACTGAGGACAGTGGGGGTGTTTTACACTTCACAGGGTGTATCTGACTGTGGGTCATGATATACACAGTGTGTCAGTGAGTGTGTTAATATTAATCTGTGCTCTGTGTCAGTGTGTTAATATTGCTGAGGACAGTGGGGGTGTTTTACACTTCACAGGGTGTATCTGACTGTGGCTCATGATATACACAGTGTGTCAGTGAGTGTGTTAATATTAATCTGTGTTCTCTGTCAGTGTGTTAATATTCCTGAGGACAGTGGGCATGTTTTACACTTCACCGGGTGTATCTGACTGTGGGTCATGATATACACAGTGTGTCAGTGAGTGTGTTAATATTAATCTGTGTTCTCTGTCAGTGTGTTAATATTACTGAGGACAGTGGGGGTGTTTTACACTTCACCGGGTGTATCTGACTGTGGGTCATGATATACACAGTGTGTCAGTGAGTGTGTTAATATTAATCTGTGTTCTCTGTCAGTGTGTTAATATTACTGAGGACAGTGGGGGTGTTTTACACTTCACAGGGTGTATATGACTGTGGGTCATGATATACACAGTGTGTCAGTGAGTGTGTTAATATTAATCTGTGTTCTCTGTCAGTGTGTTAATATTACTGAGGACAGTGGGGGTGTTTTCCACTTCACAGGGTGTATCTGACTGTGGGTCATGATATACACAGTGTGTCAGTGAGTGTGTTAATATTAATCTGTGTTCTCTGTCAGTGTGTTAATATTCCTGAGGACAGTGGGGGTGTTTTACACTTCACAGAGTGTATCTGACTGTGGGTCATGATATACACAGTGTGTCAGTGAGTGTGTTAATATTAATCTGTGTTCTCTGTCAGTGTGTTAATATTCCTGAGGACAGTGGGGGTGTTTTACACTTCACAGGGTGTATTTAACTGTGGGTCATGATATACACAGTGTGTCAGTGAGTGTGTTAATATTAATCTGTGTTCCCTGTCAGTGTGTTAATATTCCTGAGGACAGTGGGGGTGTTTTACACTTCACAGAGTGTATCTGACTGTGGGTCATGATATACACAGTGTGTCAGTGAGTGTGTTAATATTAATCTGTGTTCTCTGTCAGTGTGTTAATATTCCTGAGGACAGTGGGGGTGTTTTACACTTCACAGGGTGTATCTGACTGTGGGTCATGATATACACAGTCTGTCAGTGAGTGTGTTAATATTAATCTGTGTTCTCTGTCAGTGTGTTAATATTCCTGAGGACAGTGCGGGTGTTTTACACTTCACAGGGTGTATCTGACTGTGGGTCATGATATACACAGTGTGTCAGTGAGTGTGTTAATATTAATCTGTGTTCTCTGTCAGTGTATTAATATTACTGAGGACAGTGGGTGTGTTTTACACTTCACAGGGTGTATCTGACTGTGGGTCATGATATACACAGTGTGTCAGTGAGTGTGTTAATATTAATTTGTGTTCTCTGTCAGTGTGTTAATATTGCTGACGACAGTGGGGGTGTTTTACACTTCACAGGGTGTATCTGACTGTGGGTCATGATATACACAGTGTGTCAGTGAGCGTGTTAATATTAATCTGTGTTCTCTGTCAGTGTGTTAATATTACTGAGGACAGTGGGGGTGTTTTACACTTCACAGGGTGTATCTGACTGTGGGTCATGATATACACAGTGTGTCAGTGAGTGTGTTAATATTAATCTGTGTTCTCTGTCAGTGTGTTAATATTACTGAGGACGGTGGGGGTGTTTTACACTTCACAGGGTGTATCTGACTGTGGGTCATGATATACACAGTGTGTCAGTGAGTGTGTTAATATTAATCTGTGTTCTCTGTCAGTGTGTTAATATTACTGAGGACAGTGGGGGTGTTTTACACTTCACAGGGTGTATCTAACTGTGGGTCATGATATACACAGTGTGTCAGTGAGTGTGTTAATATTAATCTGTGTTCTCTGTCAGTGTGTTAATATTACTGAGGACAGTGGGGGTGTTTTTCACTTCACAGGGTGTATCTGACTGTGGGTCATGATATACACAGTGTGTCAGTGAGTGTGTTAATATTAATCTGTGTTCTCTGTCAGGGTGTTAATATTCCTGAGGACAGTGGAGGTGTTTTACACTTCACAGGGTTTATCTGACTGTGGGTCATGATGTACACAGTGTGTCAGTGAGTGTGTAAATATTAATCTGTGTTCTCTGTCAGTGTGTTAATATTACTGAGGACAGTGGGGTGTTTTACACTTCACAGGGTGTATCTGACTGTGGGTCATGATATACACAGTGCGTCAGTGAGTGTGTTAATATTAATCTGTGCTCTGTGTCAGTGTGTTAATATTGCTGAGGACAGTGGGGGTGTTTTACACTTCACAGGGTGTATCTGACTGTGGGTCATGATATACACAGTGTGTCAGTGAGTGTGTTAATATTAATCTGTGTTCTCTGTCAGTGTGTTAATATTCCTGAGGACAGTGGGCATGTTTTACACTTCACCGGGTGTATCTGACTGTGGGTCATGATATACACAGTGTGTCAGTGAGTGTGTTAATATTAATCTGTGTTCTCTGTCAGTGTGTTAATATTACTGAGGACAGTGGGGGTGTTTTACACTTCACCGGGTGTATCTGACTGTGGGTCATGATATACACAGTGTGTCAGTGAGTGTGTTAATATTAATCTGTGTTCTCTGTCAGTGTGTTAATATTACTGAGGACAGTGGGGGTGTTTTACACTTCACAGGGTGTATATGACTGTGGGTCATGATATACACAGTGTGTCAGTGAGTGTGTTAATATTAATCTGTGTTCTCTGTCAGTGTGTTAATATTACTGAGGACAGTGGGGGTGTTTTACACTTCACAGGGTGTATCTGACTCATGGTCATGATGTACACAGTGTGTCAGTGAGTGTGTTAATATTAATCTGTGTTCTCTGTCAGTGTGTTAATATTCCTGAGGACAGTGGGGATGTTTTACACTTCACCGGGTGTATCTGACTGTGGGTCATGATATAAACAGTGTGTCAGTGAGTGTGTTAATATTAATCTGTGTTCTCTGTCAGTGTGTTAATATTACTGAGGACAGTGGGGGTGTTTTACACTTCACAGGGTGTATCTGACTGTGGGTCATGATATACACAGTGTGTCAGTGAGTGTGTTAATATTAATCTGTGTTCTCTGTCAGTGTGTGAATATTACTGAGGACAGTGGGGGTGTTTTACACTTCACAGGGTGTATCTGACTGTGGGTCATGATATACACAGTGTGTCAGTGAGTGTGTTAATATTAATCTGTGTTCTCTGTCAGTGTGTTAATATTACTGAGGACAGTGGGGATGTTTTACACTTCACAGGGTGTATCTGACTGTGGGTCATGATATACACAGTGTGTCAGTGAGCGTGTTAATATTAATCTGTGTTCTCTGTCAGTGTGTTAATATTACTGAGGACAGTGGGGGTGTTTTACACTTCACAGAGTGTATCTGACTCTGGGTCATGATGTACACAGTGTGTCAGTGAGTGTGTTAATATTAATCTGTGTTCTCTGTCAGTGTGTTAATATTACTGAGGACAGTGGGGGTGTTTTACACTTCACAGAGTGTATCTGACTCTGGGTCATGATGTACACAGTGTGTCAGTGAGTGTGTTAATATTAATCTGTGTTCTCTGTCAGTGTGTTAATATTACTGAGGACAGTGGGGGTGTTTTACACTTCACAGGGTGTATCTAACTGTGGGTCATGATATACACAGTGTGTCAGTGAGTGTGTTAATATTAATCTGTGTTCTCTGTCAGTGTGTTAATATTACTGAGGACAGTGGGGGTGTTTTTCACTTCACAGGGTGTATCTGACTGTGGGTCATGATATACACAGTGTGTCAGTGAGTGTGTTAATATTAATCTGTGTTCTCTGTCAGGGTGTTAATATTCCTGAGGACAGTGGAGGTGTTTTACACTTCACAGGGTTTATCTGACTGTGGGTCATGATGTACACAGTGTGTCAGTGAGTGTGTAAATATTAATCTGTGTTCTCTGTCAGTGTGTTAATATTACTGAGGACAGTGGGGTGTTTTACACTTCACAGGGTGTATCTGACTGTGGGTCATGATATACACAGTGCGTCAGTGAGTGTGTTAATATTAATCTGTGCTCTGTGTCAGTGTGTTAATATTGCTGAGGACAGTGGGGGTGTTTTACTCTTCACAGGGTGTATCTGACTGTGGGTCATGATATACACAGTGTGTCAGTGAGTGTGTTAATATTAATCTGTGTTCTCTGTCAGTGTGTTAATATTCCTGAGGACAGTGGGCATGTTTTACACTTCACCGGGTGTATCTGACTGTGGGTCATGATGTACACAGTGTGTCAGTGAGTGTGTTAATATTAATCTGTGTTCTCTGTCAGTGTGTTAATATTACTGAGGACAGTGGGGGTGTTTTACACTTCACAGGGTGTATCTGACTGTGGGTCATGATATACACAGTGTGTCAGTGAGTGTGTTAATATTAATCTGTGTTCTCTGTCAGTGTGTTAATATTACTGAGGACAGTGGGGGTGTTTTACACTTCACAGGGTGTATCGGACTGTGGGTCATGATTTACACAGTGTGTCAGTGAGTGTGTTAATATTAATCTGTTTTCTCTGTCAGTGTGTTAATATTCCTGAGGACAGTGGGGATGTTTTACACTTCACAGGGTGTATCTGACTGTGGGTCATGATATACACAGTGTGTCAGTGAGTGTGTTAATATTAATCTGTGTTCTCTGTCAGTGTGTTAATATTCCTGAGGACAGTGGGGGTGTTTTACACTTCACAGGGTGTATCTGACTGTGGGTCATGATGTACACAGTGTGTCAGTGAGTGTGTTAATATTAATCTGTGTTCTCTGTCAGTGTGTTAATATTCCTGAGGACAGTGGCGATGTTTTACACTTCACAGGGTGTATCTGACTCTGGGTCATGATATACACAATGTGTCAGTGAGTGTGTTAATATTAATCTGTGTTCTCTGTCAGTGTGTTAATATTACTGAGGACAGTGGGGGTGTTTTACACTTCACAGGGTTTATCTGACTGTGGGTCATGATATACAGAGTGTGTCAGTGAGTGTGATGATATTAATCTGTGTTCTCTGTCAGTGTGTTAATATTACTGAGGACAGTGGGGGTGTTTTACACTTCACAGGGTGTATCTGACTGTGGGTCATGATATACACAGTGTGTCAGTGAGTGTGTTAATATTAATCTGTGTTCTCTGTCAGTGTGTTAATATTACTGAGGACAGTGGGGGTGTTTTACACTTCACAGGGTGTATCTGACTGTGGGTCATGATATACACAGTGTGTCAGTGAGTGTGTTAATATTAATCTGTGTTCTCTGTCAGTGTGTTAATATTACTGAGGACAGTGGGGGTGTTTTACACTTCACAGGGTGTATCTGACTGTGGGTCATGATGTACACAGTGTGTCAGTGAGTGTGTTAATATTAATCTGTGTTCTCTGTCAGTGTGTTAATATTACTGAGGACAGTGGGGGTGTTTTACACTTCACAGGGTGTATCGGACTGTGGGTCATGATGTACACAGTGTGTCAGTGAGTGTGTTAATATTAATCTGTGTTCTCTGTCAGTGTGTTAATATTACTGAGGACAGTGGTGGTGTTTTACACTTCACCGGGTGTATCTGACTGTGGGTCATGATGTACACATTGTGTCAGTGAGTGTGTTAATATTAATCTGTGTTCTCTGTCAGTGTGTTAATATTACTGAGGACAGTGGGGGTGTTTTACACTTCACAGGGTGTATCTGACTGTGAGTCATGATATACACAGTGTGTCAGTGAGTGTGTTAATATTAATCTGTGTTCTCTCTCAGTGTGATAATATTGCTGACGACAATGGGGGTGTTTTACACTTCACAGGGTGTATCTGACTGTGGGTCATGATATACACAGTGTGTCAGTGAGTGTGTTAATATTAATCTGTGTTCTCTGTCAGTGTGTTAATATTCCTGAGGACAGTGGGGGTGTTTTACACTTCACAGAGTGTATCTGACTGTGGGTCATGATATACACAGTGTGTCAGTGAGTGTGTTAATATTAATCTGTGTTCTCTGTCAGGTGTTAATATTACTGAGGACAGTGGGGGTGTTTTACACTTCACAGGGTGTATCTGTCTCTGGGTCATGATATACACAGTGTTTCAGTGAGTGTGTTAATATTAATCTGTGTTCTCTGTCAGTGTGTTAATATTCCTGAGGACAGTGGGGGTGTTTTACACTTCACAGGGTGTATCTGACTGTGGGTCATGATATACACAGTGTGTCAGTGAGAGTGTTAATATTAATCTGTGTTCTCTGTCAGTGTGTTAATATTCCTGAGGACAGTGGTGGTATTTTACACTTCACAGGGTGTATCTGACTGTGGGTCATGATATACACAGTGTGTCAGTGAGTGTGTTAATATTAATCTGTGTTCTCTGTCAGTGTGTTAATATTCCTGAGGACAGTTGGGGTGTTTTACACTTCACAGGGTGTATCTGACTGTGGGTCATGATGTACACAGTGTGTCAGTGAGTGTGTTAATATTAATCAGTGTTCTCTGTCAGTGTGTTAATATTACTGAGGACAGTGGGGGTGTTTTACACTTCACCGGGTGTATCTGACTGTGGGTCATGATATACACAGTGTGTCAGTGAGTGTGTTAATATTAATGTGTGTTCTCTGTCAGTGTGTTAATATTCCTGACGACAGTGGGGGTGTTTTACACTTCACAGGGTGTATCTGACTGTGGGTCATGATATACACAGTGTGTCAGTGAGTGTGTTAATATTAATCTGTGTTCTCTGTCAGTGTGTTAATATTACTGAGGACAGTGGGGATGTTTTACACTTCACAGGGTGTATCTGACTGTGGGTCATGATATACACAGTGTGTCAGTGAGTGTGTTAATATTAATCTGTGTTCTCTGTCAGTGTGTTAATATTGCTGAGGACAGTGGGGATGTTTTGCACTTCACAGGGTGTATCTGACTGTGGGTCATGATATACACAGTGTGTCAGTGAGTGTGTTAATATTAATCTGTGTTCTCTGTCAGTGTGTTAATATTACTGAGGACAGTGGGAATGATTTACACTTCTCAGGGTGTATCTGACTGTGGGTCATGATGTACACAGTGTGTCAGTGAGTGTGTTAATATTAATCTGTGTTCTCTGTCAGTGTGTTAATATTCCTGAGGACAGTGGGGATGTTTTACACTTCACAGGGTGTATCTGACTCTGGGTCATGATATACACAGTGTGTCAGTGAGTGTGTTAATATTAATCTGTGTTCTCTGTCAGTGTGTTAATATTACTGAGGACAGTGGGGGTGTTTTACACTTCACAGGGTTTATCTGACTGTGGGTCATGATATACACAGTGTGTCAGTGATTGTGTTAATATTAATCTGTGTTCTCTGTCAGTGTGTTAATATTACTGAGGACAGTGGGGGTGTTTTACACTTCACAGGGTTTATCTGACTGTGGGTCATGATATACAGAGTGTGTCAGTGAGTGTGATGATATTAATCTGTGTTCTCTGTCAGTGTGTTAATATTACTGAGGACAGTGGGGGTGTTTTACACTTCACAGGGTGTATCTGACTGTGGGTCATGATATACACAGTGTGTCAGTGAGTGTGTTAATATTAATCTGTGTTCTCTGTCAGTGTGTTAATATTACTGAGGACAGTGGGGGTGTTTTACACTTCACAGGGTGTATCTGACTGTGGGTCATGATATACACAGTGTGTCAGTGAGTGTGTTAATATTAATCTGTGTTCTCTGTCAGTGTGTTAATATTACTGAGGACAGTGGGGATGTATTACACTTCACAGGGTGTATCTGACTGTGGGTCATGATATACACAGTGTGTCAGTGAGAGTGTTAATATTAATCTGTGTTCTCTGTCAGTGTGTTAATATTCCTGAGGACAGTGGTGGTGTTTTACACTTCACAGGGTGTATCTGACTGTGGGTCATGATATACACAGTGTGTCAGTGAGTGTGTTAATATTAATCTGTGTTCTCTGTCAGTGTGTTAATATTCCTGAGGACAGTTGGGGTGTTTTACACTTCACAGGGTGTATCTGACTGTGGGTCATGATGTACACAGTGTGTCAGTGAGTGTGTTAATATTAATCAGTGTTCTCTGTCAGTGTGTTAATATTACTGAGGACAGTGGGGGTGTTTTACACTTCACAGGGTGTATCTGACTGTGGGTCATGATATACACAGTGTGTCAGTGAGTGTGTTAATATTAATCTGTGTTCTCTGTCAGTGTGTTAATATTACTGAGGACAGTGGGGGTGTTTTACACTTCACAGGGTGTATCTGACTGTGGGTCATGATATACACAGTGTGTCAGTGAGTGTGTTAATATTAATCTGTGTTCTCTGTCAGTGTGTTAATATTCCTGACGACAGTGGGGGTGTTTTACACTTCACAGGGTGTATCTGACTGTGGGTCATGATATACACAGTGTGTCAGTGAGTGTGTTAATATTAATCTGTGTTCTCTGTCAGTGTGTTAATATTACTGAGGACAGTGGGGATGTTTTACACTTCACAGGGTGTATCTGACTGTGGGTCATGATATACACAGTGTGTCAGTGAGTGTGTTAATATTAATCTGTGTTCTCTGTCAGTGTGTTAATATTGCTGAGGACAGTGGGGATGTTTTGCACTTCACAGGGTGTATCTGACTGTGGGTCATGATATGCACAGTGTGTCAGTGAGTGTGTTAATATTAATCTGTGTTCTCTGTCAGTGTGTTAATATTACTGAGGACAGTGGGAATGATTTACACTTCTCAGGGTGTATCTGACTGTGGGTCATGATGTACACAGTGTGTCAGTGAGTGTGTTAATATTAATCTGTGTTCTCTGTCAGTGTGTTAATATTCCTGAGGACAGTGGGGATGTTTTACACTTCACAGGGTGTATCTGACTCTGGGTCATGATATACACAGTGTGTCAGTGAGTGTGTTAATATTAATCTGTGTTCTCTGTCAGTGTGTTAATATTACTGAGGACAGTGGGGGTGTTTTACACTTCACAGGGTTTATCTGACTGTGGGTCATGATATACACAGTGTGTCAGTGATTGTGTTAATATTAATCTGTGTTCTCTGTCAGTGTGTTAATATTACTGAGGACAGTGGGGGTGTTTTACACTTCACAGGGTTTATCTGACTGTGGGTCATGATATACAGAGTGTGTCAGTGAGTGTGATGATATTAATCTGTGTTCTCTGTCAGTGTGTTAATATTACTGAGGACAGTGGGGGTGTTTTACAATTCACAGGGTGTATCTGACTGTGGGTCATGATATACACAGTGTGTCAGTGAGTGTGTTAATATTAATCTGTGTTCTCTGTCAGTGTGTTAATATTACTGAGGACAGTGGGGGTGTTTTACACTTCACAGGGTGTATCTGACTGTGGGTCATGATATACACAGTGTGTCAGTGAGTGTGTTAATATTAATCTGTGTTCTCTGTCAGTGTGTTAATATTACTGAGGACAGTGGGGATGTATTACACTTCACAGGGTGTATCTGACTCTGGGTCATGATATACACAGTGTGTCAGTGAGTGTGTTAATATTAATCTGTCTTCTCTGTCAGTGTGTTAATATTACTGAGGACAGTGGGGGTGTTTTACACTTCACAGGGTGTATCTGACTGTGGGTCATGATATACACAGTGTGTCAGTGAGAGTGTTAATATTAATCTGTGTTCTCTGTCAGTGTGTTAATATTACTGAGGACAGTGGGAATGATTTACACTTCTCAGGGTGTATCTGACTGTGGGTCATGATGTACACAGTGTGTCAGTGAGTGTGTTAATATTAATCTGTGTTCTCTGTCAGTGTGTTAATATTCCTGAGGACAGTGGGGATGTTTTACACTTCACAGGGTGTATCTGACTCTGGGTCATGATATACACAGTGTGTCAGTGAGTGTGTTAATATTAATCTGTGTTCTCTGTCAGTGTGTTAATATTACTGAGGACAGTGGGGGTGTTTTACACTTCACAGGGTTTATCTGACTGTGGGTCATGATATACACAGTGTGTCAGTGATTGTGTTAATATTAATCTGTGTTCTCTGTCAGTGTGTTAATATTACTGAGGACAGTGGGGGTGTTTTACACTTCACAGGGTTTATCTGACTGTGGGTCATGATATACAGAGTGTGTCAGTGAGTGTGATGATATTAATCTGTGTTCTCTGTCAGTGTGTTAATATTACTGAGGACAGTGGGGGTGTTTTACACTTCACAGGGTGTATCTGACTGTGGGTCATGATATACACAGTGTGTCAGTGAGTGTGTTAATATTAATCTGTGTTCTCTGTCAGTGTGTTAATATTACTGAGGACAGTGGGGGTGTTTTACACTTCACAGGGTGTATCTGACTGTGGGTCATGATATACACAGTGTGTCAGTGAGTGTGTTAATATTAATCTGTGTTCTCTGTCAGTGTGTTAATATTACTGAGGACAGTGGGGATGTATTACACTTCACAGGGTGTATCTGACTCTGGGTCATGATATACACAGTGTGTCAGTGAGTGTGTTAATATTAATCTGTGTTCTCTGTCAGTGTGTTAATATTACTGAGGACAGTGGGGGTGTTTTACACTTCACAGGGTGTATCTGACTGTGGGTCATGATATACACAGTGTGTCAGTGAGAGTGTTAATATTAATCTGTGTTCTCTGTCAGTGTGTTAATATTCCTGAGGACAGTGGGGATGTTTTACACTTCACAGGGTTTATCTGACTGTGAGTCATGATATACACAGTGTGTCAGTGAGTGTGTTAATATTAATCTGTGTTCTCTGTCAGTGTGTTAATATTCCTGAGGACAGTGGGGATGTTTTACACTTCACAGGGTGTATCTGACTGTGGATCATGATATACACAGTGTGTCAGTGAGTGTGTTAATATTAATCTGTGTTCTCTGTCAGTGTGTTAATATTACTGAGGACAGTGGGGGTGTTTTACACTTCACAGGGTGTATCTGACTGTGGGTCATGATGTACACAGTGTGTCAGTGAGTGTGTTAATATTAATCTGTGTTCTCTGTCAGTGTGTTAATATTCCTGAGGACAGTGGGGATGTTTTACACTTCACAGGGTGTATCTGACTGTGGGTCATGATATACACAGTGTGTCAGTGAGTGTGGTAATATTAATCTGTGTTCTCTGTCAGTGTGTTAATATTCCTGAGGACAGTGGGGGTGTTTTACACTTCACAGGGTTTATCTGACTGTGGGTCATGATATACACAGTGTGTCAGTGAGTGTGTTAATATTAATCTGTGTTCTCTGTCAGTGTGTTAATATTACTGAGGACAGTGGGGGTGTTTTACACTTCTCAGGGTGTATCTGACTGTGGGTCATGATATACACAGTGTGTCAGTGAGTGTGTTAATATTAATCTGTGTTCTCTGTCAGTGTGTTAATATTACTGAGGACAGTGGGGGTGTTTTACACTTCACCGGGTGTATCTGACTGTGGGTCATGATGTACACAGTGTGTCAGTGAGTGTGTTAATATTAATCTGTGTTCTCTGTCAGTGTGTTAATATTACTGAGGACAGTGGGGGTGTTTTACACTTCACAGGGTGTATCTGACTGTGGGTCATGATATACACAGTGTGTCAGTGAGTGTGTTAATATTAATCTGTGTTCTCTGTCAGTGTGTTAATATTACTGAGGACAGTGGGGGTGTTTTACACTTCACAGGGTGTATCTGACTGTGGGTCATGATTTACACAGTGTGTCAGTGAGTGTGTTAATATTAATCTGTGTTCTCTGTCAGTGTGTTAATATTCCTGTGGACAGTGGGGGTGTTTTACACTTCACAGGGTGTATCTGACTGTGGGTCATGATATACACAGTGTGTCAGTGAGTGTGTTAATATTAATCTGTGTTCTCTGTCAGTGTGTTAATATTGCTGAGGACAGTGGGGGTGTTTTACACTTCACAGGGTTTATCTGACTGTGGGTCATGATATACACAGTGTGTCAGTGAGTGTGTTAATATTAATCTGTGTTCTCTGTCAGTGTGTTAATATTACTGAGGACAGTGGTGGTGTTTTACACTTCACAGGGTGTATCTGACTGTGGGTCATGATATACACAGTGTGTCAGTGAGTGTGTTAATATTAATCTGTGTTCTCTGTCAGTGTGTTAATATTACTGAGGACAGTGGGGATGTTTTACACTTCACAGGGTGTATCTGACTGTGGGTCATGATGTACACAGTGTGTCAGTGAGTGTGTTAATATTAATCTGTGTACTCTGTCAGTGTGTTAATATTCCTGAGGACAGTGGGGGTGTTTTACACTTCACAGGGTGTATCTGACTGTGGGTCATGATGTACACAGTGTGTCAGTGAGTGTGTTAATATTAATCTGTGTTCTCTGTCAGTGTGTTAATATTCCTGAGGACAGTGGGCATGTTTTACACTTCACAGGGTGTATCTGACTGTGGGTCATGATGTACACAGTGTGTCAGTGAGTGTGTTAATATTAATCTGTGTTCTCTGTCAGTGTGTTAATATTCCTGAGGACAGTGGGGGTGTTTTACACTTCACAGGGTGTATCTGACTGTGGGTCATGAAATACACAGTGTGTCAGTGAGTGTGTTAATATTAATCTGTGTTCTCTGTCAGTGTGTTAATATTCCTGAGGACAGTGGGGGTGTTTTACACTTCACAGGGTGTATCTGACTGTGGGTCATGATATACACAGTGTGTCAGTGAGTGTGTTAATAGTAATCAGTGTTCTCTGTCAGTGTGTTAATATTACTGAGGACAGTGGGGGTGTTTTACACTTCACAGTGTGTATCTGACTGTGGGTCATGATGTACACAGTGTGTCAGTGAGTGTGTTAATATTAATCTGTGTTCTCTGTCAGTGTGTTAATATTACTGACGACAGTGGGGGTGTTTTACACATCACCGGGTGTATCTGACTGTGGGTCATGATATACACAGTGTGTCAGTGAGTGTGTTAATATTAATCTGTGTTCTCTGTCTGTGTGTTAATATTACCGAGGACAGTGGGGGTGTTTTACACTTCACAGGGTGTATCTGACTGTGGGTCATGATGTACACAGTGTGTCAGTGAGTGTGTTAATATTAATCTGTGTTCTCTGTCAGTGTGTTAATATTACTGAGGACAGTGGGGATGTTTTACACTTCACAGGGTGTATCTGACTGTGGGTCATTATGTACATAGTGTGTCAGTGAGTGTGTTAATATTAATCTGTGTTCTCTGTCAGTGTGTTAATATTACTGAGGACAGTGGGGGTGTTTTACACTTCACAGGGTGTATCTGACTGTGGGTCATGATATACACAGTGTGTCAGTGAGTGTGTTAATATTAATCTGTGTTCTCTGTCAGTGTGTTAATATTCCTGTGGACAGTGGGGTGTTTTACACTTCACAGGGTGTATCTGACTGTGGGTCATGATATACACAGCGTGTCAGTGAGTGTGTTAATATTAATCTGTGTTCTCTGTCAGTGTGTTAATATTACTGAGGACAGTGGGGGTGTTTTACACTTCACAGGGTGTATCTGACTGTGGGTCATGATATACACAGTGTGTCAGTGAGTGTGTTAATATTAATCTGTGTTCTCTGTCAGTGTGTTAATATTCCTGAGGACAGTGGGAGTGTTTTACACCTCACAGGGTGTATCTGACTGTGGGTCATGATGTACACAGTGTGTCAGTGAGTGTGTTAATATTAATCTGTGTTCTCTGTCAGTGTGTTAATATTACTGAGGACAGTGGGGGTGTTTTACACTTCACAGGGTGTATCTGACTCTGGGTCATGATGTACACAGTGTGTCAGTGAGTGTGTTAATATTAATCTGTGTTCTCTGTCAGTGTGTTAATATTACTGAGGACAGTGGGGGTGTTTTACACTTCACAGGGCGTATCTGACTGTGGGTCATGAAATACACAGTGTGTCAGTGAGTGTGTTAATATTAATCTGTGTTCTCTGTCAGTGTGTTAATATTCCTGAGGACAGTGGGGGTGTTTTACACTTCACAGGGTGTATCTGACTCTGGGTCATGATGTACACAGTGTGTCAGTGAGTGTGTTAATATTAATCTGTGTTCTCTGTCAGTGTGTTAATATTACTGAGGACAGTGGAGGTGTTTTACACTTCACAGGGTGTATCTGACTGTGGGTCATGATATACACAGTGTGTCAGTGATTGTGTTAATATTAATCTGTGTTCTCTGTCAGTGTGTTAATATTACTGAGGACAGTGGGGGTGTTTTACATTTCACAGGGTGTATCTGACTGTGGGTCATGATATACACAGTGTGTCAGTGAGAGTGTTAATATTAATCTGTGTTCTCTGTCAGTGTGTTAATATTCCTGAGGACAGTGGGGGTGTTTTACACTTCACAGGGTGTATCTGACTGTGGGTCATGAAATACACAGTGTGTCAGTGAGTGTGTTAATATTAATCTGTGTTCTCTGTCAGTGTGTTAATATTCCTGAGGACAGTGGGGGTGTTTTACACTTCACAGAGTGTATCTGACTGTGGGTCATGATATACACAGTGTGTCAGTGAGTGTGTTAATATTAATCTGTGTTCTCTGTCAGTGTGTTAATATTACTGAGGACAGTGGGGGTGTTTTACACTTCACAGGGTGTATCTGACTGTGGGTCATGATATACACAGTGTGTCAGTGAGTGTGTTAATATTAATCTGTGTTCTCTGTCAGTGTGTTAATATTACTGAGGACAGTGGGGGTGTTTTACACTTCACAGGGTGTATCTGACTGTGGATCATGACATACACAGTGTGTCAGTGAGTGTGTTAATATTAATCTGTGTTCTCTGTCAGTGTGTTAATATTCCTGAGGACAGTGGGGGTGTTTTACACTTCACAGGGTTTATCTGACTGTGGGTCATGATATACACAGTGTGTCAGTGAGTGTGTTAATATTAATCTGTGTTCTCTGTCAGTGTGTTAATATTACTGAGGACAGTGGGGGTGTTTTACACTTCACAGGGTGTATCTGACTGTGTGTCATGATATACACAGTGTGTCAGTGAGTGTGTTAATATTAATCTGTGTTCTCTGTCAGTGTGTTAATATTACTGAGGACAGTGGGGGTGTTTTGCACTTCACAGGGTGTATCTGACTGTGGGTCATGATGGACACAGTGTGTCAGTGAGTGTGTTAATATTAATCTGTGTTCTCTGTCAGTGTGTTAATATTCCTGAGGACAGTGGGGGTGTTTTACACTTCACAGGGTGTATCTGACTGTGGGTCATGATATACACAGTGTGTCAGTGAGTGTGTCAATATTAATCTGTGTTCTCTGTCAGTGTGTTAATATTACTGAGGACAGTGGGGGTGTTTTACACTTCACAGTGTGTAACTGACTGTGGGTCATGATATACACAGTGTGTCAGTGAGTGTGTTAATATTAATCTGTGTTCTCTGTCAGTGTGTTAATATTACTGAGGACAGTGGGGGTGTTTTACACTTCACAGGGTGTATCTGACTGTGGGTCTTGATATACACAGTGTGTCAGTGAGTGTGTTAATATTAATCTGTGTTCTCTGTCAGTGTGTTAATATTGCTGAGGACAGTGGGGGTGTTTTACACTTCACAGGGTGTATCTGACTGTGGGTCATGATATACACAGTGTGTCAGTGAGTGTGTTAATATTAATCTGTGTTCTCTGTCAGTGTGTTAATATTCCTGAGGACAGTGGGGATGTTTTACACTTCACAGGGTGTATCTGACTCTGGGTCATGATATACACAGTGTGTCAGTGAGTGTGTTAATATTAATCTGTGTTCTCTGTCAGTGTGTTAATATTACTGAGGACAGTGGGGTTGTTTTACACTTCACAGGGTGTATCTGACTGTGGGTCATGATATACACAGTGTGTCAGTGAGTGTGTTAATATTAATCTGTGTTCTCTGTCAGTGTGTTAATATTACTGAGGACAGTGGGGGTGTTTTACACTTCACAGGGTGTATCTGACTGTGGGTCATGATATACACAGTGTGTCAGTGAGTGTGTTAATATTAATCTGTGTTCTCTGTCAGTGTGTTAATATTACTGAGGACAGTGGGGATGTTTTACACTTCACAGGGTGTATCTGACTGTGGGTCATGGTATACACAGTGTGTCAGTGAGGGTGTTAATATTAATCTGTGTTCTCTGTCAGTGTGTTAATATTACTGAGGACAGTGGGGTTGTTTTACACATCACAGGGTGTATCTGACTGTGGGTCATGATATACACAGTGTGTCAGTGAGTGTGTTAATATTAATCTGTGTTCTCTGTCAGTGTGTTAATATTACTGAGGACAGTGGGGATGTTTTACACTTCACAGGGTGTATCTGGCTGTGGGTCATGATATACACAGTGTGTCAGTGAGTGTGTTAATATTAATCTGTGTTCTCTGTCAGTGTGTTAATATTACTGAGGACAGTGGGGGTGTTTTACACTTCACAGGGTGTATCTGACTGTGGGTCATGATATACACAGTGTGTCAGTGAGTGTGTTAATATTAATCTGTGTTCTCTGTCAGTGTGTTAATATTACTGAGGACAGTGGGGGTGTTTTACACTTCACAGGGTGTATGTGACTCATGGTCATGATGTACACAGTGTGTCAGTGAGTGTGTTAATATTAATCTGTGTTCTCTGTCAGTGTGTTAATATTCCTGAGGACAGTGGGGATGTTTTACACTTCACCGGGTGTATCTGACTGTGGGTCATGATATACACAGTGTGTCAGTGAGTGTGTTAATATTAATCTGTGTTCTCTGTCAGGTGTTAATATTACTGAGGACAGTGGGGGTGTTTTACACTTCACAGGGTGTATCTGACTCATGGTCATGATGTACACAGTGTGTCAGTGAGTGTGTTAATATTAATCTGTGTTCTCTGTCAGTGTGTTAATATTCCTGAGGACAGTGGGGGTGTTTTACACTTCACATGGTGTATCTGACTGTGGGTCATGATATACACAGTGTGTCAGTGAGTGTGTTAATATTAATCTGTGTTCTCTGTCAGTGTGTTAATATTACTGAGGACAGTGGGGGTGTTTTACACTTCACAGGGTGTATCTGACTGTGGGTCATGATGTACACAGTGTGTCAGTGAGTGTGTTAATATTAATCTGTGTTCTCTGTCAGTGTGTTAATATTCCTGAGGACAGTGGGGATATTTTACACTTCACCGGGTGTATCTGACTGTGGGTCATGATATACACAGTGTGTCAGTGAGTATGTTAATATTAATCTGTGTTCTCTGTCAGTGTGTTAATATTCCTGAGGACAGTGGGGATGTTTTACACTTCACCGGGTGTATCTGACTGTGGGTCATGATATACACAGTGTGTCAGTGAGTGTGTTAATATTAATCTGTGTTCTCTGTCAGTGTGTTAATATTACTGAGGACAGTGGGGGTGTTTTACACTTCACAGGGTGTATCTGACTGTGGGTCAGGATATACACAGTGTGTCAGTGAGTGTGTTAATATTAATCTGTGTTCTCTGTCAGTGTGTTAATATTCCTGAGGACAGTGGGGGTGTTTTACACTTCACAGGGTGTATCTGGCTGTGGGTCATGATATACACAGTGTGTCAGTGAGTGTGTTAATATTAATCTGTGTTCTCTGTCAGTGTGTTAATATTACTGAGGACAGTGGGGGTGTTTTACACTTCACAGGGTGTATCTGACTGTGGGTCATGATGTACACAGTGTGTCAGTGAGTGTGTTAATATTAATCTTTGTACTCTGTCAGTGTGTTAATATTACTGAGGACAGTGGGGGTGTTTTACACTTCACAGGGTGTATCTGGCTGTGGGTCATGATATACACAGTGTGTCAGTGAGTGTGTTAATATTAATCTGTGTTCTCTGTCAGTGTGTTAATATTACTGAGGACAGTGGGGGTGTTTTACACTTCACAGGGTGTATATGGCTGTGGGTCATGATATACACAGTGTGTCAGTGATTGTGTTAATATTGATCTTTGTACTCTGTCAGTGTGTTAATATTACTGAGGACAGTGGGGTTGTTTTACACATCACAGGGTGTATCTGACTGTGGGTCATGATATACACAGTGTGTCAGTGAGTGTGTTAATATTAATCTGTGTTCTCTGTCAGTGTGTTAATATTACTGAGGACAGTGGGGATGTTTTACACTTCACAGGGTGTATCTGACTGTGGGTCATGATGTACACAGTGTGTCAGTGAGTGTGTTAATATTAATCTGTGTTTTCTGTCAGTGTGTTAATATTACTGAGGACAGTGGGGGTGTTTTACACTTCACAGGGTGTATCTGACTGTGGGTCATGATATACACAGTGTGTCAGTGAGTGTGTTAATATTAATCTGTGTTCTCTGTCAGTGTGTTAATATTACTGAGGACAGTGGGGGTGTTTTACACTTCACAGGGTGTATGTGACTCATGGTCATGATGTACACAGTGTGTCAGTGAGTGTGTTAATATTAATCTGTGTTCTCTGTCAGTGTGTTAATATTCCTGAGGACAGTGGGGATGTTTTACACTTCACCGGGTGTATCTGACTGTGGGTCATGATATACACAGTGTGTCAGTGAGTGTGTTAATATTAATCTGTGTTCTCTGTCAGGTGTTAATATTACTGAGGACAGTGGGGGTGTTTTACACTTCACAGGGTGTAACTGACTGATGGTCATGATGTACACAGTGTGTCAGTGAGTGTGTTAATATTAATCTGTGTTCTCTGTCAGTGTGTTAATATTCCTGAGGACAGTGGGGGTGTTTTACACTTCACAGGGTGTATCTGACTGTGGGTCATGATATACACAGTGTGTCAGTGAGTGTGTTAATATTAATCTGTGTTCTCTGTCAGTGTGTTAATATTCCTGAGGACAGTGGGGATGTTTTACACTTCACCGGGTGTATCTGACTGTGGGTCATGATATACACAGTGTGTCAGTGAGTGTGTTAATATTAATCTTTGTACTCTGTCACTGTGTTAATATTACTGAGGACAGTGGGGGTGTTTTACACTTCACAGGGTGTATCTAACTGTGGGTCATGATATACACAGTGTGTCAGTGAGTGTGTTAATATTAATCTGTGTTCTCTGTCAGTGTGTTAATATTACTGAGGACAGTGGGGGTGTTTTACACTTCACAGGGTGTATCTGACTGTGGGTCATGATATACACAGTGTGTCAGTGAGTGTGTTAATATTAATCTGTGTTCTCTGTCAGTGTGTTAATATTACTGAGGACAGTGGGGGTGTTTTACACTTCACAGGGTGTATCTGACTGTGGGTCATGATTTACACAGTGTGTCAGTGAGTGTGTTAATATTAATCTGTGTTCTCTGTCAGTGTGTTAATATTACTGAGGACAGTGGGGGTGTTTTACACTTCACAGGGTGTATCTGGCTGTGGGTCATGATATACACAGTGTGTCAGTGAGTGTGTTAATATTAATCTGTGTTCTCTGTCAGTGTGTTAATATTCCTGAGGACATTGGGGGTGTTTTACACTTCACAGGGTTTATCTGACTCTGGGTCATGATATACACAGTGTGTCAGTGAGTGTGTTAATATTAATCTGTGTTCTCTGTCAGTGTGTTAATATTACTGAGGACAGTGGGGGTGTTTTACACTTCACAGGGTGTATCTAACTGTGGGTCATGATATACACAGTGTGTCAGTGAGTGTGTTAATATTATTCTGTGTTCTCTGTCAGTGTGTTAATATTACTGAGGACAGTGGGGGTGTTTTACACTTCACAGGGTGTATCTGACTGTGAGTCATGATATACACAGTGTGTCAGTGAGTGTGTTAATATTAATCTGTGTTCTCTGTCAGTGTGTTAATATTACTGAGGACAGTGGGGATGTTTTACACTTCACAGGGTTTATCTGACTGTGGGTCATGATGTACACAGTGTGTCAGTGAGTGTGTAAATATTAATCTGTGTTCTCTGTCAGTGTGTTAATATTACTGAGGACAGTGGGGTGTTTTACACTTCACAGGGTGTATCTGACTGTGGGTCAAGATATACACAGTGTGTCAGTGAGTGTGTTAATATTAATCTGTGTTCTGTGTCAGTGTGTTAATATTGCTGAGGACAGTGGGGGTGTTTTACACTTCACAGGGTGTATCTGACTGTGGGTCATGATATACACAGTGTGTCAGTGAGTGTGTTAATATTAATCTGTGTTCTCTGTCAGTGTGTTAATATTCCTGAGGACAGTGGGGGTGTTTTACACTTCACAGGGTGTATCTGACTGTGGGTCATGATATACACAGTGTGTCAGTGAGTGTGTTAATATTAATCTGTATTCTCTGTCAGTGTGTTAATATTCCTGAGGACAGTGGGCATGTTTTACACTTCACCGGGTGTATCTGACTGTGGGTCATGATATACACAGTGTGTCAGTGAGTGTGTTAATATTAATCTGTGTTCTCTGTCAGTGTGTTAATATTCCTGAGGACAGTGGGGGTGTTTTACACTTCACAGGGTGTATCTGACTGTGGGTCATGATATACACAGTGTGTCAGTGAGTGTGTTAATATTAATCTGTATTCTCTGTCAGTGTGTTAATATTCCTGAGGACAGTGGGCATGTTTTACACTTCAGCGGGTGTATCTGACTGTGGGTCATGATATACACAGTGTGTCAGTGAGTGTGTTAATATTAATCTGTGTTCTCTGTCAGTGTGTTAATATTCCTGAGGACAGTGGGGGTGTTTTACACTTCATAGGGTGTATCTGACAGTGGGTCATGATGTACACAGTGTGTCAGTGAGTGTGTTAATATTAATCTGTGTTCTCTGTCAGTGTGTTAATATTACTGAGGACAGTGGGGGTGTTTTACACTTCACAGGGTGTATCTGACTGTGGGTCATGATGTACACAGTGTGTCAGTGAGTGTGTTAATATTAATCTGTGTTCACTGTCAGTGTGTTAATATTCCTGAGGACAGTGGGGGTGTTTTACACTTCACAGGGTGTATCTGACTGTGGGTCATGATGTACACAGTGTGTCAGTGAGTGTGTTAATATTAATCTGTGTTCTCTGTCAGTGTGTTAATATTACTGAGGACAGTGGGGGTGTTTTACACTTCACAGGGTGTATCTGACTCATGGTCATGATATACACAGTGTGTCAGTGAGTGTGTTAATATTAATCTGTGTTCTCTGTCAGTGTGTTAATATTACTGAGGACAGTGGGGGTGTTTTACACTTCACAGGGTGTATCTAACTGTGGGTCATGATATACACAGTGTGTCAGTGAGTGTGTTAATATTAATCTGTGTTCTCTGTCAGTGTGTTAATATTACTGAGGACAGTGGGGGAGTTTTACACTTCACAGGGTGTATCTGACTGTGGGTCATGATATACACAGTGTGTCAGTGAGTGTGTTAATATTAATCTGTGTTCTCTGTCAGTGTGTTAATATTACTGAGGACAGTGGGGGTGCTTTACACTTCACAGGGTGTATCTGACTGTGGGTCATGATATACACAGTGTGTCAGTGAGTGTGTTAATATTAATCTGTGTTCTCTGTCAGTGTGTTAATATTACTGAGGACAGTGGGGGTGTTTTACACTTCACAGGGTGTATCTGACTCATGGTCATGATGTACACAGTGTGTCAGTGAGTGTGTTAATATTAATCTGTGTTCTCTGTCAGTGTGTTAATATTCCTGAGGACAGTGGGGATGTTTTACACTTCACCGGGTGTATCTGACTGTGGGTCATGATATACACAGTGTGTCAGTGAGTGTGTTAATATTAATCTGTGTTCTCTGTCAGTGTGTTAATATTACTGAGGACAGTGGGGGTGTTTTACACTTCACAGGGTGTATCTGACTGTGGGTCATGATCTCCACAGTGTGTCAGTGAGCGTGTTAATATTAATCTGTGTTCTCTGTCAGTGTGTTAATATTCCTGAGGACAGTGGGGGTGTTTTACACTTCACAGAGTGTATCTGACTGTGGGTCATGATATACACAGTGTGTCAGTGAGTGTGTTAATATTAATCTGTGTTCTCTGTCAGTGTGTTAATATTCCTGAGGACAGTGGGGATGTTTTACACTTCACCGGGTGTATCTGACTGTGGGTCATGATATACACAGTGTGTCAGTGAGTGTGTTAATATTAATCTGTGTTCTCTGTCAGTGTGTTAATATTACTGAGGACAGTGGGGGTGTTTTACACTTCACAGGGTGTATCTGACTGTGGGTCATGATATACACAGTGTGTCAGTGAGCGTGTTAATATTAATCTGTGTTCTCTGTCAGTGTGTTAATATTCCTGAGGACAGTGGGGGTGTTTTACACTTCACAGAGTGTATCTGACTGTGGGTCATGATATACACAGTGTGTCAGTGAGTGTGTTAATATTAATCTGTGTTCTCTGTCAGTGTGTTAATATTCCTGAGGACAGTGGGGGTGTTTTACACTTCACAGGGTGTATCTGACTGTGGGTCATGATATACACAGTGTGTCAGTGAGTGTGTTAATATTAATCTGTGTTCTCTGTCAGTGTGTTAATATTCCTGAGGACAGTGCGGGTGTTTTACACTTCACAGGGTGTATCTGACTGTGGGTCATGATATACACAGTGTGTCAGTGAGTGTGCTAATATTAATCTGTGTTCTCTGTCAGTGTGTTAATATTACTGAGGACAGTGGGTGTGTTTTACACTTCACAGGGTGTATCTGACTGTGGGTCATGATATACACAGTGTGTCAGTGAGTGTGTTAATATTAATTTGTGTTCTCTGTCAGTGTGTTAATATTACTGACGACAGTGGGGGTGTTTTACACTTCACAGGGTGTATCTGACTGTGGGTCATGATATACACAGTGTGTCAGTGAGCGTGTTAATATTAATCTGTGTTCTCTGTCAGTGTGTTAATATTACTGAGGACAGTGGGGGTGTTTTACACTTCACAGGGTGTATCTGACTGTGGGTCATGATATACACAGTGTGTCAGTGAGTGTGTTAATATTAATCTGTGTTCTCTGTCAGTGTGTTAATATTACTGAGGACAGTGGGGGTGTTTTACACTTCACAGGGTGTATCTGACTGTGGGTCATGATATACACAGTGTGTCAGTGAGTGTGTTAATATTAATCTGTGTTCTCTGTCAGTGTGTTAATATTACTGAGGACAGTGGGGGTGTTTTACACTTCACAGGGTGTATCTAACTGTGGGTCATGATATACACAGTGTGTCAGTGAGTGTGTTAATATTAATCTGTGTTCTCTGTCAGTGTGTTAATATTACTGAGGACAGTGGGGGTGTTTTACACTTCACAGGGTGTATCTGACTGTGGGTCATGATATACACAGTGTGTCAGTGAGTGTGTTAATATTAATCTGTGTTCTCTGTCAGGGTGTTAATATTCCTGAGGACAGTGGAGGTGTTTTACACTTCACAGGGTTTATCTGACAGTGGGTCATGATGTACACAGTGTGTCAGTGAGTGTGTTAATATTAATCTGTGTTCTGTGTCAGTGTGTTAATATTGCTGAGGACAGTGGGGGTGTTTTACACTTCACAGGGTGTATCTGACTGTGGGTCATGATATACACAGTGTGTCAGTGAGTGTGTTAATATTAATCTGTGTTCTCTGTCAGTGTGTTAATATTGCTGAGGACAGTGGGCATGTTTTACACTTCACCGGGTGTATCTGACTGTGGGTCATGATATACACAGTGTGTCAGTGAGTGTGTTAATATTAATCTGTGTTCTCTGTCAGTGTGTTAATATTACTGAGGACAGTGGGGGTGTTTTACACTTCACAGGGTGTATCTGACTCATGGTCATGATGTACACAGTGTGTCAGTGAGTGTGTTAATATTAATCTGTGTTCTCTGTCAGTGTGTTAATATTACTGAGGACAGTGGGGGTGTTTTACACTTCACAGGGTGTATCTGACTTTGGGTCATGATATACACAGTGTGTCAGTGAGTGTGTTAATATTAATCTGTGTTCTCTGTCAGTGTGTTAATATTACTGAGGACAGTGGGGGTGTTTTACACTTCACAGGGTGTATCTGACTGTGGGTCATGATATACACAGTGTGTCAGTGAGTGTGTTAATATTAATCTTTGTACTCTGTCAGTGTGTTAATATTACTGAGGACAGTGGGGGTGTTTTACACTTCACAGGGTGTATCTGGCTGTGGGTCATGATATACACAGTGTGTCAGTGAGTGTGTTAATATTAATCTGTGTTCTCTGTCAGTGTGTTAATATTACTGAGGACAGTGGGGGTGTTTTACACTTCACAGGGTGTATCTGGCTGTGGGTCATGATATACACAGTGTGTCAGTGAGTGTGTTAATATTAATCTTTGTACTCTGTCAGTGTGTTAATATTACTGAGGACAGTGGGGGTGTTTTACACTTCACAGGGTGTATCTAACTGTGGGTCATGATATACACAGTGTGTCAGTGAGTGTGTTAATATTAATCTGTGTTCTCTGTCAGTGTGTTAATATTACTGAGGACAGTGGGGGTGTTTTACACTTCACAGGGTGTATCTGACTGTGGGTCATGATATACACAGTGTGTCAGTGAGTGTGTTAATATTAATCTGTGTTCTCTGTCAGTGTGTTAATATTACTGAGGACAGTGGGGGTGTTTTGCACTTCACCGGGTGTATCTGACTGTGAGTCATGATATACACAGTGTGTCAGTGAGTGTGTTAATATTAATCTGTGTTCTCTGTCAGTGTGTTAATATTACTGAGGACAGTGGGGGTGTTTTACACTTCACAGGGTGTATCTGACTGTGGGTCATGATATACACAGTGTGTCAGTGAGTGTGTTAATATTAATCTGTGTTCTCTGTCAGTGTGTTAATATTACTGAGGACAGTGGGGGTGTTTTACACTTCACAGGGTGTATCTGACTGTGGGTCATGATATACACAGTGTGTCAGTGAGTGTGTTAATATTAATCTGTGTTCTCTGTCAGTGTGTTAATATTACTGAGGACAGTGGGGGTGTTTTACACTTCACAGGGTGTATCTGACTGTGGGTCATGATATACACAGTGTGTCAGTGAGTGTGTTAATATTAATCTGTGTTCTCTGTCAGTGTGTTAATATTACTGAGGACAGTGGGGGTGTTTTACACTTCACAGGGTGTATCTGACTGTGGGTCATGATTTACACAGTGTGTCAGTGAGTGTGTTAATATTAATCTGTGTTCTCTGTCAGTGTGTTAATATTACTGAGGACAGTGGGGGTGTTTTACACTTCACAGGGTGTATCTGGCTGTGGGTCATGATATACACAGTGTGTCAGTGAGTGTGTTAATATTAATCTGTGTTCTCTGTCAGTGTGTTAATATTCCTGAGGACAGTGGGGGTGTTTTACACTTCACAGGGTGTATCTGACTGTGAGTCATGATATACACAGTGTGTCAGTGAGTGTGTTAATATTAATCTGTGTTCTCTGTCAGTGTGTTAATATTACTGAGGACAGTGGGGGTGTTTTACACTTCACAGGGTGTATCTGACTGTGGGTCATGATATACACAGTGTGTCAGTGAGTGTGTTAATATTAATCTGTGTTCTCTGTCAGTGTGTTAATATTCCTGAGGACATTGGGGGTGTTTTACACTTCACAGGGTTTATCTGACTCTGGGTCATGATATACACAGTTTGTCAGTGAGTGTGTTAATATTAATCTGTGTTCTCTGTCAGTGTGTTAATATTACTGAGGACAGTGGGGGTGTTTTACACTTCACAGGGTGTATCTAACTGTGGGTCATGATATACACAGTGTGTCAGTGAGTGTGTTAATATTAATCTGTGTTCTCTGTCAGTGTGTTAATATTACTGAGGACAGTGGGGGTGTTTTACACTTCACAGGGTGTATCTGACTGTGGGTCATGATATACACAGTGTGTCAGTGATTGTGTTAATATTAATCTGTGTTCTCTGTCAGTGTGTTAATATTACTGAGGACAGTGGGAATGTTTTACACTTCACAGGGTGTATCTGACAGTGGGTCATGATATACACAGTGTGTCAGTGATTGTGTTAATATTAATCTGTGTTCTCTGTCAGGGTGTTAATATTCCTGAGGACAGTGGGGGTGTTTTAAACTTCACAGGGTTTATCTGACTGTGGGTCATGATGTACACAGTGTGTCAGTGAGTGTGTAAATATTAATCTGTGTTCTCTGTCAGTGTGTTAATATTACTGAGGACAGTGGGGTGTTTTACACTTCACAGGGTGTATCTGACTGTGGGTCATGATATACACAGTGTGTCAGTGAGTGTGTTAATATTAATCTGTGTTCTGTGTCAGTGTGTTAATATTGCTGAGGACAGTGGGGGTGTTTTACACTTCACAGGGTGTATCTGACTGTGGGTCATGATATACACAGTGTGTCAGTGAGTGTGTTAATATTAATCTGTGTTCTCTGTCACTGTGTTAATATTCCTGAGGACAGTGGGGGTGTTTTACACTTCACAGGGTGTATCTAACTGTGGGTCATGATATACACAGTGTGTCAGTTAGTGTGTTAATATTAATCTGTGTTCTCTGTCAGTGTGTTAATATTACTGAGGACAGTCGGGGTGTTTTACACTTCACAGGGTGTATCTGACTGTGGGTCATGATATACACAGTGTGTCAGTGAGTGTGTTAATATTAATCTGTGTTCTCTGTCAGTGTGTTAATATTACTGAGGACAGTGGGGGTGTTTTGCACTTCACCAGGTGTATCTGACTGTTAGTCATGATATACACAGTGTGTCAGTGAGTGTGTTAATATTAATCTGTGTTCTCTGTCAGTGTGTTAATATTACTGAGGACAGTGGGGGTGTTTTACACTTCACAGGGTGTATCTGACTGTGGGTCATGATATACACAGTGTGTCAGTGAGTGTGTTAATATTAATCTGTGTTCTCTGTCAGTGTGTTAATATTACTGAGGACAGTGGGGGTGTTTTACACTTCACAGGGTGTATCTGACTGTGGGTCATGATATACACAGTGTGTCAGTGAGTGTGTTAATATTAATCTGTGTTCTCTGTCAGTGTGTTAATATTACTGAGGACAGTGGGGGTGTTTTACACTTCACAGGGTGTATCTGACTGTGGGTCATGATATACACAGTGTGTCAGTGAGTGTGTTAATATTAATCTGTGTTCTCTGTCAGTGTGTTAATATTACTGAGGACAGTGTGGGTGTTTTGCACTTCACCGGGTGTATCTGACTGTGGGTCATGATGTACACAGTGTGTCAGTGAGTGTGTTAATATTAATCTGTGTTCTCTGTCAGTGTGTTAATATTACTGAGGACAGTGGGGGTGTTTTACACTTCACAGGGTGTATCTGACTGTGGGTCATGATATACACAGTGTGTCAGTGAGTGTGTTAATATTAATCTGTGTTCTCTGTCAGTGTGTTAATATTACTGAGGACAGTGGGGGTGTTTTGCACTTCACCGGGTGTATCTGACTGTGAGTCATGATATACACAGTGTGTCAGTGAGTGTGTTAATATTAATCTGTGTTCTCTGTCAGTGTGTTAATATTACTGAGGACAGTGGGGGTGTTTTGCACTTCACAGGGTGTATCTGACTGTGGGTCATGATGTACACAGTGTGTCAGTGAGTGTGTTAATATTAATCTGTGTTCTCTGTCAGTGTGTTAATATTACTGAGGACAGTGGGGGTGTTTTACACTTCACAGGGTGTATCTGACTGTGGGTCATGATATACACAGTGTGTCAGTGAGTGTGTTAATATTAATCTGTGTTCTCTGTCAGTGTGTTAATATTACTGAGGACAGTGGGGGTGTTTTGCACTTCACCGGGTGTATCTGACTGTGAGTCATGATATACACAGTGTGTCAGTGAGTGTGTTAATATTAATCTGTGTTCTCTGTCAGTGTGTTAATATTACTGAGGACAGTGGGGGTGTTTTACACTTCACAGGGTGTATCTGACTGTGGGTCATGATATACACAGTGTGTCAGTGAGTGTGTTAATATTAATCTGTGTTCTCTGTCAGTGTGTTAATATTACTGAGGACAGTGGGGGTGTTTTACACTTCACAGGGTGTATCTGACTGTGGGTCATGATGTACACAGTGTGTCAGTGAGTGTGTTAATATTAATCTGTGTTCTCTGTCAGTGTGTTAATATTACTGAGGACAGTGGGGGTGTTTTACACTTCACAGGGTGTATCTGACTGTGGGTCATGATATACACAGTGTGTCAGTGAGTGTGTTAATATTAATCTGTGTTCTCTGTCAGTGTGTTAATATTACTGAGGACAGTGGGGGTGTTTTACACTTCACAGGGTGTATCTGACTGTGGGTCATGATTTACACAGTGTGTCAGTGAGTGTGTTAATATTAATCTGTGTTCTCTGTCAGTGTGTTAATATTACTGAGGACAGTGGGGGTGTTTTACACTTCACAGGGTGTATCTGGCTGTGGGTCATGATATACACAGTGTGTCAGTGAGTGTGTTAATATTAATCTGTGTTCTCTGCCAGTGTGTTAATATTCCTGAGGACATTGGGGGTGTTTTACACTTCACAGGGTTTATCTGACTCTGCGTCATGATATACACAGTTTGTCAGTGAGTGTGTTAATATTAATCTGTGTTCTCTGTCAGTGTGTTAATATTACTGAGGACAGTGGGGGTGTTTTACACTTCACAGGGTGTATCTAACTGTGGGTCATGATATACACAGTGTGTCAGTGAGTGTGTTAATATTAATCTGTGTTCTCTGTCAGTGTGTTAATATTACTGAGGACAGTGGGGGTGTTTTACACTTCACAGGGTGTATCTGACTGTGGGTCATGATATACACAGTGTGTCAGTGATTGTGTTAATATTAATCTGTGTTCTCTGTCAGTGTGTTACTATTACTGAGGACAGTGGGAATGTTTTACACTTCACAGGGTGTATCTGACTGTGGGTCATGATATACACAGTGTGTCAGTGAGTGTGTTAATATTAATCTGTGTTCTCTGTCAGTGTGTTAATATTACTGAGGACAGTGGGGGTGTTTTACACTTCACAGGGTGTATCTGACTGTGGGTCATGATATACACAGTGTGTCAGTGAGTGTGTTAATATTAATCTGTGTTCTCTGTCAGTGTGTTAATATTACTGAGGACAGTGGGGGTGTTTTACACTTCACAGGGTGTATCTGACTGTGGGTCATGATATACACAGTGTGTCAGTGAGTGTGTTAATATTAATCTGTGTTCTCTGTCAGTGTGTTAATATTACTGAGGACAGTGGGGGTGTTTTACACTTCACAGGGTGTATCTGACTGTGGGTCATGATGTACACAGTGTGTCAGTGAGTGTGTTAATATTAATCTGTGTTCTCTGTCAGTGTGTTAATATTACTGAGGACAGTGGGGGTGTTTTACACTTCACAGGGTGTATCTGACTGTGGGTCATGATATACACAGTGTGTCAGTGAGTGTGTTAATATTAATCTGTGTTCTCTGTCAGTGTGTTAATATTACTGAGGACAGTGGGGGTGTTTTGCACTTCACCGGGTGTATCTGACTGTGTGTCATGATATACACAGTGTGTCAGTGAGTGTGTTAATATTAATCTGTGTTCTCTGTCAGTGTGTTAATATTACTGAGGACAGTGGGGGTGTTTTACACTTCACAGGGTGTATCTGACTGTGGGTCATGATATACACAGTGTGTCAGTGAGTGTGTTAATATTAATCTGTGTTCTCTGTCAGTGTGTTAATATTCCTGAGGACATTGGGGGTGTTTTACACTTCACAGGGTGTATCTAACTGTGGGTCATGATATACACAGTGTGTCAGTGAGTGTGTTAATATTAATCTGTGTTCTCTGTCAGTGTGTTAATATTACTGAGGACAGTGGGGGTGTTTTACACTTCACAGGGTGTATCTGACTGTGGGTCATGATATACACAGTGTGTCAGTGATTGTGTTAATATTAATCTGTGTTCTCTGTCAGTGTGTTACTATTACTGAGGACAGTGGGAATGTTTTACACTTCACAGGGTGTATCTGACTGTGGGTCATGATATACACAGTGTGTCAGTGAGTGTGTTAATATTAATCTGTGTTCTCTGTCAGTGTGTTAATATTACTGAGGACAGTGGGGGTGTTTTACACTTCACAGGGTGTATCTGACTGTGGGTCATGATATACACAGTGTGTCAGTGAGTGTGTTAATATTAATCTGTGTTCTCTGTCAGTGTGTTAATATTACTGAGGACAGTGGGGGTGTTTTACACTTCACAGGGTGTATCTGACTGTGGGTCATGATATACACAGTGTGTCAGTGAGTGTGTTAATATTAATCTGTGTTCTCTGTCAGTGTGTTAATATTACTGAGGACAGTGGGGGTGTTTTACACTTCACAGGGTGTATCTGACTGTGGGTCATGATGTACACAGTGTGTCAGTGAGTGTGTTAATATTAATCTGTGTTCTCTGTCAGTGTGTTAATATTACTGAGGACAGTGGGGGTGTTTTACACTTCACAGGGTGTATCTGACTGTGGGTCATGATATACACAGTGTGTCAGTGAGTGTGTTAATATTAATCTGTGTTCTCTGTCAGTGTGTTAATATTACTGAGGACAGTGGGGGTGTTTTGCACTTCACCGGGTGTATCTGACTGTGAGTCATGATATACACAGTGTGTCAGTGAGTGTGTTAATATTAATCTGTGTTCTCTGTCAGTGTGTTAATATTCCTGAGGACAGTGGGGGTGTTTTACACTTCACAGGGTGTATCTGACTGTGGGTCATGATATACACAGTGTGTCAGTGAGTGTGTTAATATTAATCTGTGTTCTCTGTCAGTGTGTTAATATTACTGAGGACAGTGGGGGTGTTTTACACTTCACAGGGTGTATCTGACTGTGGGTCATGATATACACAGTGTGTCAGTGAGTGTGTTAATATTAATCTGTGTTCTCTGTCAGTGTGTTAATATTACTGAGGACAGTGGGGGTGTTTTACACTTCACAGGGTGTATCTGACTGTGGGTCATGATGTAAACAGTGTGTCAGTGAGTGTGTTAATATTAATCTGTGTTCTCTGTCAGTGTGTTAATATTACTGAGGACAGTGGGGGGTGTTTTACACTTCACAGGGTGTATCTGACTGTGGGTCATGATATAAACAGTGTGTCAGTGAGTGTGTTAATATTAATCTGTGTTCTCTGTCAGTGTGTTAATATTACTGAGGACAGTGGGGGTGTTTTACACTTCACAGGGTGTATCTGACTGTGGGTCATGATTTACACAGTGTGTCAGTGAGTGTGTTAATATTAATCTGTGTTCTCTGTCAGTGTGTTAATATTACTGAGGACAGTGGGGGTGTTTTACACTTCACAGGGTGTATCTGGCTGTGGGTCATGATGTAAACAGTGTGTCAGTGAGTGTGTTAATATTAATCTGTGTTCTCTGTCAGTGTGTTAATATTACTGAGGACAGTGGGGGTGTTTTACACTTCACAGGGTGTATCTGACTGTGGGTCATGATTTACACAGTGTGTCAGTGAGTGTGTTAATATTAATCTGTGTTCTCTGTCAGTGTGTTAATATTACTGAGGACAGTGGGGGTGTTTTACACTTCACAGGGTGTATCTGGCTGTGGGTCATGATATACACAGTGTGTCAGTGAGTGTGTTAATATTAATCTGTGTTCTCTGCCAGTGTGTTAATATTCCTGAGGTCATTGGGGGTGTTTTACACTTCACAGGGTTTATCTGACTCTGCGTCATGATATACACAGTTTGTCAGTGAGTGTGTTAATATTAATCTGTGTTCTCTGTCAGTGTGTTAATATTACTGAGGACAGTGGGGGTGTTTTACACTTCACAGGGTGTATCTAACTGTGGGTCATGATATACACAGTGTGTCAGTGAGTGTGTTAATATTAATCTGTGTTCTCTGTCAGTGTGTTAATATTACTGAGGACAGTGGGGGTGTTTTACACTTCACAGGGTGTATCTGACTGTGGGTCATGATATACACAGTGTGTCAGTGATTGTGTTAATATTAATCTGTGTTCTCTGTCAGTGTGTTACTATTACTGAGGACAGTGGGAATGTTTTACACTTCACAGGGTGTATCTGACTGTGGGTCATGATATACACAGTGTGTCAGTGAGTGTGTTAATATTAATCTGTGTTCTCTGTCAGTGTGTTAATATTACTGAGGACAGTGGGGGTGTTTTACACTTCACAGGGTGTATCTGACTGTGGGTCATGATATACACAGTGTGTCAGTGAGTGTGTTAATATTAATCTGTGTTCTCTGTCAGTGTGTTAATATTACTGAGGACAGTGGGGGTGTTTTACACTTCACAGGGTGTATCTGACTGTGGGTCATGATATACACAGTGTGTCAGTGAGTGTGTTAATATTAATCTGTGTTCTCTGTCAGTGTGTTAATATTACTGAGGACAGTGGGGGTGTTTTACACTTCACAGGGTGTATCTGACTGTGGGTCATGATGTACACAGTGTGTCAGTGAGTGTGTTAATATTAATCTGTGTTCTCTGTCAGTGTGTTAATATTACTGAGGACAGTGGGGGTGTTTTACACTTCACAGGGTGTATCTGACTGTGGGTCATGATATACACAGTGTGTCAGTGAGTGTGTTAATATTAATCTGTGTTCTCTGTCAGTGTGTTAATATTACTGAGGACAGTGGGGGTGTTTTGCACTTCACCGGGTGTATCTGACTGTGTGTCATGATATACACAGTGTGTCAGTGAGTGTGTTAATATTAATCTGTGTTCTCTGTCAGTGTGTTAATATTACTGAGGACAGTGGGGGTGTTTTACACTTCACAGGGTGTATCTGACTGTGGGTCATGATATACACAGTGTGTCAGTGAGTGTGTTAATATTAATCTGTGTTCTCTGTCAGTGTGTTAATATTCCTGAGGACATTGGGGGTGTTTTACACTTCACAGGGTGTATCTAACTGTGGGTCATGATATACACAGTGTGTCAGTGAGTGTGTTAATATTAATCTGTGTTCTCTGTCAGTGTGTTAATATTACTGAGGACAGTGGGGGTGTTTTACACTTCACAGGGTGTATCTGACTGTGGGTCATGATATACACAGTGTGTCAGTGATTGTGTTAATATTAATCTGTGTTCTCTGTCAGTGTGTTACTATTACTGAGGACAGTGGGAATGTTTTACACTTCACAGGGTGTATCTGACTGTGGGTCATGATATACACAGTGTGTCAGTGAGTGTGTTAATATTAATCTGTGTTCTCTGTCAGTGTGTTAATATTACTGAGGACAGTGGGGGTGTTTTACACTTCACAGGGTGTATCTGACTGTGGGTCATGATATACACAGTGTGTCAGTGAGTGTGTTAATATTAATCTGTGTTCTCTGTCAGTGTGTTAATATTACTGAGGACAGTGGGGGTGTTTTACACTTCACAGGGTGTATCTGACTGTGGGTCATGATATACACAGTGTGTCAGTGAGTGTGTTAATATTAATCTGTGTTCTCTGTCAGTGTGTTAATATTACTGAGGACAGTGGGGGTGTTTTACACTTCACAGGGTGTATCTGACTGTGGGTCATGATGTACACAGTGTGTCAGTGAGTGTGTTAATATTAATCTGTGTTCTCTGTCAGTGTGTTAATATTACTGAGGACAGTGGGGGTGTTTTACACTTCACAGGGTGTATCTGACTGTGGGTCATGATATACACAGTGTGTCAGTGAGTGTGTTAATATTAATCTGTGTTCTCTGTCAGTGTGTTAATATTACTGAGGACAGTGGGGGTGTTTTGCACTTCACCGGGTGTATCTGACTGTGAGTCATGATATACACAGTGTGTCAGTGAGTGTGTTAATATTAATCTGTGTTCTCTGTCAGTGTGTTAATATTCCTGAGGACAGTGGGGGTGTTTTACACTTCACAGGGTGTATCTGACTGTGGGTCATGATATACACAGTGTGTCAGTGAGTGTGTTAATATTAATCTGTGTTCTCTGTCAGTGTGTTAATATTACTGAGGACAGTGGGGGTGTTTTACACTTCACAGGGTGTATCTGACTGTGGGTCATGATATACACAGTGTGTCAGTGAGTGTGTTAATATTAATCTGTGTTCTCTGTCAGTGTGTTAATATTACTGAGGACAGTGGGGGTGTTTTACACTTCACAGGGTGTATCTGACTGTGGGTCATGATGTAAACAGTGTGTCAGTGAGTGTGTTAATATTAATCTGTGTTCTCTGTCAGTGTGTTAATATTACTGAGGACAGTGGGGGGTGTTTTACACTTCACAGGGTGTATCTGACTGTGGGTCATGATATAAACAGTGTGTCAGTGAGTGTGTTAATATTAATCTGTGTTCTCTGTCAGTGTGTTAATATTACTGAGGACAGTGGGGGTGTTTTACACTTCACAGGGTGTATCTGACTGTGGGTCATGATTTACACAGTGTGTCAGTGAGTGTGTTAATATTAATCTGTGTTCTCTGTCAGTGTGTTAATATTACTGAGGACAGTGGGGGTGTTTTACACTTCACAGGGTGTATCTGGCTGTGGGTCATGATATACACAGTGTGTCAGTGAGTGTGTTAATATTAATCTGTGTTCTCTGTCAGTGTGTTAATATTCCTGAGGACATTGGGGGTGTTTTACACTTCACAGGGTTTATCTGACTCTGGGTCATGATATACACAGTTTGTCAGTGAGTGTGTTAATATTAATCTGTGTTCTCTGTCAGTGTGTTAATATTACTGAGGACAGTGGGGGTGTTTTACACTTCACAGGGTGTATCTAACTGTGAGTCATGATATACACAGTGTGTCAGTGAGTGTGTTAATATTAATCTGTGTTCTCTGTCAGTGTGTTAATATTACTGAGGACAGTGGGGGTGTTTTACACTTCACAGGGTGTATCTGACTGTGGGTCATGATATACACAGTGTGTCAGTGATTGTGTTAATATTAATCTGTGTTCTCTGTCAGTGTGTTAATATTACTGAGGACAGTGGGAATGTTTTACACTTCACAGGGTGTATCTGACTGTGGGTCATGATATACACAGTGTGTCAGTGATTGTGTTAATATTAATCTGTGTTCTCTGTCAGTGTGTTAATATTACTGAGGACAGTGGGGGTCTTTTACACTTCACAGGGTGTATCTGACTGTGGGTCATGATATACACAGTGTGTCAGTGAGTGTGTTAATATTAATCTGTGTTCTCTGTCAGAGTGTTAATATTACTGAGGACAGTGGGGGTGTTTTACACTTCACAGGGTGTATCTGACTGTGGGTCATGATGTACACAGTGTGTCAGTGAGTGTGTTAATATTAATCTGTGTTCTCTGTCAGTGTGTTAATATTACTGAGGACAGTGGGGGTGTGTAACACTTCACAGGGTGTATCTGACTGTGGGTCATGATATACACAGTGTGTCAGTGAGTGTGTTAATATTAATCTGTGTTCTCTGTCAGTGTGTTAATATTACTGAGGACAGTGGGGGTGTTTTACACTTCACAGGGTTTATCTGACTGTGGGTCATGATTTACACAGTGTGTCAGTGAGTGTGTTAATATTAATCTGTGTTCTCTGTCAGTGTGTTAATATTACTGAGGACAGTGGGGGTGTTTTACACTTCACAGGGTGTATCTGGCTGTGGGTCATGATATACACAGTGTGTCAGTGAGTGTGTTAATATTAATCTGTGTTCTCTGTCAGTGTGTTAATATTCCTGAGGACATTGGGGGTGTTTTACACTTCACAGGGTTTATCTGACTCTGGGTCATGATATACACAGTTTGTCAGTGAGTGTGTTAATATTAATCTGTGTTCTCTGTCAGTGTGTTAATATTACTGAGGACAGTGGGGGTGTTTTACACTTCACAGGGTGTATCTAACTGTGGGTCATGATATACACAGTGTGTCAGTGAGTGTGTTAATATTAATCTGTGTTCTCTGTCAGTGTGTTAATATTACTGAGGACAGTGGGGGTGTTTTACACTTCACAGGGTGTATCTGACTGTGGGTCATGATATACACAGTGTGTCAGTGATTGTGTTAATATTAATCTGTGTTCTCTGTCAGTGTGTTAATATTACTGAGGACAGTGGGAATGTTTTACACTTCACAGGGTGTATCTGACTGTGGGTCATGATATACACAGTGTGTCAGTGATTGTGTTAATATTAATCTGTGTTCTCTGTCAGGGTGTTAATATTCCTGAGGACAGTGGGGGTGTTTTAAACTTCACAGGGTTTATCTGACTGTGGGTCATGATGTACACAGTGTGTCAGTGAGTGTGTAAATATTAATCTGTGTTCTCTGTCAGTGTGTTAATATTACTGAGGACAGTGGGGTGTTTTACACTTCACAGGGTGTATCTGACTGTGGGTCATGATATACACAGTGTGTCAGTGAGTGTGTTAATATTAATCTGTGTTCTCTGTCAGTGTGTTAATATTACTGAGGACAGTGGGGGTGTTTTACACTTCACAGGGTGTATCTAACTGTGGGTCATGATATACACAGTGTGTCAGTGAGTGTGTTAATATTAATCTGTGTTCTCTGTCAGTGTGTTAATATTACTGAGGACAGTGGGGGTGTTTTAAACTTCACAGGGTGTATCTGACTGTGGGTCATGATATACACAGTGTGTCAGTGAGTGTGTTAATATTAATCTGTGTTCTCTGTCAGTGTGTTAATATTACTGAGGACAGTGGGGGTGTTTTGCACTTCACCAGGTGTATCTGACTGTGAGTCATGATATACACAGTGTGTCAGTGAGTGTGTTAATATTAATCTGTGTTCTCTGTCAGTGTGTTAATATTACTGAGGACAGTGGGGGTGTTTTACACTTCACAGGGTGTATCTGACTGTGGGTCATGATATACACAGTGTGTCAGTGAGTGTGTTAATATTAATCTGTGTTCTCTGTCAGTGTGTTAATATTACTGAGGTCAGTGGGGGTGTTTTACACTTCACAGGGTGTATCTGACTGTGGGTCATGATATACACAGTGTGTCAGTGAGTGTGTTAATATTAATCTGTGTTCTCTGTCAGTGTGTTAATATTACTGAGGACAGTGGGGGTGTTTTACACTTCACAGGGTGTATCTGACTGTGGGTCATGATGTACACAGTGTGTCAGTGAGTGTGTTAATATTAATCTGTGTTCTCTGTCAGTGTGTTAATATTACTGAGGACAGTGGGGGTGTTTTACACTTCACAGGGTGTATCTGACTGTGGGTCATGATATACACAGTGTGTCAGTGAGTGTGTTAATATTAATCTGTGTTCTCTGTCAGTGTGTTAATATTACTGAGGACAGTGGGGGTGTTTTACACTTCACAGGGTGTATCTGACTGTGGGTCATGATTTACACAGTGTGTCAGTGAGTGTGTTAATATTAATCTGTGTTCTCTGTCAGTGTGTTAATATTACTGAGGACAGTGGGGGTGTTTTACACTTCACAGGGTGTATCTGGCTGTGGGTCATGATATACACAGTGTGTCAGTGAGTGTGTTAATATTAATCTGTGTTCTCTGTCAGTGTGTTAATATTCCTGAGGACATTGGGGGTGTTTTACACTTCACAGGGTTTATCTGACTCTGGGTCATGATATACACAGTTTGTCAGTGAGTGTGTTAATATTAATCTGTGTTCTCTGTCAGTGTGTTAATATTACTGAGGACAGTGGGGGTGTTTTACACTTCACAGTGTGTATCTAACTGTGGGTCATGATATACACAGTGTGTCAGTGAGTGTGTTAATATTAATCTGTGTTCTCTGTCAGTGTGTTAATATTACTGAGGACAGTGGGGGTGTTTTACACTTCACAGGGTGTATCTGACTGTGGGTCATGATATACACAGTGTGTCAGTGATTGTGTTAATATTAATCTGTGTTCTCTGTCAGTGTGTTAATATTACTGAGGACAGTGGGAATGTTTTACACTTCACAGGGTGTATCTGACTGTGGGTCATGATATACACAGTGTGTCAGTGATTGTGTTAATATTAATCTGTGTTCTCTGTCAGGGTGTTAATATTCCTGAGGACAGTGGGGGTTTTTACACTTCACAGGGTTTATCTGACTGTGGGTCATGATGTACACAGTGTGTCAGTGAGTGTGTAAATATTAATCTGTGTTCTCTGTCAGTGTGTTAATATTACTGAGGACAGTGGGGTGTTTTACACTTCACAGGGTGTATCTGACTGTGGGTCATGATATACACAGTGTGTCAGTGAGTGTGTTAATATTAATCTGTGTTCTGTGTCAGTGTGTTAATATTGCTGAGGACAGTGGGGGTGTTTTACACTTCACAGGGTGTATCTGACTGTGGGTCATGATATACACAGTGTGTCAGTGAGTGTGTTAATATTAATCTGTGTTCTCTGTCAGTGTGTTAATATTCCTGAGGACAGTGGGGGTGTTTTACACTTCACAGGGTGTATCTGACTGTGGGTCATGATATACACAGTGTGTCAGTGAGTGTGTTAATATTAATCTGTGTTCTCTGTCAGTGTGTTAATATTACTGAGGACAGTGGGGGTGTTTTACACTTCACAGGGTGTATCTGACTGTGGGTCATGATATACACAGTGTGTCAGTGAGTGTGTTAATATTAATCTGTGTTCTCTGTCAGTGTGTTAATATTCCTGAGGACAGTGGGGGTGTTTTACACTTCACCGGGTGTATCTGACTGTGGGTCATGATATACACAGTGTGTCAGTGAGTGTGTTAATATTAATCTGTGTTCTCTGTCAGTGTGTTAATATTACTGAGGACAGTGGGGGTGTTTTACACTTCACAGGGTGTATCTGACTGTGGGTCATGATATACACAGTGTGTCAGTGAGTGTGTTAATATTAATCTGTGTTCTCTGTCAGTGTGTTAATATTACTGAGGACAGTGGGGGTGTTTTATACTTCACAGGGTGTATCTGACTCATGGTCATGATGTACACAGTGTGTCAGTGAGTGTGTTAATATTAATCTGTGTTCTCTGTCAGTGTGTTAATATTACTGAGGACAGTGGGGGTGTTTTACACTTCACAGGGTGTATCTGACTGTGGGTCATGATGTACACAGTGTGTCAGTGAGTGTGTTAATATTAATCTGTGTTCTCTGTCAGTGTGTTAATATTCCTGAGGACAGTGGGGATGTTTTACACTTCACAGTGTTTATCTGACTGTGGGTCATGATGTACACAGTGTGTCAGTGAGTGTGTTAATATTAATCTGTGTTCTCTGTCAGTGTGTTAATATTCCTGAGGACAGTGGGGGTGTTTTACACTTCACCGGGTGTATCTGACTGTGAGTCATGATGTACACATTGTGTCAGTGAGTGTGTTAATATTAATCTGTGTTCTCTGTCAGTGTGTTAATATTCCTGAGGACAGTGGGGATGTTTTACACTTCACCGGGTGTATCTGACTGTGGGTCATGATATACACAGTGTGTCAGTGAGTGTGTTAATATTAATCTGTGTTCTCTGTCAGTGTGTTAATATTACTGAGGACAGTGGGGGTGTTTTACACTTCACAGGGTGTATCTGACTGTGGGTCATGATATACACAGTGTGTCAGTGAGCGTGTTAATATTAATCTGTGTTCTCTGTCAGTGTGTTAATATTACTGAGGACAGTGGGGGTGTTTTACACTTCACAGGGTGTATCTGACTGTGGGTCATGATATACACAGTGTGTCAGTGAGTGTGTTAATATTAATCTGTGTTCTCTGTCAGTGTGTTATTATTCCTGAGGACAGTGGAGGTGTTTTACACTTCACAGAGTGTATCTGACTGTGGGTCATGATATACACAGTGTGTCAGTGAGTGTGTTAATATTAATCTGTGTTCTCTGTCAGTGTGTTAATATTCCTGAGGACAGTGGGGGTGTTTTACACTTCACAGGGTGTATTTGACTGTGGGTCATGATATACACAGTGTGTCAGTGAGTGTGTTAATATTAATCTGTGTTCCCTGTCAGTGTGTTAATATTCCTGAGGACAGTGGGGGTGTTTTACACTTCACAGAGTGTATCTGACTGTGGGTCATGATATACACAGTGTGTCAGTGAGTGTGTTAATATTAATCTGTGTTCTCTGTCAGTGTGTTAATATTCCTGAGGACAGTGGGGGTGTTTTACACTTCACAGGGTGTATCTGACTGTGGGTCATGATGTACACAGTGTGTCAGTGAGTGTGTTAATATTAATCTGTGTTCTCTGTCAGTGTGTTAATATTACTGAGGACAGTGGGGGTGTTTTACACTTCACAGGGTGTATCTGACTGTGGGTCATGATATACACAGTCTGTCAGTGAGTGTGTTAATATTAATCTGTGTTCTCTGTCAATGTGTCAATATTCCTGAGGACAGTGCGGGTGTTTTACACTTCACAGGGTGTATCTGACTGTGGGTCATGATATACACAGTGTGTCAGTGAGTGTGTTAATATTAATCTGTGTTCTCTGTCAGTGTGTTAATATTACTGAGGACAGTGGGTGTGTTTTACACTTAACAGGGTGTATCTGACTGTGGGTCATGATATACACAGTGTGTCAGTGAGTGTGTTAATATTAATTTGTGTTCTCTGTCAGTGTGTTAATATTGCTGACGACAGTGGGGGTGTTTTACACTTCACAGGGTGTATCTGACTGTGGGTCATGATATACACAGTGTGTCAGTGAGCGTGTTAATATTAATCTGTGTTCTCTGTCAGTGTGTTAATATTACTGAGGACAGTGGGGGTGTTTTACACTTCACAGGGTGTATCTGACTGTGGGTCATGATATACACAGTGTGTCAGTGAGTGTGTTAATATTAATCTGTGTTCTCTGTCAGTGTGTTAATATTACTGAGGACAGTGGGGGTGTTTTTCACTTCACAGGGTGTATCTGACTGTGGGTCATGATATACACAGTGTGTCAGTGAGTGTGTTAATATTAATCTGTGTTCTCTGTCAGGGTGTTAATATTCCTGAGGACAGTGGAGGTGTTTTACACTTCACAGGGTTTATCTGACTGTGGGTCATGATGTACACAGTGTGTCAGTGAGTGTGTAAATATTAATCTGTGTTCTCTGTCAGTGTGTTAATATTACTGAGGACAGTGGGGTGTTTTACACTTCACAGGGTGTATCTGACTGTGGGTCATGATATACACAGTGTGTCAGTGAGTGTGTTAATATTAATCTGTGCTCTGTGTCAGTGTGTTAATATTGCTGAGGACAGTGGGGGTGTTTTACACTTCACAGGGTGTATCTGACTGTGGGTCATGATATACACAGTGTGTCAGTGAGTGTGTTAATATTAATCTGTGTTCTCTGTCAGTGTGTTAATATTCCTGAGGACAGTGGGCATGTTTTACACTTCACCGGGTGTATCTGACTGTGGGTCATGATATACACAGTGTGTCAGTGAGTGTGTTAATATTAATCTGTGTTCTCTGTCAGTGTGTTAATATTACTGAGGACAGTGGGGGTGTTTTACACTTCACCGGGTGTATCTGACTGTGGGTCATGATATACACAGTGTGTCAGTGAGTGTGTTAATATTAATCTGTGTTCTCTGTCAGTGTGTTAATATTACTGAGGACAGTGGGGGTGTTTTACACTTCACAGGGTGTATATGACTGTGGGTCATGATATACACAGTGTGTCAGTGAGTGTGTTAATATTAATCTGTGTTCTCTGTCAGTGTGTTAATATTACTGAGGACAGTGGGGGTGTTTTACACTTCACAGGGTGTATCTGACTGTGGGTCATGATATACACAGTGTGTCAGTGAGTGTGTTAATATTAATCTGTGTTCTCTGTCAGTGTGTTAATATTCCTGAGGACAGTGGGGGTGTTTTACACTTCACAGAGTGTATCTGACTGTGGGTCATGATATACACAGTGTGTCAGTGAGTGTGTTAATATTAATCTGTGTTCTCTGTCAGTGTGTTAATATTCCTGAGGACAGTGGGGGTGTTTTACACTTCACAGGGTGTATTTAACTGTGGGTCATGATATACACAGTGTGTCAGTGAGTGTGTTAATATTAATCTGTGTTCCCTGTCAGTGTGTTAATATTCCTGAGGACAGTGGGGGTGTTTTACACTTCACAGAGTGTATCTGACTGTGGGTCATGATATACACAGTGTGTCAGTGAGTGTGTTAATATTAATCTGTGTTCTCTGTCAGTGTGTTAATATTCCTGAGGACAGTGGGGGTGTTTTACACTTCACAGGGTGTATCTGACTGTGGGTCATGATATACACAGTCTGTCAGTGAGTGTGTTAATATTAATCTGTGTTCTCTGTCAGTGTGTTAATATTCCTGAGGACAGTGCGGGTGTTTTACACTTCACAGGGTGTATCTGACTGTGGGTCATGATATACACAGTGTGTCAGTGAGTGTGTTAATATTAATCTGTGTTCTCTGTCAGTGTATTAATATTACTGAGGACAGTGGGTGTGTTTTACACTTCACAGGGTGTATCTGACTGTGGGTCATGATATACACAGTGTGTCAGTGAGTGTGTTAATATTAATTTGTGTTCTCTGTCAGTGTGTTAATATTGCTGACGACAGTGGGGGTGTTTTACACTTCACAGGGTGTATCTGACTGTGGGTCATGATATACACAGTGTGTCAGTGAGCGTGTTAATATTAATCTGTGTTCTCTGTCAGTGTGTTAATATTACTGAGGACAGTGGGGGTGTTTTACACTTCACAGGGTGTATCTGACTGTGGGTCATGATATACACAGTCTGTCAGTGAGTGTGTTAATATTAATCTGTGTTCTCTGTCAATGTGTCAATATTCCTGAGGACAGTGCGGGTGTTTTACACTTCACAGGGTGTATCTGACTGTGGGTCATGATATACACAGTGTGTCAGTGAGTGTGTTAATATTAATCTGTGTTCTCTGTCAGTGTGTTAATATTACTGAGGACAGTGGGTGTGTTTTACACTTCACAGGGTGTATCTGACTGTGGGTCATGATATACACAGTGTGTCAGTGAGTGTGTTAATATTAATTTGTGTTCTCTGTCAGTGTGTTAATATTGCTGACGACAGTGGGGGTGTTTTACACTTCACAGGGTGTATCTGACTGTGGGTCATGATATACACAGTGTGTCAGTGAGCGTGTTAATATTAATCTGTGTTCTCTGTCAGTGTGTTAATATTACTGAGGACAGTGGGGGTGTTTTACACTTCACAGGGTGTATCTGACTGTGGGTCATGATATACACAGTGTGTCAGTGAGTGTGTTAATATTAATCTGTGTTCTCTGTCAGTGTGTTAATATTACTGAGGACAGTGGGGGTGTTTTTCACTTCACAGGGTGTATCTGACTGTGGGTCATGATATACACAGTGTGTCAGTGAGTGTGTTAATATTAATCTGTGTTCTCTGTCAGGGTGTTAATATTCCTGAGGACAGTGGAGGTGTTTTACACTTCACAGGGTTTATCTGACTGTGGGTCATGATGTACACAGTGTGTCAGTGAGTGTGTAAATATTAATCTGTGTTCTCTGTCAGTGTGTTAATATTACTGAGGACAGTGGGGTGTTTTACACTTCACAGGGTGTATCTGACTGTGGGTCATGATATACACAGTGTGTCAGTGAGTGTGTTAATATTAATCTGTGCTCTGTGTCAGTGTGTTAATATTGCTGAGGACAGTGGGGGTGTTTTACACTTCACAGGGTGTATCTGACTGTGGCTCATGATATACACAGTGTGTCAGTGAGTGTGTTAATATTAATTTGTGTTCTCTGTCAGTGTGTTAATATTGCTGACGACAGTGGGGGTGTTTTACACTTCACAGGGTGTATCTGACTGTGGGTCATGATATACACAGTGTGTCAGTGAGCGTGTTAATATTAATCTGTGTTCTCTGTCAGTGTGTTAATATTACTGAGGACAGTGGGGGTGTTTTACACTTCACAGGGTGTATCTGACTGTGGGTCATGATATACACAGTCTGTCAGTGAGTGTGTTAATATTAATTTGTGTTCTCTGTCAGTGTGTTAATATTGCTGACGACAGTGGGGGTGTTTTACACTTCACAGGGTGTATCTGACTGTGGGTCATGATATACACAGTGTGTCAGTGAGCGTGTTAATATTAATCTGTGTTCTCTGTCAGTGTGTTAATATTACTGAGGACAGTGGGGGTGTTTTACACTTCACAGGGTGTATCTGACTGTGGGTCATGATATACACAGTCTGTCAGTGAGTGTGTTAATATTAATCTGTGTTCTCTGTCAATGTGTCAATATTCCTGAGGACAGTGCGGGTGTTTTACACTTCACAGGGTGTATCTGACTGTGGGTCATGATATACACAGTGTGTCAGTGAGTGTGTTAATATTAATCTGTGTTCTCTGTCAGTGTGTTAATATTACTGAGGACAGTGGGTGTGTTTTACACTTCACAGGGTGTATCTGACTGTGGGTCATGATATACACAGTGTGTCAGTGAGTGTGTTAATATTAATTTGTGTTCTCTGTCAGTGTGTTAATATTGCTGACGACAGTGGGGGTGTTTTACACTTCACAGGGTGTATCTGACTGTGGGTCATGATATACACAGTGTGTCAGTGAGCGTGTTAATATTAATCTGTGTTCTCTGTCAGTGTGTTAATATTACTGAGGACAGTGGGGGTGTTTTACACTTCACAGGGTGTATCTGACTGTGGGTCATGATATACACAGTGTGTCAGTGAGTGTGTTAATATTAATCTGTGTTCTCTGTCAGTGTGTTAATATTACTGAGGACAGTGGGGGTGTTTTTCACTTCACAGGGTGTATCTGACTGTGGGTCATGATATACACAGTGTGTCAGTGAGTGTGTTAATATTAATCTGTGTTCTCTGTCAGGGTGTTAATATTCCTGAGGACAGTGGAGGTGTTTTACACTTCACAGGGTTTATCTGACTGTGGGTCATGATGTACACAGTGTGTCAGTGAGTGTGTAAATATTAATCTGTGTTCTCTGTCAGTGTGTTAATATTACTGAGGACAGTGGGGTGTTTTACACTTCACAGGGTGTATCTGACTGTGGGTCATGATATACACAGTGTGTCAGTGAGTGTGTTAATATTAATCTGTGCTCTGTGTCAGTGTGTTAATATTGCTGAGGACAGTGGGGGTGTTTTACACTTCACAGGGTGTATCTGACTGTGGCTCATGATATACACAGTGTGTCAGTGAGTGTGTTAATATTAATCTGTGTTCTCTGTCAGTGTGTTAATATTCCTGAGGACAGTGGGCATGTTTTACACTTCACCGGGTGTATCTGACTGTGGGTCATGATATACACAGTGTGTCAGTGAGTGTGTTAATATTAATCTGTGTTCTCTGTCAGTGTGTTAATATTACTGAGGACAGTGGGGGTGTTTTACACTTCACCGGGTGTATCTGACTGTGGGTCATGATATACACAGTGTGTCAGTGAGTGTGTTAATATTAATCTGTGTTCTCTGTCAGTGTGTTAATATTACTGAGGACAGTGGGGGTGTTTTACACTTCACAGGGTGTATATGACTGTGGGTCATGATATACACAGTGTGTCAGTGAGTGTGTTAATATTAATCTGTGTTCTCTGTCAGTGTGTTAATATTACTGAGGACAGTGGGGGTGTTTTACACTTCACAGGGTGTATCTGACTGTGGGTCATGATATACACAGTGTGTCAGTGAGTGTGTTAATATTAATCTGTGTTCTCTGTCAGTGTGTTAATATTCCTGAGGACAGTGGGGGTGTTTTACACTTCACAGAGTGTATCTGACTGTGGGTCATGATATACACAGTGTGTCAGTGAGTGTGTTAATATTAATCTGTGTTCTCTGTCAGTGTGTTAATATTCCTGAGGACAGTGGGGGTGTTTTACACTTCACAGGGTGTATTTAACTGTGGGTCATGATATACACAGTGTGTCAGTGAGTGTGTTAATATTAATCTGTGTTCCCTGTCAGTGTGTTAATATTCCTGAGGACAGTGGGGGTGTTTTACACTTCACAGAGTGTATCTGACTGTGGGTCATGATATACACAGTGTGTCAGTGAGTGTGTTAATATTAATCTGTGTTCTCTGTCAGTGTGTTAATATTCCTGAGGACAGTGGGGGTGTTTTACACTTCACAGGGTGTATCTGACTGTGGGTCATGATATACACAGTCTGTCAGTGAGTGTGTTAATATTAATCTGTGTTCTCTGTCAGTGTGTTAATATTCCTGAGGACAGTGCGGGTGTTTTACACTTCACAGGGTGTATCTGACTGTGGGTCATGATATACACAGTGTGTCAGTGAGTGTGTTAATATTAATCTGTGTTCTCTGTCAGTGTATTAATATTACTGAGGACAGTGGGTGTGTTTTACACTTCACAGGGTGTATCTGACTGTGGGTCATGATATACACAGTGTGTCAGTGAGTGTGTTAATATTAATTTGTGTTCTCTGTCAGTGTGTTAATATTGCTGACGACAGTGGGGGTGTTTTACACTTCACAGGGTGTATCTGACTGTGGGTCATGATATACACAGTGTGTCAGTGAGCGTGTTAATATTAATCTGTGTTCTCTGTCAGTGTGTTAATATTACTGAGGACAGTGGGGGTGTTTTACACTTCACAGGGTGTATCTGACTGTGGGTCATGATATACACAGTGTGTCAGTGAGTGTGTTAATATTAATCTGTGTTCTCTGTCAGTGTGTTAATATTACTGAGGACAGTGGGGGTGTTTTACACTTCACAGGGTGTATCTGACTGTGGGTCATGATATACACAGTGTGTCAGTGAGTGTGTTAATATTAATCTGTGTTCTCTGTCAGTGTGTTAATATTACTGAGGACAGTGGGGGTGTTTTACACTTCACAGGGTGTATCTAACTGTGGGTCATGATATACACAGTGTGTCAGTGAGTGTGTTAATATTAATCTGTGTTCTCTGTCAGTGTGTTAATATTACTGAGGACAGTGGGGGTGTTTTTCACTTCACAGGGTGTATCTGACTGTGGGTCATGATATACACAGTGTGTCAGTGAGTGTGTTAATATTAATCTGTGTTCTCTGTCAGGGTGTTAATATTCCTGAGGACAGTGGAGGTGTTTTACACTTCACAGGGTTTATCTGACTGTGGGTCATGATGTACACAGTGTGTCAGTGAGTGTGTAAATATTAATCTGTGTTCTCTGTCAGTGTGTTAATATTACTGAGGACAGTGGGGTGTTTTACACTTCACAGGGTGTATCTGACTGTGGGTCATGATATACACAGTGCGTCAGTGAGTGTGTTAATATTAATCTGTGCTCTGTGTCAGTGTGTTAATATTGCTGAGGACAGTGGGGGTGTTTTACACTTCACAGGGTGTATCTGACTGTGGGTCATGATATACACAGTGTGTCAGTGAGTGTGTTAATATTAATCTGTGTTCTCTGTCAGTGTGTTAATATTCCTGAGGACAGTGGGCATGTTTTACACTTCACCGGGTGTATCTGACTGTGGGTCATGATATACACAGTGTGTCAGTGAGTGTGTTAATATTAATCTGTGTTCTCTGTCAGTGTGTTAATATTACTGAGGACAGTGGGGGTGCTTTACACTTCACCGGGTGTATCTGACTGTGGGTCATGATATACACAGTGTGTCAGTGAGTGTGTTAATATTAATCTGTGTTCTCTGTCAGTGTGTTAATATTACTGAGGACAGTGGGGGTGTTTTACACTTCACAGGGTGTATATGACTGTGGGTCATGATATACACAGTGTGTCAGTGAGTGTGTTAATATTAATCTGTGTTCTCTGTCAGTGTGTTAATATTACTGAGGACAGTGGGGGTGTTTTACACTTCACAGGGTGTATCTGACTCATGGTCATGATGTACACAGTGTGTCAGTGAGTGTGTTAATATTAATCTGTGTTCTCTGTCAGTGTGTTAATATTCCTGAGGACAGTGGGGATGTTTTACACTTCACCGGGTGTATCTGACTGTGGGTCATGATATAAACAGTGTGTCAGTGAGTGTGTTAATATTAATCTGTGTTCTCTGTCAGTGTGTTAATATTACTGAGGACAGTGGGGGTGTTTTACACTTCACAGGGTGTATCTGACTGTGGGTCATGATATACACAGTGTGTCAGTGAGTGTGTTAATATTAATCTGTGTTCTCTGTCAGTGTGTGAATATTACTGAGGACAGTGGGGGTGTTTTACACTTCACAGGGTGTATCTGACTGTGGGTCATGATATACACAGTGTGTCAGTGAGTGTGTTAATATTAATCTGTGTTCTCTGTCAGTGTGTTAATATTACTGAGGACAGTGGGGATGTTTTACACTTCACAGGGTGTATCTGACTGTGGGTCATGATATACACAGTGTGTCAGTGAGCGTGTTAATATTAATCTGTGTTCTCTGTCAGTGTGTTAATATTACTGAGGACAGTGGGGGTGTTTTACACTTCACAGAGTGTATCTGACTCTGGGTCATGATGTACACAGTGTGTCAGTGAGTGTGTTAATATTAATCTGTGTTCTCTGTCAGTGTGTTAATATTACTGAGGACAGTGGGGGTGTTTTACACTTCACAGAGTGTATCTGACTCTGGGTCATGATGTACACAGTGTGTCAGTGAGTGTGTTAATATTAATCTGTGTTCTCTGTCAGTGTGTTAATATTACTGAGGACAGTGGGGGTGTTTTACACTTCACAGGGTGTATCTAACTGTGGGTCATGATATACACAGTGTGTCAGTGAGTGTGTTAATATTAATCTGTGTTCTCTGTCAGTGTGTTAATATTACTGAGGACAGTGGGGGTGTTTTTCACTTCACAGGGTGTATCTGACTGTGGGTCATGATATACACAGTGTGTCAGTGAGTGTGTTAATATTAATCTGTGTTCTCTGTCAGGGTGTTAATATTCCTGAGGACAGTGGAGGTGTTTTACACTTCACAGGGTTTATCTGACTGTGGGTCATGATGTACACAGTGTGTCAGTGAGTGTGTAAATATTAATCTGTGTTCTCTGTCAGTGTGTTAATATTACTGAGGACAGTGGGGTGTTTTACACTTCACAGGGTGTATCTGACTGTGGGTCATGATATACACAGTGCGTCAGTGAGTGTGTTAATATTAATCTGTGCTCTGTGTCAGTGTGTTAATATTGCTGAGGACAGTGGGGGTGTTTTACACTTCACAGGGTGTATCTGACTGTGGGTCATGATATACACAGTGTGTCAGTGAGTGTGTTAATATTAATCTGTGTTCTCTGTCAGTGTGTTAATATTCCTGAGGACAGTGGGCATGTTTTACACTTCACCGGGTGTATCTGACTGTGGGTCATGATATACACAGTGTGTCAGTGAGTGTGTTAATATTAATCTGTGTTCTCTGTCAGTGTGTTAATATTACTGAGGACAGTGGGGGTGTTTTACACTTCACCGGGTGTATCTGACTGTGGGTCATGATATACACAGTGTGTCAGTGAGTGTGTTAATATTAATCTGTGTTCTCTGTCAGTGTGTTAATATTACTGAGGACAGTGGGGGTGTTTTACACTTCACAGGGTGTATATGACTGTGGGTCATGATATACACAGTGTGTCAGTGAGTGTGTTAATATTAATCTGTGTTCTCTGTCAGTGTGTTAATATTACTGAGGACAGTGGGGGTGTTTTACACTTCACAGGGTGTATCTGACTCATGGTCATGATGTACACAGTGTGTCAGTGAGTGTGTTAATATTAATCTGTGTTCTCTGTCAGTGTGTTAATATTCCTGAGGACAGTGGGGATGTTTTACACTTCACCGGGTGTATCTGACTGTGGGTCATGATATAAACAGTGTGTCAGTGAGTGTGTTAATATTAATCTGTGTTCTCTGTCAGTGTGTTAATATTACTGAGGACAGTGGGGGTGTTTTACACTTCACAGGGTGTATCTGACTGTGGGTCATGATATACACAGTGTGTCAGTGAGTGTGTTAATATTAATCTGTGTTCTCTGTCAGTGTGTGAATATTACTGAGGACAGTGGGGGTGTTTTACACTTCACAGGGTGTATCTGACTGTGGGTCATGATATACACAGTGTGTCAGTGAGTGTGTTAATATTAATCTGTGTTCTCTGTCAGTGTGTTAATATTACTGAGGACAGTGGGGATGTTTTACACTTCACAGGGTGTATCTGACTGTGGGTCATGATATACACAGTGTGTCAGTGAGCGTGTTAATATTAATCTGTGTTCTCTGTCAGTGTGTTAATATTACTGAGGACAGTGGGGGTGTTTTACACTTCACAGAGTGTATCTGACTCTGGGTCATGATGTACACAGTGTGTCAGTGAGTGTGTTAATATTAATCTGTGTTCTCTGTCAGTGTGTTAATATTACTGAGGACAGTGGGGGTGTTTTACACTTCACAGAGTGTATCTGACTCTGGGTCATGATGTACACAGTGTGTCAGTGAGTGTGTTAATATTAATCTGTGTTCTCTGTCAGTGTGTTAATATTACTGAGGACAGTGGGGGTGTTTTACACTTCACAGGGTTTATCTGGCTGTGGGTCATGATATACACAGTGTGTCAGTGAGTGTGTTAATATTAATCTGTGTTCTCTGTCAGTGTGTTAATATTCCTGAGGACATTGGGGGTGTTTTACACTTCACAGGGTTTATCTGACTCTGGGTCATGATATACACAGTGTGTCAGTGAGTGTGTTAAGATTAATCTGTGTTCTCTGTCATTGTGTTAATATTACTGAGGACAGTGGGTGTGTTTTACACTTCACAGGGTGTATCTGACTGTGGGTCATGATATACACAGTGTGTCAGTGAGTGTGTTAATATTAATCAGTGTTCTCTGTCAGTGTGTTAATATTACTGAGGACAGTGGGGGTGTTTTACACTTCACAGGGTGTATCTGACTGTGGGTCATGATATACACAGTGTGTCAGTGAGTGTGTTAATATTAATCAGTGTTCTCTGTCAGTGTGTTAATATTACTGAGGACAGTGGGTGTGTTTTACACTTCACAGGGTGTATCTGACTGTGGGTCATGATATACACAGTGTGTCAGTGAGTGTGTTAATATTAATCAGTGTTCTCTGTCAGTGTGTTAATATTACTGAGGACAGTGGGGGTGTTTTACACTTCACAGGGTGTATCTGACTGTGGGTCATGATATACACAGTGTGTCAGTGAGTGTGTTCATATTAATTTGTGTTCTCTGTCAGTGTGTTAATATTGCTGACGACAGTGGGGGTGTTTTACACTTCACAGGGTGTATCTGACTGTGGGTCATGATATACACAGTGTGTCAGTGAGCGTGTTAATATTAATCTGTGTTCTCTGTCAGTGTGTTAATATTACTGAGGACAGTGGGGGTGTTTTACACTTCACAGGGTGTATCTGACTGTGGGTCATGATATACACAGTGTGTCAGTGAGTGTGTTAATATTAATCTGTGTTCTCTGTCAGTGTGTTAATATTACTGAGGACAGTGGGGGTGTTTTACACTTCACAGGGTGTATCTAACTGTGGGTCATGATATACACAGTGTGTCAGTGAGTGTGTTAATATTAATCTGTGTTCTCTGTCAGGGTGTTAATATTCCTGAGGACAGTGGGGGTGTTTTACACATCACAGGGTTTATCTGACTGTGGGTCATGATGTACACAGTGTGTCAGTGAGTGTGTAAATATTAATCTGTGTTCTCTGTCAGTGTGTTAATATTACTGAGGACAGTGGGGTGTTTTACACTTCACAGGGTGTATCTGACTGTGGGTCATGATATACACAGTGTGTCAGTGAGTGTGTTAATATTAATCTGTGTTCTGTGTCAGTGTGTTAATATTGCTGAGGACAGTGGGGGTGTTTTACACTTCACAGGGTGTATCTGACTGTGGGTCATGATATACACAGTGTGTCAGTGAGTGTGTTAATATTAATCTGTGTTCTCTGTCAGTGTGTTAATATTACTGAGGACAGTGGGGGTGTTTTACCATTCACCGGGTGTATCTGACTGTGGGTCATGATATACACAGTGTGTCAGTGAGTGTGTTAATATTAATCTGTGTTCTCTGTCAGTGTGTTAATATTCCTGAGGACAGTGGGGGTGTTTTACACTTCACCGGGTGTATCTGACTGTGGGTCATGATATACACAGTCTGTCAGTGAGTGTGTTAATATTAATCTGTGTTCTCTGTCAGTGTGTTAATATTACTGAGGACAGTGGGGGTGTTTTACACTTCACAGGGTGTATCTGACTGTGGGTCATGATATACACAGTGTGTCAGTGAGTGTGTTAATATTAATCTGTGTTCTCTGTCAGTGTGTTAATATTACTGAGGACAGTGGGGGTGTTTTACACTTCACAGGGTGTATCTGACTCATGGTCATGATGTACACAGTGTGTCAGTGAGTGTGTTAATATTAATCTGTGTTCTCTGTCAGTGTGTTAATATTCCTGAGGACAGTGGGGATGTTTTACACTTCACCGGGTGTATCTGACTGTGGGTCATGATATACACAGTGTGTCAGTGAGTGTGTTAATATTAATCTGTGTTCTCTGTCAGTGTGTTAATATTACTGAGGACAGTGGGGGTGTTTTACACTTCACAGGGTGTATCTGACTGTGGGTCATGATATACACAGTGTGTCAGTGAGTGTGTTAATATTAATCTGTGTTCTCTGTCAGTGTGTTAATATTCCTGAGGACAGTGGGGGTGTTTTACACTTCACACAGTGTATCTGACTTTGGGTCATGATATACACAGTGTGTCAGTGAGTGTGTTAATATTAATCTGTGTTCTCTGTCAGTGTGTTAATATTCCTGAGGACAGTGGGTGTGTTTTACACTTCACAGGGTGTATCTGACTGTGGGTCATGATATACACAGTGTGTCAGTGAGTGTGTTAATATTAATTTGTGTTCTCTGTCAGTGTGCTAATATTGCTGACGACAGTGGGGGTGTTTTACACTTCACAGGGTGTATCTGACTGTGGGTCATGATATACACAGTGTGTCAGTGAGCGTGTTAATATTAATCTGTGTTCTCTGTCAGTGTGTTAATATTACTGAGGACAGTGGGGGTGTTTTACACTTCACAGGGTGTATCTGACTGTGGGTCATGATGTACACAGTGTGTCAGTGAGTGTGTTAATATTAATCTGTGTTCTCTGTCAGTGTGTTAATATTACTGAGGACAGTGGGGGTGTTTTACACTTCACAGGGTGTATCTGACTGTGGGTCATGATGTACACAGTGTGTCAGTGAGAGTGTTAATATTAATCTGTGTTCTCTGTCAGTGTGTTAATATTACTGAGGACAGTGGGGGTGTTTTACACTTCACAGGGTGTATCTGACTGTGGGTCATGATATACACAGTGTGTCAGTGAGTGTGTTAATATTAATCTGTGTTCTCTGTCAGTGTGTTAATATTACTGAGGACAGTGGGGGTGTTTTACACTTCACAGGGTGTATCTGACTGTGGGTCATGATATACACAGTGTGTCAGTGAGTGTGTTAATATTAATCTGTTTTCTCTGTCAGTGTGTTAATATTCCTGAGGACAGTGGGGGTGTTTTACACTTGACAGGGTGTATCTGACTGTGGGTCATGATATACACAGTGTGTCAGTGAGTGTGTTAATATTAATCTGTGTTCTCTGTCAGTGTGTTAATATTACTGAGGACAGTGGGGGTGTTTTACACTTCACAGGGTGTATCTGACTGTGGGTCATGATGTACACAGTGTGTCAGTGAGTGTGTTAATATTAATCTGTGTTCTCTGTCAGTGTGTTAATATTCCTGAGGACAGTGGGGGTGTTTTACACTTCACAGGGTGTATCTGACTGTGGGTCATGATATACACAGTGTGTCAGTGAGTGTGTTAATATTAATCTGTGTTCTCTGTCAGTGTGTTAAGATTACTGAGGACAGAGGGGGTGTTTTACACTTCACAGGGTGTATCTGACTGTGGGTCATGATATACACAGTGTGTCAGTGAGTGTGTTAATATTAATCTGTGTTCTCTGTCAGTGTGTTAATATTACTGAGGACAGTGGGGATGTTTTACACTTCACAGGGTGTATCTGACTGTGGGTCATGATTTACACAGTGTGTCAGTGAGTGTGTTCATATTAATCTGTGTTCTCTGTCAATGTGTTAATATTCCTGAGGACAGTTGGGGTGTTTTACACTTCACAGGGTGTATCTGACTGTGGGTCATGATGTACACAGTGTGTCAGTGAGTGTGTTAATATTAATCTGTGTTCTCTGTCAGTGTGTTAATATTACTGAGGACAGTGGGGGTGTTTTACACTTCACAGGGTGTATCGGACTGTGGGTCATGATGTACACAGTGTGTCAGTGAGTGTGTTAATATTAATCTGTGTTCTCTGTCAGTGTGTTAATATTCCTGAGGACAGTGGGGATGTTTTACACTTCACAGGGTGTATCTGACTGTGGGTCATGATGTACACAGTGTGTCAGTGAGTGTGTTCATATTAATCTGTGTTCTCTGTCTGTGTGTTAATATTCCTGAGGACAGTGGGGGTGTTTTTCACTTCATAGGGTGTATCTGACTGTGGGTCATGATGTACACAGTGTGTCAGTGAGTGTGTTAATATTAATCTGTGTTCTCTGTCAGTGTGTTAATATTACTGAGGACAGTTGGGGTGTTTTACACTTCACAGGGTTTATCTGACTGTGGGTCATGATATACACAGTGTGTCAGTGAGTGTGTTAATATTAATCTGTCTTCTCTGTCAGTGTGTTAATATTCCTGAGGACAGTGGGGGTGTTTTACACTTCACAGGGTGTATCTGACTGTGGGTCATGATATACACAGTGTGTCAGTGAGTGTGTTAATATTAATCTGTGTTCTCTGTCAGTGTGTTAATATTACTGAGGACAGTGGGGATGTTTTACACTTCACAGGGTGTATCTGACTGTGAGTCATGATATACACAGTGTGTCAGTGAGTGCGTTAATATTAATCTGTGTTCTCTGTCAGTGTGTTAATATTACTGAGGACAGTGGGGGTGTTTTACACTTCACAGGGTGTATCGGACTGTGGGTCATGATGTACACAGTGTGTCAGTGAGTGTGTTAATATTAATCTGTGTTCTCTGTCAGTGTGTTAATATTACTGAGGACAGTGGGGGTGTTTTACACTTCACAGGGTGTATCTGACTGTGGGTCATGATATACACAGTGTGTCAGTGAGTGTGTTAATATTAATCTGTGTTCTCTGTCAGTGTGTTAATATTACTGAGGACAGTGGGGATGTTTTACACTTCACAGGGTGTATCTGACTGTGGGTCATGATGTACACAGTGTGTCAGTGAGTGTGTTAATATTAATCTGTGTTCTCTGTCAGTGTGTTAATATTACTGAGGACAGTGGGGGTGTTTTACACTTCACAGGGTGTATCTGACTCATGGTCATGATGTACACAGTGTGTCAGTGAGTGTGTTAATATTAATCTGTGTTCTCTGTCAGTGTGTTAATATTCCTGAGGACAGTGGGGATGTTTTACACTTCACCGGGTGTATCTGACTGTGGGTCATGATATACACAGTGTGTCAGTGAGTGTGTTAATATTAATCTGTGTTCTCTGTCAGTGTGTTAATATTACTGAGGACAGTGGGGGTGTTTTACACTTCACAGGGTGTATCTGACTGTGGGTCATGATATACACAGTGTGTCAGTGAGTGTGTTATTATTAATCTGTGTTCTCTGTCAGTGTGTTAATATTCCTGAGGACATTGGGGGTGTTTTACACTTCACAGGGTTTATCTGACTCTGGGTCATGATATACACAGTGTGTCAGTGAGTGTGTTAAGATTAATCTGTGTTCTCTGTCAGTGTGTTAATATTACTGAGGACAGTGGGTGTGTTTTACACTTCACAGGGTGTATCTGACTGTGGGTCATGATATACACAGTGTGTCAGTGAGTGTGTTAATATTAATCAGTGTTCTCTGTCAGTGTGTTAATATTACTGAGGACAGTGGGGGTGTTTTACACTTCACAGGGTGTATCTGACTGTGGGTCATGATATACACAGTGTGTCAGTGAGTGTGTTAATATTAATTTGTGTTCTCTGTCAGTGTGTTAATATTGCTGACGACAGTGGGGGTGTTTTACACTTCACAGGGTGTATCTGACTGTGGGTCATGATATACACAGTGTGTCAGTGAGCGTGTTAATATTAATCTGTGTTCTCTGTCAGTGTGTTAATATTACTGAGGACAGTGGGGGTGTTTTACACTTCACAGGGTGTATCTGACTGTGGGTCATGATATACACAGTGTGTCAGTGAGTGTGTTAATATTAATCTGTGTTCTCTGTCAGTGTGTTAATATTACTGAGGACAGTGGGGGTGTTTTACACTTCACAGGGTGTATCTGACTGTGGGTCATGATATACACAGTGTGTCAGTGAGTGTGTTAATATTAATCTGTGTTCTCTGTCAGTGTGTTAATATTACTGAGGACAGTGGGGGTGTTTTACACTTCACAGGGTGTATCTAACTGTGGGTCATGATATACACAGTGTTTCAGTGAGTGTGTTAATATTAATCTGTGTTCTCTGTCAGTGTGTTAATATTCCTGAGGACAGTGGGGGTGTTTTACACTTCACAGGGTGTATCTGACTGTGGGTCATGATATACACAGTGTGTCAGTGAGTGTGTTAATATTAATCTGTGTTCTCTGTCAGTGTGTTAATATTACTGAGGACAGTGGGGGTGTTTTACACTTCACCGGGTGTATCTGACTGTGGGTCATGATATACACAGTGTGTCAGTGAGTGTGTTAATATTAATCTGTGTTCTCTGTCAGTGTGTTAATATTCCTGAGGACAGTGGGGGTGTTTTACACTTCACCGGGTGTATCTGACTGTGGGTCATGATATACACAGTGTGTCAGTGAGTGTGTTAATATTAATCTGTGTTCTCTGTCAGTGTGTTAATATTACTGAGGACAGTGGGGGTGTTTTACACTTCACAGGGTGTATCTGACTGTGGGTCATGATATACACAGTGTGTCAGTGAGTGTGTTAATATTAATCTGTGTTCTCTGTCAGTGTGTTAATATTACTGAGGACAGTGGGGGTGTTTTACACTTCACAGGGTGTATCTGACTCATGGTCATGATGTACACAGTGTGTCAGTGAGTGTGTTAATATTAATCTGTGTTCTCTGTCAGTGTGTTAATATTCCTGAGGACAGTGGGGATGTTTTACACTTCACCGGGTGTATCTGACTGTGGGTCATGATATACACAGTGTGTCAGTGAGTGTGTTAATATTAATCTGTGTTCTCTGTCAGTGTGTTAATATTACTGAGGACAGTGGGGGTGTTTTACACTTCACAGGGTGTATCTGACTGTGGGTCATGATATACACAGTGTGTCAGTGAGTGTGTTAATATTAATCTGTGTTCTCTGTCAGTGTGTTAATATTCCTGAGGACAGTGGGGGTGTTTTACACTTCACAGAGTGTATCTGACTGTGGGTCATGATATACACAGTGTGTCAGTGAGTGTGTTAATATTAATCTGTGTTCTCTGTCAGTGTGTTAATATTCCTGAGGACAGTGGGTGTGTTTTACACTTCACAGGGTGTATCTGACTGTGGGTCATGATATACACAGTGTGTCAGTGAGTGTGTTAATATTAATTTGTGTTCTCTGTCAGTGTGCTAATATTGCTGAGGACAGTGGGGGTGTTTTACACTTCACAGGGTGTATCTGACTGTGGGTCATGATATACACAGTGTGTCAGTGAGCGTGTTAATATTAATCTGTGTTCTCTGTCAGTGTGTTAATATTACTGAGGACAGTGGGGGTGTTTTACACTTCACAGGGTGTATCTGACTGTGGGTCATGATATACACAGTGTGTCAGTGAGTGTGTTAATATTAATCTGTGTTCTCTGTCAGTGTGTTAATATTACTGAGGACAGTGGGGGTGTTTTACACTTCACAGGGTGTATCTGACTGTGGGTCATGATATACACAGTGTGTCAGTGAGTGTGTTAATATTAATCTGTGTTCTCTGTCAGTGTGTTAATATTCCTGAGGACAGTGGGGGTGTTTTACACTTCACAGGGTGTATCTGACTGTGGGTCATGATATACACAGTGTGTCAGTGAGTGTGTTAATATTAATCTGTGTTCTCTGTCAGTGTGTTAATATTACTGAGGACAGTGGGGGTGTTTTACACTTCACAGGGTGTATCTGACTGTGGGTCATGATATACACAGTGTGTCAGTGAGTGTGTTAATATTAATCTGTGTTCTCTGTCAGTGTGTTAATATTACTGAGGACAGTGGGGGTGTTTTACACTTCACCGGGTGTATCTGACTGTGGGTCATGATATACACAGTGTGTCAGTGAGTGTGTTAATATTAATCTGTGTTCTCTGTCAGTGTGTTAATATTACTGAGGACAGTGGGGGTGTTTTACACTTCACAGGGTGTATCTGACTGTGGGTCATGATATACACAGTGTGTCAGTGAGTGTGTTAATATTAATCTGTGTTCTCTGTCAGTGTGTTAATATTACTGAGGACAGTGGGGGTGTTTTACACTTCACAGGGTGTATCTGACTCATGGTCATGATGTACACAGTGTGTCAGTGAGTGTGTTAATATTAATCTGTGTTCTCTGTCAGTGTGTTAATATTCCTGAGGACAGTGGGGATGTTTTACACTTCACCGGGTGTATCTGACTGTGGGTCATGATATACACAGTGTGTCAGTGAGTGTGTTAATATTAATCTGTGTTCTCTGTCAGTGTGTTAATATTACTGAGGACAGTGGGGGTGTTTTACACTTCACAGGGTGTATCTGACTGTGGGTCATGATATACACAGTGTGTCAGTGAGTGTGTTAATATTAATCTGTGTTCTCTGTCAGTGTGTTAATATTCCTGAGGACAGTGGGGGTGTTTTACACTTCACAGAGTGTATCTGACTGTGGGTCATGATATACACAGTGTGTCAGTGAGTGTGTTAATATTAATCTGTGTTCTCTGTCAGTGTGTTAATATTCCTGAGGACAGTGGGTGTGTTTTACACTTCACAGGGTGTATCTGACTGTGGGTCATGATATACACAGTGTGTCAGTGAGTGTGTTAATATTAATTTGTGTTCTCTGTCAGTGTGCTAATATTGCTGACGACAGTGGGGGTGTTTTACACTTCACAGGGTGTATCTGACTGTGGGTCATGATATACACAGTGTGTCAGTGAGCGTGTTAATATTAATCTGTGTTCTCTGTCAGTGTGTTAATATTACTGAGGACAGTGGGGGTGTTTTACACTTCACAGGGTGTATCTGACTGTGGGTCATGATATACACAGTGTGTCAGTGAGTGTGTTAATATTAATCTGTGTTCTCTGTCAGTGTGTTAATATTACTGAGGACAGTGGGGGTGTTTTACACTTCACAGGGTGTATCTGACTGTGGGTCATGATGTACACAGTGTGTCAGTCAGAGTGTTAATATTAATCTGTGTTCTCTGTCAGTGTGTTAATATTACTGAGGACAGTGGGGGTGTTTTACACTTCACAGGGTGTATCTGACTGTGGGTCATGATATACACAGTGTGTCAGTGAGTGTGTTAATATTAATCTGTTTTCTCTGTCAGTGTGTTAATATTCCTGAGGACAGTGGGGGTGTTTTACACTTGACAGGGTGTATCTGACTGTGGGTCATGATATACACAGTGTGTCAGTGAGTGTGTTAATATTAATCTGTGTTCTCTGTCAGTGTGTTAATATTACTGAGGACAGTGGGGATGTTTTACACTTCACAGGGTGTATCTGACTGTGAGTCATGATATACACAGTGTGTCAGTGAGTGCGTTAATATTAATCTGTGTTCTCTGTCAGTGTGTTAATATTACTGAGGACAGTGGGGGTGTTTTACACTTCACAGGGTGTATCGGACTGTGGGTCATGATGTACACAGTGTGTCAGTGAGTGTGTTAATATTAATCTGTGTTCTCTGTCAGTGTGTTAATATTACTGAGGACAGTGGGGGTGTTTTACACTTCACAGGGTGTATCTGACTGTGGGTCATGATATACACAGTGTGTCAGTGAGTGTGTTAATATTAATCTGTGTTCTCTGTCAGTGTGTTAATATTACTGAGGACAGTGGGGATGTTTTACACTTCACAGGGTGTATCTGACTGTGGGTCATGATATACACAGTGTGTCAGTGAGTGTGTTAATATTAATCTGTGTTCTCTGTCAGTGTGTTAATATTACTGAGGACAGTGGGGATGTTTTACACTTCACAGGGTGTATCTGACTGTGGGTCATGAAATACACAGTGTGTCAGTGAGTGTGTTAATATTAATCTGTGTTCTCTCTCAGTGTGTTAATATTCCTGAGGACAGTTGGGGTGTTTTACACTTCATAGGGTGTATCTGACTGTGGGTCATGATGTACACAGTGTGTCAGTGAGTGTGTTAATATTAATCTGTGTTCTCTGTCAGTGTGTTAATATTACTGAGGACAGTTGGGGTGTTTTACACTTCACAGGGTTTATCTGACTGTGGGTCATGATATACAGAGTGTGTCAGTGAGTGTGTTAATATTAATCTGTCTTCTCTGTCAGTGTGTTAATATTCCTGAGGACAGTGGGGGTGTTTTACACTTCACAGGGTGTATCTGACTGTGGGTCATGATATACACAGTGTGTCAGTGAGTGTGTTAATATTAATCTGTGTTCTCTGTCAGTGTGTTAATATTACTGAGGACAGTGGGGATGTTTTACACTTCACAGGGTGTATCTGACTGTGAGTCATGATATACACAGTGTGTCAGTGAGTGCGTTAATATTAATCTGTGTTCTCTGTCAGTGTGTTAATATTACTGAGGACAGTGGGGGTGTTTTACACTTCACAGGGTGTATCGGACTGTGGGTCATGATGTACACAGTGTGTCAGTGAGTGTGTTAATATTAATCTGTGTTCTCTGTCAGTGTGTTAATATTACTGAGGACAGTGGGGGTGTTTTACACTTCACAGGGTGTATCTGACTGTGGGTCATGGTATACACAGTGTGTCAGTGAGTGTGTTAATATTAATCTGTGTTCTCTGTCAGTGTGTTAATATTACTGAGGACAGTGGGGATGTTTTACACTTCACAGGGTGTATCTGACTGTGGGTCATGATGTACACAGTGTGTCAGTGAGTGTGTTCATATTAATCTGTGTTCTCTGTCAATGTGTTAATATTCCTGAGGACAGTTGGGGTGTTTTACACTTCACAGGGTGTATCTGACTGTGGGTCATGATGTACACAGTGTGTCAGTGAGTGTGTTAATATTAATCTGTGTTCTCTGTCAGTGTGTTAATATTACTGAGGACAGTGGGGGTGTTTTACACTTCACAGGGTGTATCGGACTGTGGGTCATGATGTACACAGTGTGTCAGTGAGTGTGTTAATATTAATCTGTGTTCTCTGTCAGTGTGTTAATATTCCTGAGGACAGTGGGGATGTTTTACACTTCACAGGGTGTATCTGACTGTGGGTCATGATGTACACAGTGTGTCAGTGAGTGTGTTCATATTAATCTGTGTTCTCTGTCTGTGTGTTAATATTCCTGAGGACAGTGGGGGTGTTTTACACGTCATAGGGTGTATCTGACTGTGGGTCATGATGTACACAGTGTGTCAGTGAGTGTGTTAATATTAATCTGTGTTCTCTGTCAGTGTGTTAATATTACTGAGGACAGTTGGGGTGTTTTACACTTCACAGGGTTTATCTGACTGTGGGTCATGATATACACAGTGTGTCAGTGAGTGTGTTAATATTAATCTGTCTTCTCTGTCAGTGTGTTAATATTCCTGAGGACAGTGGGGGTGTTTTACACTTCACAGGGTGTATCTGACTGTGCGTCATGATATACACAGTGTGTCAGTGAGTGTGTTAATATTAATCTGTGTTCTCTGTCAGTGTGTTAATATTACTGAGGACAGTGGGGATGTTTTACACTTCACAGGGTGTATCTGACTGTGAGTCATGATATACACAGTGTGTCAGTGAGTGCGTTAATATTAATCTGTGTTCTCTGTCAGTGTGTTAATATTACTGAGGACAGTGGGGCTGTTTTACACTTCACAGGGTGTATCGGACTGTGGGTCATGATGTACACAGTGTGTCAGTGAGTGTGTTAATATTAATCTGTGTTCTCTGTCAGTGTGTTAATATTACTGAGGACAGTGGGGGTGTTTTACACTTCACCGGGTGTATCTGACTGTGGGTCATGATGTACACAGTGTGTCAGTGAGTGTGTTAATATTAATCTGTGTTCTCTGTCAGTGTGTTAATATTGCTGAGGACAGTGATGGTGTTTTACACTTCACAGGGTGTATCTGACTGTGGGTCATGATATACAGAGTGTGTCAGTGAGTGTGTTAATATTAATCTGTGTTCTCTGTCATTTGTTAATATTCCTGAGGACAGTGGGGGTGTTTTACACTTCACAGGGTGTATCTGACTGTGGGTCATGATGTACACAGTGTGTCAGTGAGTGTGTTAATATTAATCTGTGTTCTCCGTCAGTGTGTTAATATTCCTGAGGACAGTGGGGGTGTTTTACACTTCACAGGGTGTATCTGACTCTGGGTCATGATATACACAGTGTTTCAGTGAGTGTGTTAATATTAATCTGTGTTCTCTGTCAGTGTGTTAATATTCCTGAGGACAGTGGGGATGTTTTACACTTCACAGGGTGTATCTGACTGTGGGTCATGATGTACACAGTGTGTCAGTGAGTGTGTTCATATTAATCTGTGTTCTCTGTCTGTGTGTTAATATTCCTGAGGACAGTGGGGGTGTTTTACACTTCATAGGGTGTATCTGACTGTGGGTCATGATGTACACAGTGAGTCAGTGAGTGTGTTAATATTAATCTGTGTTCTCTGTCAGTGTGTTAATATTACTGAGGACAGTTGGGGTGTTTTACACTTCACAGGGTTTATCTGACTGTGGGTCATGATATACAGAGTGTGTCAGTGAGTGTGTTAATATTAATCTGTCTTCTCTGTCAGTGTGTTAATATTCCTGAGGACAGTGGGGGTGTTTTACACTTCACAGGGTGTATCTGACTGTGGGTCATGATATACACAGTGTGTCAGTGAGTGTGTTAATATTAATCTGTGTTCTCTGTCAGTGTGTTAATATTACTGAGGACAGTGGGGATGTTTTACACTTCACAGGGTGTATCTGACTGTGAGTCATGATATACACAGTGTGTCAGTGAGTGCGTTAATATTAATCTGTGTTCTCTGTCAGTGTGTTAATATTACTGAGGACAGTGGGGGTGTTTTACACTTCACAGGGTGTATCGGACTGTGGGTCATGATGTACACAGTGTGTCAGTGAGTGTGTTAATATTAATCTGTGTTCTCTGTCAGTGTGTTAATATTACTGAGGACAGTGGGGGTGTTTTACACTTCACAGGGTGTATCTGACTGTGGGTCATGATATACACAGTGTGTCAGTGAGTGTGTTAATATTAATCTGTGTTCTCTGTCAGTGTGTTAATATTACTGAGGACAGTGGGGATGTTTTACACTTCACAGGGTGTATCTGACTGTGGGTCATGATGTACACAGTGTGTCAGTGAGTGTGTTCATATTAATCTGTGTTCTCTGTCAATGTGTTAATATTCCTGAGGACAGTTGCGGTGTTTTACACTTCACAGGGTGTATCTGACTGTGGGTCATGATGTACACAGTGTGTCAGTGAGTGTGTTAATATTAATCTGTGTTCTCTGTCAGTGTGTTAATATTACTGAGGACAGTGGGGGTGTTTTACACTTCACAGGGTGTATCGGACTGTGGGTCATGATGTACACAGTGTGTCAGTGAGTGTGTTAATATTAATCTGTGTTCTCTGTCAGTGTGTTAATATTCCTGAGGACAGTGGGGATGTTTTACACTTCACAGGGTGTATCTGACTGTGGGTTATGATGTACACAGTGTGTCAGTGAGTGTGTTCATATTAATCTGTGTTCTCTGTCTGTGTGTTAATATTCCTGAGGACAGTGGGGGTGTTTTACACGTCATAGGGTGTATCTGACTGTGGGTCATGATGTACACAGTGTGTCAGTGAGTGTGTTAATATTAATCTGTGTTCTCTGTCAGTGTGTTAATATTACTGAGGACAGTTGGGGTGTTTTACACTTCACAGGGTTTATCTGACTGTGGGTCATGATATACACAGTGTGTCAGTGAGTGTGTTAATATTAATCTGTCTTCTCTGTCAGTGTGTTAATATTCCTGAGGACAGTGGGGGTGTTTTACACTTCACAGGGTGTATCTGACTGTGGGTCATGATATACACAGTGTGTCAGTGAGTGTGTTAATATTAATCTGTGTTCTCTGTCAGTGTGTTAATATTACTGAGGACAGTGGGGATGTTTTACACTTCACAGGGTGTATCTGACTGTGAGTCATGATATACACAGTGTGTCAGTGAGTGCGTTAATATTAATCTGTGTTCTCTGTCAGTGTGTTAATATTACTGAGGACAGTGGGGGTGTTTTACACTTCACAGGGTGTTTCGGACTGTGGGTCATGATGTACACAGTGTGTCAGTGAGTGTGTTAATATTAATCTGTGTTCTCTGTCAGTGTGTTAATATTACTGAGGACAGTGGGGGTGTTTTACACTTCACAGGGTGTATCTGACTGTGGGTCATGATGTACACAGTGTGTCAGTGAGTGTGTTAATATTAATCTGTGTTCTCTGTCAGTGTGTTAATATTGCTGAGGACAGTGATGGTGTTTTACACTTCACAGGGTGTATCTGACTGTGGGTCATGATATACAGAGTGTGTCAGTGAGTGTGTTAATATTAATCTGTGTTCTCTGTCATTTGTTAATATTCCTGAGGACAGTGGGGGTGTTTTACACTTCACAGGGTGTATCTGACTGTGGGTCATGATGTACACAGTGTGTCAGTGAGTGTGTTAATATTAATCTGTGTTCTCCGTCAGTGTGTTAATATTCCTGAGGACAGTGGGGGTGTTTTACACTTCACAGGGTGTATCTGACTCTGGGTCATGATATACACAGTGTTTCAGTGAGTGTGTTAATATTAATCTGTGTTCTCTGTCAGTGTGTTAATATTCCTGAGGACAGTGGGGTGTTTTACACTTCACAGGGTGTATCTGACTGTGGGTCATGATATACACAGTGTGTCAGTGAGTGTGTTAATATTAATCTGTGTTCTCTGTCAGTGTGTTAATATTACTGAGGACAGTGGGGGTGTTTTACACTTCACAGGGAGTATCTGACTGTGGGTCATGATGTCCACAGTGTGTCAGTGAGAGTGTTAATATTAATCTGTGTACTCTGTCAGTGTGTTAATATTACTGAGGACAGTGGGGGTGTTTTACACTTCACAGGGTGTATCTGACTGTGGGTCATGATATACACAGTGTGTCAGTGAGTGTGTTAATATTAATCTGTGTTCTCTGTCAGTGTGTTAATATTCCTGAGGACAGTGGGGGTGTTTTACACTTCACAGGGTGTATCTGACTGTGAGTCATGATATACACAGTGTGTCAGTGAGAGTGTTAATATTAATCTGTGTACTCTGTCAGTGTGTTAATATTACTGAGGACAGTGGGGGTGTTTTACACTTCACAGGGTGTATCTGACTGTGAGTCATGATATACACAGTGTGTCAGTGAGAGTGTTAATATTAATCTGTGTTCTCTGTCAGTGTGTTAATATCACTGAGGACAGTGGGGGTGTTTTACACTTCACCGGGTGTATCTGACTGTGGGTCATGATGTACACAGTGTGTCAGTGAGTGTGTTCATATTAATCTGTGTTCTCTGTCAGTGTGTTAATATTACTGAGGACAGTGGGGGTGTTTTACACTTCACAGGGTGTATCGGACTGTGGGTCATGATGTACACAGTGTGTCAGTGAGTGTGTTAATATTAATCTGTGTTCTCTGTCAGTGTGTTAATATTCCTGAGGACAGTGGGGATGTTTTACACTTCACAGGGTGTATCTGACTCTGGGTCATGATGTACACAGTGTGTCAGTGAGTGTGTTAATATTAATCTGTGTTCTCTGTCAGTGTGTTAATATTACTGAGGACAGTGGGGATGTTTTACACTTCACAGGGTGTATCTGACTGTGGGTCATGATGTACACAGTGTGTCAGTGAGTGTGTTCATATTAATCTGTGTTCTCTGTCTGTGTGTTAATATTCCTGAGGACAGTGGGGGTGTTTTACACGTCATAGGGTGTATCTGACTGTGGGTCATGATGTACACAGTGTGTCAGTGAGTGTGTTAATATTAATCTGTGTTCTCTGTCAGTGTGTTAATATTACTGAGGACAGTTGGGGTGTTTTACACTTCACAGGGTTTATCTGACTGTGGGTCATGATATACACAGTGTGTCAGTGAGTGTGTTAATATTAATCTGTCTTCTCTGTCAGTGTGTTAATATTCCTGAGGACAGTGGGGGTGTTTTACACTTCACAGGGTGTATCTGACTGTGGGTCATGATATACACAGTGTGTCAGTGAGTGTGTTAATATTAATCTGTGTTCTCTGTCAGTGTGTTAATATTACTGAGGACAGTGGGGATGTTTTACACTTCACAGGGTGTATCTGACTGTGAGTCATGATATGCACAGTGTGTCAGTGAGTGCGTTAATATTAATCTGTGTTCTCTGTCAGTGTGTTAATATTACTGAGGACAGTGGGGGTGTTTTACACTTCACAGGGTGTATCGGACTGTGGGTCATGATGTACACAGTGTGTCAGTGAGTGTGTTAATATTAATCTGTGTTCTCTGTCAGTGTGTTAATATTACTGAGGACAGTGGGGGTGTTTTACACTTCACAGGGTGTATCTGACTGTGGGTCATGATGTACACAGTGTGTCAGTGAGTGTGTTAATATTAATCTGTGTTCTCTGTCAGTGTGTTAATATTGCTGAGGACAGTGATGGTGTTTTACACTTCACAGGGTGTATCTGACTGTGGGTCATGATATACAGAGTGTGTCAGTGAGTGTGTTAATATTAATCTGTGTTCTCTGTCATTTGTTAATATTCCTGAGGACAGTGGGGGTGTTTTACACTTCACAGGGTGTATCTGACTGTGGGTCATGATGTACACAGTGTGTCAGTGAGTGTGTTAATATTAATCTGTGTTCTTCGTCAGTGTGTTAATATTCCTGAGGACAGTGGGGGTGTTTTACACTTCACAGGGTGTATCTGACTCTGGGTCATGATATACACAGTGTTTCAGTGAGTGTGTTAATATTAATCTGTGTTCTCTGTCAGTGTGTTAATATTCCTGAGGACAGTGGGGTGTTTTACACTTCACAGGGTGTATCTGACTGTGGGTCATGATATACACAGTGTGTCAGTGAGTGTGTTAATATTAATCTGTGTTCTCTGTCAGTGTGTTAATATTACTGAGGACAGTGGGGGTGTTTTACACTTCACAGGGAGTATCTGACTGTGGGTCATGATGTACACAGTGTGTCAGTGAGAGTGTTAATATTAATCTGTGTACTCTGTCAGTGTGTTAATATTACTGAGGACAGTGGGGGTGTTTTACACTTCACAGGGTGTATCTGACTGTGGGTCATGATATACACAGTGTGTCAGTGAGTGTGTTAATATTAATCTGTGTTCTCTGTCAGTGTGTTAATATTCCTGAGGACAGTGGGGGTGTTTTACACTTCACAGGGTGTATCTGACTGTGAGTCATGATATACACAGTGTGTCAGTGAGAGTGTTAATATTAATCTGTGTACTCTGTCAGTGTGTTAATATTACTGAGGACAGTGGGGGTGTTTTACACTTCACAGGGTGTATCTGACTGTGAGTCATGATGTACACAGTGTGTCAGTGAGTGTGTTAATATTAATCTGTGTTCTCTGTCAGTGTGTTAATATTACTGAGGACAGTGGGGGTGTTTTACACTTCACAGGGTGTATCTGACTGTGGGTCATGATGTACACAGTGTGTCAGTGAGTGTGTTAATATTAATCTGTGTTCTCTGTCAGTGTGTTAATATTGCTGAGGACAGTGATGGTGTTTTACACTTCACAGGGTGTATCTGACTGTGGGTCATGATATACAGAGTGTGTCAGTGAGTGTGTTAATATTAATCTGTGTTCTCTGTCATTTGTTAATATTCCTGAGGACAGTGGGGGTGTTTTACACTTCACAGGGTGTATCTGACTGTGGGTCATGATGTACACAGTGTGTCAGTGAGTGTGTTAATATTAATCTGTGTTCTCCGTCAGTGTGTTAATATTCCTGAGGACAGTGGGGGTGTTTTACACTTCACAGGGTGTATCTGACTCTGGGTCATGATATACACAGTGTTTCAGTGAGTGTGTTAATATTAATCTGTGTTCTCTGTCAGTGTGTTAATATTCCTGAGGACAGTGGGGTGTTTTACACTTCACAGGGTGTATCTGACTGTGGGTCATGATATACACAGTGTGTCAGTGAGTGTGTTAATATTAATCTGTGTTCTCTGTCAGTGTGTTAATATTACTGAGGACAGTGGGGGTGTTTTACACTTCACAGGGAGTATCTGACTGTGGGTCATGATGTACACAGTGTGTCAGTGAGAGTGTTAATATTAATCTGTGTACTCTGTCAGTGTGTTAATATTACTGAGGACAGTGGGGGTGTTTTACACTTCACAGGGTGTATCTGACTGTGGGTCATGATATACACAGTGTGTCAGTGAGTGTGTTAATATTAATCTGTGTTCTCTGTCAGTGTGTTAATATTCCTGAGGACAGTGGGGGTGTTTTACACTTCACAGGGTGTATCTGACTGTGAGTCATGATATACACAGTGTGTCAGTGAGAGTGTTAATATTAATCTGTGTACTCTGTCAGTGTGTTAATATTACTGAGGACAGTGGGGGTGTTTTACACTTCACAGGGTGTATCTGACTGTGAGTCATGATATACACAGGGTGTCAGTGAGTGTGTTAATATTAATCTGTGTTCTCTGTCAGTGTGTTAATATCACTGAGGACAGTGGGGGTGTTTTACACTTCACCGGGTGTATCTGACTGTGGGTCATGATATACACAGTGTGTCAGTGAGTGTGTTAATATTAATCTGTGTTCTCTGTCAGTGTGTTAATATTCCTGAGGACAGTGGGGATGTTTTACACTTCACAGGGTGTATCTGACTGTGGGTCATGATATACACAGTGTGTCAGTGAGTGTGTTAATATTAATCTGTGTTCTCTGTCAGTGTGTTATTATTACTGAGGACAGTGGGGGTGTTTTACACTTCACAGGGTGTATCTGACTGTGGGTCATGATGTACACAGTGTGTCAGTGAGTTTGTTAATATTAATCTGTGTTCTCTGTCAGTGTGTTAATATTGCTGAGGACAGTGGGGGTGTTTTACACTTCACAGGGTGTATCTGACTGTGGGTCATGATGTACACAGTGTGTCAGTGAGAGTGTTAATATTAATCTGTGTACTCTGTCAGTGTGTTAATATTACTGAGGACAGTGGGGGTGTTTTACACTTCACAGGGTGTATCTGACTGTGAGTCATGATATACACAGTGTGTCAGTGAGTGTGTTAATATTAATCTGTGTTCTCTGTCAGTGTGTTAATATTCCTGAGGACAGTGGGGATGTTTTACACTTCACAGGGTTTATCTGACTGTGGGTCATGATATACACAGTGTGTCAGTGAGTGTGTTAATATTAATCTGTGTTCTCTGTCAGTGTGTTAATATTACTGAGGACAGTGGGGGTGTTTTACACTTCACAGGGTGTATCTGACTGTGGGTCATGATATACACAGTGTGTCAGTGAGTGTGTTAATATTAATCTGTGTTCTCTGTCAGTGTGTTAATGTTACTGAGGACAGTGGGGGTGTTTTACACTTCACAGGGTGTATCTGACTGTGGGTCATGATGTACACAGTGTGTCAGTGAGTGTGTTAATATTAATCTGTGTTCTCTGTCAGTGTGTTAATATTGCTGAGAACAGTGGGGGTGTTTTACACTTCACAGGGTGTATCTGACTGTGAGTCATGATATACACAGTGTGTCAGTGAGTGTGTTAATATTAATCTGTGTTCTCTGTCAGTGTGTTAATATTACTGAGGACAGTTGGGGTGTTTTACACTTCACAGGGTGTATCTGACTGTGGGTCATGATATACACAGTGTGTCAGTGAGTGTGTTAATATTAATCTGTGTTCTCTGTCAGTGTGTAAATATTACTGAGGACAGTGGGGGTGTTTTACACTTCACAGGGTGTATCTGACTGTGGGTCATGATATACACAGTGTGTCAGTGAGTGTGTTAATATTAATCTGTGTTCTCTGTCAGTGTGTTAATATTACTGAGGACAGTGGGGATGTTTTACACTTCACAGGGTGTATCTGACTGTGAGTCATGATATACACAGTGTGTCAGTGAGAGTGTTAATATTAATCTGTGTACTCTGTCAGTGTGTTAATATTACTGAGGACAGTGGGGGTGTTTTACACTTCACAGGGTGTATCTGACTGTGAGTCATGATATACACAGGGTGTCAGTGAGTGTGTTAATATTAATCTGTGTTCTCTGTCAGTGTGTTAATATTACTGAGGACAGTGGGGATGTTTTACACTTCACAGGGTTTATCTGACTGTGGGTCATGATATACACAGTGTGTCAGTGAGTGTGTTAATATTAATCTGTGTTCTCTGTCAGTGTGTTAATATTACTGAGGACAGTGGGGGTGTTTTAAACTTCAAAGGGTGTATCTGACTGTGGGTCATGATATACACAGTGTGTCAGTGAGTGTGTTAATATTAATCTGTGTTCTCTGTCAGTGTGTTAATATTACTGAGGACAGCGGGGGTGTTTTACACTTCACAGGGTTTATCTGACTGTGGGTCATGATATACACAGTGTGTCAGTGAGTGTGTTAATATTAATCTGTGTTCTCTGTCAGAGTGTTCATATTCCTGAGGACAGTGGGGGTGTTTTACACTTCACAGGGTGTATCTGACTATGGGTCATGATGTACACAGTGTGTCAGTGAGTGTGTTAATATTAATCTGTGTTCTCTGTCAGTGTGTTAATATTACTGAGGACAGTGGGGGTGTTTTACCCTTCACAGGGTGTATCTGACTGTGGGTCATGATATACACAGTGTGTCAGTGAGTGTGTGAATATTAATCTGTGTTCTCTGTCAGTGTGTTAATATTACTGAGGACAGTGGGGGTGTTTTACACTTCACAGGGTTTATCTGACTGTGGGTCATGATATACACAGTGTGTCAGTGAGTGTGTTAATATTAATCTGTGTTCTCTGTCAGTGTGTTAATATTACTGAGGACAGTGGGGATGTTTTACACTTCACAGGGTGTATCTGACTGTGGGTCATGATATACACAGTGTGTCAGTGAGTGTGTTAATATTAATCTGTGTTCTCTGTCAGTGTGTTAATATTCCTGAGGACAGTGGGGGTGTTTTACACTTCACAGGGTGTATCTGACTGTGGGTCATGATATACACAGTGTGTCAGTGAGTGTGTTAATATTAATCTGTGTTCTCTGTCAGTGTGTTAATATTCCTGAGGACAGTGGGGATGTTTTACACTTCACCGGGTGTATCTGACTCTGGGTCATGATATACACAGTGTGTCAGTGAGTGTGTTAATATTAATCTGTGTTCTCTGTCAGTGTGTTAATATTACTGAGGACAGTGGGGGTGTTTTACACTTCACAGGGTGTATCTGACTGTGGGTCATGATGTACACAGTGTGTCAGTGAGTGTGTTAATATTAATCTGTGTTCTCTGTCAGTGTGTTAATATTGCTGAGGACAGTGGGGGTGTTTTACACTTCACAGGGTGTATCTGACTGTGGGTCATGATATACACAGTGTGTCAGTGAGTGTGTTAATATTAATCTGTGTTCTCTGTCAGTGTGTTAATATTGCTGAGGACAGTGGGGGTGTTTTACACTTCACAGGGTGTATCTGACTGTGGGTCATGATATGCACAGTGTGTCAGTGAGTGTGTTAATATTAATCTGTGTTCTCTGTCAGTGTGTTAATATTCCTGAGGACAGTGGGGGTGTTTTACACTTCACAGGGTGTATCTGACTGTGGGTCATGATGTACACAGTGTGTCAGTGAGTGTGTTAATATTAATCTGTCTTCTCTGTCAGTGTGTTAATATTCCTGAGGACAGTGGGGATGTTTTACACTTCACCGGGTGTATCTGACTCTGGGTCATGATATACACAGTGTGTCAGTGAGTGTGTTAATATTAATCTGTGTTCTCTGTCAGTGTGTTAATATTACTGAGGACAGTGGGGGTGTTTTACACTTCACAGGGTGTATCTGACTATGGGTCATGATGTACACAGTGTGTCAGTGAGTGTGTTAATATTAATCTGTGTTCTCTGTCAGTGTGTTAATATTCCTGAGGACAGTGGGGGTGTTTTACACTTCACAGGGTGTATCTGACTGTGGGTCATGATATACACAGTGTGTCAGTGAGTGTGTTAATATTAATCTGTGTTCTCTGTCAGTGTGTTAATATTACTGAGGACAGTGGGGGTGTTTTACACTTCACAGGGTGTATCTGACTGTGGGTCATGATATACACACTGTGTCAGTGAGTGTGTGAATATTAATCTGTGTTCTCTGTCAGTGTGTTAATATTACTGAGGACAGTGGGGGTGTTTTACACTTCACAGGGTTTATCTGACTGTGGGTCATGATATACACAGTGTGTCAGTGAGTGTGTTAATATTAATCTGTGTTCTCTGTCAGTGTGTTAATATTCCTGAGGACAGTGGGGGTGTTTTACACTTCACAGGGTGTATCTGACTGTGGGTCATGATGTACACAGTGTGTCAGTGAGTGTGTTAATATTAATCTGTGTTCTCTGTCAGTGTGTTAATATTCCTGAGGACAGTGGGGGTGTTTTACACTTCACAGGGTGTATCTGACTGTGGGTCATGATATACACAGTGTGTCAGTGAGTGTGTTAATATTAATCTGTGTTCTCTGTCAGTGTGTTAATATTGCTGAGGACAGTGGGGGTGTTTTACACTTCACAGGGTTTATCTGACTGTGGGTCATGATATACACAGTGTGTCAGTGAGTGTGTTAATATTAATCTGTGTTCTCTGTCAGTGTGTTAATATTCCTGAGGACAGTGGGGGTGTTTTACACTTCACCGGGTGTATCTGACTCTGGGTCATGATATACACAGTGTGTCAGTGAGTGTGTTAATATTAATCTGTGTTCTCTGTCAGTGTGTTAATATTCCTGAGGACAGTGGGGATGTTTTACACTTCACCGGGTGTATCTGACTCTGGGTCATGATATACACAGTGTGTCAGTGAGTGTGTTAATATTAATCTGTGTTCTCTGTCAGTGTGTTAATATTACTGAGGACAGTGGGGGTGTTTTACACTTCACAGGGTGTATCTGACTGTGGGTCATGATGTACACAGTGTGTCAGTGAGTGTGTTAATATTAATCTGTGTTCTCTGTCAGTGTGTTAATATTGCTGAGGACAGTGGGGGTGTTTTACACTTCACAGGGTGTATCTGACTCTGGGTCATGATATACACAGTGTGTCAGTGAGTGTGTTAATATTAATCTGTGTTCTCTGTCAGTGTGTTAATATTGCTGAGGACAGTGGGGGTGTTTTACATTTCACAGGGTGTATCTGACTGTGGGTCATGATATACACATTGTGTCAGTGAGTGTGTTAATATTAATCTGTGTTCTCTGTCAGTGTGTTAATATTCCTGAGGACAGTGGGGGTGTTTTACACTTCACAGGGTGTATCTGACTGTGGGTCATGATGTACACAGTGTGTCAGTGAGTGTGTTAATATTAATCTGTGTTCTCTGTCAGTGTGTTAATATTCCTGAGGACAGTGGGGATGTTTTACACTTCACCGGGTGTATCTGACTCTGGGTCATGATATACACAGTGTGTCAGTGAGTGTGTTAATATTAATCTGTGTTCTCTGTCAGTGTGTTAATATTACTGAGGACAGTGGGGGTGTTTTACACTTCACAGGGTGTATCTGACTGTGGATCATGATATACACAGTGTGTCAGTGAGTGTGTCAATATTAATCTGTGTTCTCTGTCAGTGTGTTAATATTACTGAGGACAGTGGGGGTGTTTTACACTTCACAGGGTTTATCTGACTGTGGGTCATGATATACACAGTGTGTCAGTGAGTGTGTTAATATTAATCTGTGTTCTCTGTCAGTGTGTTAATATTGCTGAGGACAGTGGGGGTGTTTTACACTTCACAGGGTTTATCTGACTGTGGGTCATGATATACACAGTGTGTCAGTGAGTGTGTTAATATTAATCTGTGTTCTCTGTCAGTGTGTTAATATTCCTGAGGACAGTGGGGGTGTTTTACACTTCACCGGGTGTATCTGACTCTGGGTCATGATATACACAGTGTGTCAGTGAGTGTGTTAATATTAATCTGTGTTCTCTGTCAGTGTGTTAATATTCCTGAGGACAGTGGGGATGTTTTACACTTCACCGGGTGTATCTGACTCTGGGTCATGATATACACAGTGTGTCAGTGAGTGTGTTAATATTAATCTGTGTTCTCTGTCAGTGTGTTAATATTACTGAGGACAGTGGGGGTGTTTTACACTTCACAGGGTGTATCTGACTGTGGGTCATGATGTACACAGTGTGTCAGTGAGTGTGTTAATATTAATCTGTGTTCTCTGTCAGTGTGTTAATATTGCTGAGGACAGTGGGGGTGTTTTACACTTCACAGGGTGTATCTGACTCTGGGTCATGATATACACAGTGTGTCAGTGAGTGTGTTAATATTAATCTGTGTTCTCTGTCAGTGTGTTAATATTGCTGAGGACAGTGGGGGTGTTTTACACTTCACAGGGTGTATCTGACTGTGGGTCATGATATACACAGTGTGTCAGTGAGTGTGTTAATATTAATCTGTGTTCTCTGTCAGTGTGTTAATATTCCTGAGGACAGTGGGGGTGTTTTACACTTCACAGGGTGTATCTGACTGTGGGTCATGATGTACACAGTGTGTCAGTGAGTGTGTTAATATTAATCTGTGTTCTCTGTCAGTGTGTTAATATTCCTGAGGACAGTGGGGATGTTTTACACTTCACCGGGTGTATCTGACTCTGGGTCATGATATACACAGTGTGTCAGTGAGTGTGTTAATATTAATCTGTGTTCTCTGTCAGTGTGTTAATATTACTGAGGACAGTGGGGGTGTTTTACACTTCACAGGGTGTATCTGACTGTGGATCATGATATACACAGTGTGTCAGTGAGTGTGTTAATATTAATCTGTGTTCTCTGTCAGTGTGTTAATATTCCTGAGGACAGTGGGGGTGTTTTACACTTCACAGGGTGTATCTGACTGTGGGTCATGATGTACACAGTGTGTCAGTGAGTGTGTTAATATTAATCTGTGTTCTCTGTCAGTGTGTTAATATTACTGAGGACAGTGGGGGTGTTTTACACTTCACAGGGTGTATCTGACTGTGGGTCATGATGTACACAGTGTGTCAGTGAGTGTGTTAATATTAATCTGTGTTCTCTGTCAGTGTGTTAATATTCCTGAGGACAGTGGGGGTGTTTTACACTTCACAGGGTGTATCTGACTGTGAGTCATGATATAAACAGTGTGTCAGTGAGTGTGTTAATATTAATCTGTGTTCTCTGTCAGTGTGTTAATATTGCTGAGGACAGTGGGGGTGTTTTACACTTCACAGGGTGTATCTGACTGTGAGTCATGATATACACAGTGTGTCAGTGAGTGTGTTAATATTAATCTGTGTTCTCTGTCAGTGTGTTAATATTACTGAGGACAGTGGGGGTGTTTTACACTTCACAGGGTGTATCTGACTGTGGGTCATGATATACACAGTGTGTCAGTGAGTGTGTTAATATTAATCTGTGTTCTCTGTCAGTGTGTTAATATTACTGAGGACAGTGGGGGTGTTTTACACTTCACAGGGTTTATCTGACTGTGGGTCATGATATACACAGTGTGTCAGTGAGTGTGTTAATATTAATCTGTGTTCTCTGTCACTGTGTTAATATTACTGAGGACAGTGGGGGTGTTTTACACTTCACAGGGTGTATCTGACTGTGGGTCATGATATACACAGTGTGTCAGTGAGTGTGTTAATATTAATCTGTGTTCTCTGTCAGTGTGTTAATATTACTGAGGACAGTGGGGGTGTTTTATACTTCACAGGGTGTATCTGACTGTGGGTCATGATATACACAGTGTGTCAGTGAGTGTGTTAATATTTATCTGTGTTCTCTGTCAGTGTGTTAATATTACTGAGGACAGTGGGAATGTATTACACTTCACAGGGTGTATCTGACTGTGGGTCATGATGTATACAGTGTGTCAGTGAGTGTGTTAATATTAATCTGTGTCCTCTGTCAGTGTGTTAATATTCCTGAGGACAGTGGGGGTGTTTTACACTTCACAGGGTTTATCTGACTGTGGGTCATGATATACACTGTGTGTCAGTGAGTGTGTTAATATTAATCTGTGTTCTCTGTCAGTGTGTTAATATTCCTGAGGACAGTGGGGGTGTTTTACACTTCACAGGGTGTATCTGACTGTGGGTCATGATATACACAGTGTGTCAGTGAGTGTGTTAATATTAATCTGTGTACTCTGTCAGTGTGTTAATATTCCTGAGGACAGTGGGGGTGTTTTACACTTCACAGGGTTTATCTGACTCTGGGTCATGATATACACAGTGTGTCAGTGAGTGTGTTAATATTAATCTGTGTTCTCTGTCAGTGTGCTAATATTCCAGAGGACAGTGGGAGTGTTTTACACTTCACCGGGTGTATCTGACTGTGGGTCATGATATACACAGTGTGTCAGTGAGTGTGTTAATATTAATCTGTGTTCTCTGTCAGGTGTTAATATTACTGAGGACAGTGGGGATGTTTTACACTTCACAGGGTGTATCTGACTGTGGGTCATGATATACACAGTGTGTCAGTGAGTGTGTTAATATTAATCTGTGTTCTCTGTCAGTGTGTTAATATTCCTGAGGACAGTGGGGGTGTTTTACACTTCACTGGGTGTATCTGACTGTGGGTCATGATATACACAGTGTGTCAGTGAGTGTGTTAATATTAATCTGTGTTCTCTGTCAGTATGTTAATATTACTGAGGACAGTGGGGGTGTTTTACACTTCACAGGGTGTATCTGACTGTGGGTCATGATATACACAGTGTGTCAGTGAGTGTGTTCATATGAATCTGTGTTCTCTGTCAGTGTGTTAATATTCCTGAGGACAGTGGGGGTGTTTTACACTTCACAGGGTGTATCTGACTGTGGGTCATGATATACACAGTGTGTCAGTGAGTGTGTTAATATTAATCTGTGTTCTCTGTCAGTGTGTTAATATTACTGAGGACAGTGGGGGTGTTTTACACTTCACAGGGTGTATCTGACTCTGGGTCATGATATACACAGTGTGTCAGTGAGTGTGTTAATATTAATCTGTGTTCTCTGTCAGTGTGTTAATATTACTGAGGACAGTGGGGGTGTTTTACACTTCACAGGGTGTATCTGACTGTGGGTCATGATATACACAGTGTGTCAGTGAGTGTGTTAATATTAATCTGTGTTCTCTGTAACTGTGTTAATATTACTGAGGACAGTGGGGGTGTTTTACACTTCACAGGGTGTATCTGACTGTGGGTCATGATATACACAGTGTGTCAGTGAGTGTGTTAATATTAATCTGTGTTCTCTGTCAGTGTGTTAATATTACTGAGGACAGTGGGGGTGTTTTATACTTCACAGGGTGTATCTGACTGTGGGTCATGATATACACAGTGTGTCAGTGAGTGTGTTAATATTAATCTGTGTTCTCTGTCAGTGTGTTAATATTACTGAGGACAGTGGCAATGTATTACACTTCACAGGGTGTATCTGACTGTGGGTCATGATGTATACAGTGTGTCAGTGAGTGTGTTAATATTAATCTGTGTCCTCTGTCAGTGTGTTAATATTCCTGAGGACAGTGGGGGTGTTTTACACTTCACAGGGTTTATCTGACTGTGGGTCATGATATACACTGTGTGTCAGTGAGTGTGTTAATATTAATCTGTGTTCTCTGTCAGTGTGTTAATATTCCTGAGGACAGTGGGGGTGTTTTACACTTCACAGGGTGTATCTGACTTTGGGTCATGATATACACAGTGTGTCAGTGAGTGTGTTAATATTAATCTGTGTACTCTGTCAGTGTGTTAATATTCCTGAGGACAGTGGGGGTGTTTTACACTTAAAAGGGTTTATCTGACTGTGGGTCATGATATACACAGTGTGTCAGTGAGAATGTTAATATTATTCTGTGTTCTCTGTCAGTGTGCTAATATTCCAGAGGACAGTGGGAGTGTTTTACACTTCACCGGGTGTATCTGACTGTGGGTCATGATATACACAGTGTGTCAGTGAGTGTGTTAATATTAATCTGTGTTCTCTGTCAGGTGTTAATATTACTGAGGACAGTGGGGATGTTTTACACTTCACAGGGTGTATCTGACTGTGGGTCATGATATACACAGTGTGTCAGTGAGTGTGTTAATATTAATCTGTGTTCTCTGTCAGTGTGTTAATATTCCTGAGGACAGTGGGGTGTTTTACACTTCACCGGGTGTATCTGACTGTGGGTCATGATATACACAGTGTGTCAGTGAGTGTGTTAATATTAATCTGTGTTCTCTGTCAGTATGTTAATATTACTGAGGACAGTGGGGGTGTTTTACACTTCACAGGGTGTATCTGACTGTGGGTCATGATATACACAGTGTGTCAGTGAGTGTGTTCATATGAATCTGTGTTCTCTGTCAGTGTGTTAATATTCCTGAGGACAGTGGGGGTGTTTTACACTTCACAGGGTGTATCTGACTGTGGGTCATGATATACACAGTGTGTCAGTGAGTGTGTTAATATTAATCTGTGTTCTCTGTCAGTGTGTTAATATTACTGAGGACAGTGGGGGTGTTTTACACTTCACAGGGTGTAACTGACTCTGGGTCATGATATACACAGTGTGTCAGTGAGTGTGTTAATATTAATCTGTGTTCTCTGTCAGTGTGTTAATATTCCTGAGGGCAGTGGGGGTGTTTTACACTTCACAGGGTGTATCTGACTGTGGGTCATGATATACACAGTGTGTCAGTGAGTGTGTTAATATTAATCTGTGTTCTCTGTCAGTGTGTTAATATTACTGAGGACAGTGGGGGTGTTTTACACTTCACAGGGTGTATCTGACAGTGGGTCATGATATACACAGTGTGTCAGTGAGTGTGTTAATATTAATCTGTGTTCTCTGTCAGGTGTTAATATTACTGAGGACAGTGGGGATGTTTTACACTTCACAGGGTGTATCTGACTGTGGGTCATGATATACACAGTGTGTCAGTGAGTGTGTTAATATTAATCTGTGTTCTCTGTCAGTGTGTTAATATTCCTGAGGACAGTGGGGGTGTTTTACACTTCACAGGATGTATCTGACTGTGGGTCGTGATATACACAGTGTGTCAGTGAGTGTGTTAATATTAATCTGTGTTCTCTGTCAGTGTGTTAATATTACTGAGGACAGTGGGGGTGTTTTACACTTCACAGGGTGTATCTGACTCTGGGTCATGATATACACAGTGTGTCAGTGAGTGTGTTAATATTAATCTGTGTTCTCTGTCAGTGTGTTAATATTACTGAGGACAGTGGGGATGTTTTGCACTTCACAGGGTGTATCTGACTGTGGGTCATGAAATACACAGTGTGTCAGTGAGTGTGTTAATATTAATCTGTGTTCTCTGTCAGTGTGTTAATATTCCTGAGGGCAGTGGGGGTGTTTTACACTTCACAGGGTGTATCTGACTGTGGGTCATGATATACACAGTGTGTCAGTGAGTGTGTTAATATTAATCTGTGTTCTCTGTCAGTGTGTTAATATTCCTGAGGACAGTGGGGGTGTTTTACACTTCACAGGGTGTATCTGACAGTGGGTCATGATATACACAGTGTGTCAGTGAGTGTGTTAATATTAATCTGTGTTCTCTGTCAGTGTGTTAATATTACTGAGGACAGTGGGGATGTTTTGCACTTCACAGGGTGTATCTGACTGTGGGTCATGAAATACACAGTGTGTCAGTGAGTGTGTTAATATTAATCTGTGTTCTCTGTCAGTGTGTTAATATTCCTGAGGGCAGTGGGGGTGTTTTACACTTCACAGGGTGTATCTGACTGTGGGTCATGATATACACAGTGTGTCAGTGAGTGTGTTAATATTAATCTGTGTTCTCTGTCAGTGTGTTAATATTACTGAGGACAGTGGGGGTGTTTTACACTTCACAGGGTGTATCTGACTGTGGGTCATGATATACACAGTGTGTCAGTGAGTGTGTTAATATTAATCTGTGTTCTCTGTCAGTGTGTTAATATTACTGAGGACAGTGGGGATGTTTTACACTTCACAGGGTGTATCTGACTGTGGGTCATGATGTACACAGTGTGTCAGTGAGTGTGTTAATATTAATCTGTGTCCTCTGTCAGTGTGTTAATATTCCTGAGGACAGTGGGGGTGTTTTACACTTCACAGGGTTTATCTGACTGTGGGTCATGATATACACAGTGTGTCAGTGAGTGTGTTAATATTAATCTGTGTTCTCTGTCAGTGTGTTAATATTCCTGAGGACAGTGGGGGTGTTTTACACTTCACAGGGTGTATCTGACTGTGGGTCATGATATACACAGTGTGTCAGTGAGTGTGTTAATATTAATCTGTGTACTCTGTCAGTGTGTTAATATTCCTGAGGACAGTGGGGGTGTTTTACACTTCACAGGGTTTATCTGACTGTGGGTCATGATATACACAGTGTGTCAGTGAGTGTGTTAATATTAATCTGTGTTCTCTGTCAGTGTGCTAATATTCCTGAGGACAGTGGGAGAGTTTTACACTTTACAGGGTGTATCTGACTGTGGGTCATGATATACACAGTGTGTCAGTGAGTGTGTTAATATTAATCTGTGTTCTCTGTCAGGTGTTAATATTACTGAGGACAGTGGGGATGTTTTACACTTCACAGGGTGTATCTGACTGTGGGTCATGATATACACAGTGTGTCAGTGAGTGTGTTAATATTAATCTGTGTTCTCTGTCAGTGTGTTAATATTCCTGAGGACAGTGGGGGTGTTTTACACTTCACAGGGTGTATCTGACTGTGGGTCATGATATACACAGTGTGTCAGTGAGTGTGTTAATCTTAATCTGTGTTCTCTGTCAGTGTGTTAATATTACTGAGGACAGTGGGGGTGTTTTACACTTCACAGGGTGTATCTGACTCTGGGTCATGATATACACAGTGTGTCAGTGAGTGTGTTAATATTAATCTGTGTTCTCTGTCAGTGTGTTAATATTCCTGAGGGCAGTGGGGGTGTTTTACACTTCACAGGGTGTATCTGACTGTGGGTCATGATATACACAGTGTGTCAGTGTGTGTGTTAATATTAATGTGTGTTCTCTGTCAGTGTGTTAATATTACTGAGGACAGTGGGGGTGTTTTACACTTCACAGGGTGTATCTGACAGTGGGTCATGATATACACAGTGTGTCAGTGAGTGTGTTAATATTAATCTGTGTTCTCTGTCAGGTGTTAATATTACTGAGGACAGTGGGGATGTTTTACACTTCACAGGGTGTATCTGACTGTGGGTCATGATATACACAGTGTGTCAGTGAGTGTGTTAATATTAATCTGTGTTCTCTGTCAGTGTGTTAATATTCCTGAGGACAGTGGGGGTGTTTTACACTTCACAGGGTGTATCTGACTGTGGGTCATGATATACACAGTGTGTCAGTGAGTGTGTTAATATTAATCTGTGTTCTCTGTCAGTGTGTTAATATTACTGAGGACAGTGGGGGTGTTTTACACTTCACAGGGTGTATCTGACTCTGGGTCATGATATACACAGTGTGTCAGTGAGTGTGTTAATATTAATCTGTGTTCTCTGTCAGTGTGTTAATATTCCTGAGGACAGTGGGGATGTTTTGCACTTCACAGGGTGTATCTGACTGTGGGTCATGATATACACAGTGTGTCAGTGAGTGTGTTAATATTAATCTGTGTTCTCTGTCAGTGTGTTAATATTCCTGAGGGCAGTGGGGGTGTTTTACACTTCACAGGGTGTATCTGACTGTGGGTCATGATATACACAGTGTGTCAGTGAGTGTGTTAATATTAATCTGTGTTCTCTGTCAGTGTGTTAATATTACTGAGGACAGTGGGGATGTTTTACACTTCACAGGGTGTATCTGACTGTGGGTCATGATGTACACAGTGTGTCAGTGAGTGTGTTAATATTAATCTGTGTACTCTGTCAGTGTGTTAATATTCCTGAGGACAGTGGGGGTGTTTTACACTTCACAGGGTTTATCTGACTGTGGGTCATGATATACACAGTGTGTCAGTGAGTGTGTTAATATTAATCTGTGTTCTCTGTCAGTGTGCTAATATTCCTGAGGACAGTGTGAGTGTTTTACACTTTACAGGGTGTATCTGACTGTGGGTCATGATATACACAGTGTGTCAGTGAGTGTGTTAATATTAATCTGTGTTCTCTGTCAGTGTGTTAATATTACTGAGGACAGTGGGGGTGTTTTACACTTCACAGGGTGTATCTGACTCTGGGTCATGATATACACAGTGTGTCAGTGAGTGTGTTAATATTAATCTGTGTTCTCTGTCAGTGTGTTAATATTACTGAGGACAGTGGGGATGTTTTACACTTCACAGGGTGTATCTGACTGTGGGTCATGATGTACACAGTGTGTCAGTGAGTGTGTTAATATTAATCTGTGTCCTCTGTCAGTGTGTTAATATTCCTGAGGACAGTGGGGGTGTTTTACACTTCACAGGGTTTATCTGACTGTGGGTCATGATATACACAGTGTGTCAGTGAGTGTGTTAATATTAATCTTTGTTCTCTGTCAGTGTGTTAATATTCCTGAGGACAGTGGGGGTGTTTTACACTTCACAGGGTGTATCTGACTGTGGGTCATGATATACACAGTGTGTCAGTGAGTGTGTTAATATTAATCTGTGTACTCTGTCAGTGTGTTAATATTCCTGAGGACAGTGGGGGTGTTTTACACTTCACACGGTTTATCTGACTGTGGGTCATGATATACACAGTGTGTCAGTGAGTGTGTTAATATTAATCTGTGTTCTCTGTCAGTGTGCTAATATTCCTGAGGACAGTGTGAGTATTTTACACTTTACAGGGTGTATCTGACTGTGGGTCATGATATACACAGTGTGTCAGTGAGTGTGTTAATATTAATCTGTGTTCTCTGTCAGTGTGTTAATATTACTGAGGACAGTGGGGGTGTTTTACACTTCGCAGGGTGTATCTGACTCTGGGTCATGATATACACAGTGTGTCAGTGAGTGTGTTAATATTAATCTGTGTTCTCTGTCAGTGTGTTAATATTCCTGAGGACAGTGGGGATGTTTTGCACTTCACAGGGTGTATCTGACTGTGGGTCATGATATACACAGTGTGTCAGTGAGTGTGTTAATATTAATCTGTGTTCTCTGTCAGTGTGTTAATATTCCTGAGGGCAGTGGGGTGTTTTACAATTCACAGGGTGTGTCTGACTGTGGGTCATGATATACACAGTGTGTCAGTGAGTGTGTTAATATTAATCTGTGTTCTCTGTCAGTGTGTTAATATTACTGAGGAAAGTGGGGGTGTTTTACACTTCACAGGGTGTATCTGACTGTGGGTCATGATATACACACTGTGTCAGTGAGTGTGTTAATATTAATCTGTGTACTCTGTCAGTGTGTTAATATTCCTGAGGACAGTGGGGGTGTTTTACACTTCACAGGGTTTATCTGACTGTGGGTCATGATATACACAGTGTGTCAGTGAGTGTGTTAATATTAATCTGTGTTCTCTGTCAGTGTGCTAATATTCCTGAGGACAGTGGGAGTGTTTTACACTTTACAGGGTGTATCTGACTGTGGGTCATGATATACACAGTGTGTCAGTGAGTGTGTTAATATTAATCTGTGTTCTCTGTCAGGTGTTAATATTACTGAGGACAGTGGGGATGTTTTACACTTCACAGGGTGTATCTGACTGTGGGTCATGATATACACAGTGTGTCAGTGAGTGTGTTAATATTAATCTGTGTTCTCTGTCAGTGTGTTAATATTCCTGAGGACAGCGGGGGTGTTTTACACTTCACAGGGTGTATCTGACTGTGGGTCATGATATACACAGTGTGTCAGTGAGTGTGTTAATATTAATCTGTGTTCTCTGTCAGTGTGTTAATATTACTGAGGACAGTGGGGGTGTTTTACACTTCACAGGGTGTATCTGACTCTGGGTCATGATATACACAGTGTGTCAGTGAGTGTGTTAATATTAATCTGTGTTCTCTGTCAGTGTGTTAATATTCCTGAGGGCAGTGGGGGTGTTTTACACTTCACAGGGTGTATCTGACTGTGGGTCATGATATACACAGTGTGTCAGTAGGTGTGTTAATATTAATCTGTGTTCTCTGTCAGTGTGTTAATATTACTGAGGACAGTGGGGGTGTTTTACACTTCACAGGGTGTATCTGACTGTGGGTCATGATATACACAGTGTGTCAGTGAGTGTGCTAATAATAATCTGTGTTCTCTGTCAGTGTGTTAATATTCCTGAGGACAGTGGGGGTGTTTTACACTTCACAGGGTGTATCTGACTGTGGGTCATGATATACACAGTGTGTCAGTGAGTGTGTTAATATTAATCTGTGTTCTCTGTCAGTGTGTTAATATTACTGAGGACAGTGGGGGTGTTTTACACTTCACAGGGTGTATCTGACTCTGGGTCATGATATACAAAGTGTGTCAGTGAGTGTGTTAATATTAATCTGTGTTCTCTGTCAGTGTGTTAATATTCCTGAGGACAGTGGGGATGTTTTACACTTCACAGGGTGTATCTGACTGTGGGTCATGATATACACAGTGTGTCAGTGAGTGTGTTAATATTAATCTGTGTTCTCTGTCAGTGTGTTAATATTACTGAGGACAGTGGGGGTGTTTTACACTTCACAGGGTTTATCTGACTGTGGGTCATGATATACACAGTGTGTCAGTGAGTGTGTTAATATTAATCTGTGTTCTCTGTCAGTGTGTTAATATTACTGAGGACAGTGGGGGTGTTTTACACTTCACAGGGTGTATCTGACTGTGGGTCATGATATACACAGTGTGTCAGTGAGTGTGTTAATATTAATCTGTGTTCTCTGTCAGTGTGTTAATATTACTGAGGACAGTGGGGGTGTTTTACACTTCACAGGGTGTATCTGACTGTGGGTCATGATATACACAGTGTGTCAGTGAGTGTGCTAATATTAATCTGTGTTCTCTGTCAGTGTGTTAATATTCCTGAGGACAGTGGGGGTGTTTTACACTTCACAGGGTGTATCTGACTGTGGGTCATGATATACACAGTGTGTCAGTGAGTGTGTTAATATTAATCTGTGTTCTCTGTCAGTGTGTTAATATTACTGAGGACAGTGGGGGTGTTTTACACTTCACAGGGTGTATCTGACTCTGGGTCATGATATACAAAGTGTGTCAGTGAGTGTGTTAATATTAATCTGTGTTCTCTGTCAGTGTGTTAATATTCCTGAGGACAGTGGGGATGTTTTACACTTCACAGGGTGTATCTGACTGTGGGTCATGATATACACAGTGTGTCAGTGAGTGTGTTAATATTAATCTGTGTTCTCTGTCAGTGTGTTAATATTACTGAGGACAGTGGGGGTGTTTTACACTTCACAGGGTTTATCTGACTGTGGGTCATGATATACACAGTGTGTCAGTGAGTGTGTTAATATTAATCTGTGTTCTCTGTCAGTGTGTTAATATTACTGAGGACAGTGGGGGTGTTTTACACTTCACAGGGTGTATCTGACTGTGGGTCATGATATACACAGTGTGTCAGTGAGTGTGTTAATATTAATCTGTGTTCTCTGTCAGTGTGTTAATATTCCTGAGGGCAGTGGGGGTGTTTTACACTTCACAGGGTGTATCTGACTGTGGGTCATGATATACACAGTGTGTCAGTGAGTGTGTTAATATTAATCTGTGTTCTCTGTCAGTGTGTTAAAATTACTGAGGACAGTGGGGGTGTTTTACACTTCACAGGGTTTATCTGACTGTGGGTCATGATATACACAGTGTGTCAGTGAGTGTGTTAATATTAATCTGTGTTCTCTGTCAGTGTGTTAATATTCCTGAGGGCAGTGGGGGTGTTTTACACTTCACAGGGTGTATCTGACTGTGGGTCATGATATACACAGTGTGTCAGTGAGTGTGTTAATATTAATCTGTGTTCTCTGTCAGTGTGTTAATATTACTGAGGACAGTGGGGGTGTTTTACACTTCACAGGGTTTATCTGACTGTGGGTCATGATATACACAGTGTGTCAGTGAGTGTGTTAATATTAATCTGTGTTCTCTGTCAGTGTGTTAATATTACTGAGGACAGTGGGGGTGTTTTACGCTTCACAGGGTGTATCTGACTGTGGGTCATGATATACACAGTGTGTCAGTGAGTGTGTTAATATTAATCTGTGTTCTCTGTCAGTGTGTTAATATTCCTGAGGACAGTGGGGGTGTTTTACACTTCACAGGGTGTATCTGACTGTGAGTCATGATATACACAGTGTGTCAGTGAGTGTGCTAATATTAATCTGTGTTCTCTGTCAGTGTGTTAATATTCCTGAGGGCAGTGGGGGTGTTTTACACTTCACAGGGTGTATCTGACTGTGGGTCATGATATACACAGTGTGTCAGTGAGTGTGCTAATATTAATCTGTGTTCTCTGTCAGTGTGTTAATATTACTGAGGACAGTGGGGGTGTTTTACACTTCACAGGGTGTATCTGACTGTGAGTCATGATATACACAGTGTGTCAGTGAGTGTGCTAATATTAATCTGTGTTCTCTGTCAGTGTGTTAATATTACTGAGGACAGTGGGGGTGTTTTACACTTCTCAGGGTGTATCTGACTGTGGGTCATGATATACACAGTGTGTCAGTGAGTGTGTTAATATTAATCTGTGTTCTCTGTCAGTGTGTTAATATTCCTGAGGGCAGTGGGGGTGTTTTACACTTCACAGGGTGTATCTGACTGTGGGTCATGATATACACAGTGTGTCAGTGAGTGTGTTAATATTAATCTGTGTTCTCTGTCAGTGTGTTAATATTACTGAGGACAGTGGGGGTGTTTTACACTTCACAGGGGGTATCTGACTGTGGGTCATGATGTACACAGTGTGTCAGTGAGTGTGTTAATATTAATCTGTGTTCTCTGTCAGTGTGTTAATATTACTGAGGACAGTGGGGGTGTTTTACACTTCACAGGGTGTATCTGACTGTGGGTCATGATGTACACAGTGTGTCAGTGAGTGTGTTAATATTAATCTGTGTTCTCTGTCAGTGTGTTAATATTCCTGAGGACAGTGGGGGTGTTTTACACTTCACAGGGTGTATCTGACTGTGGGTCATGATATACACAGTGTGTCAGTGAGTGTGTTAATATTAATCTGTGTTCTCTGTCAGTGTGTTAATATTACTGAGGACAGTGGGGGTGTTTTACACTTCACAGGGTGTATCTGACTGTGGGTCATGATGTACACAGTGTGTCAGTGAGTGTGTTAATATTAATCTGTGTTCTCTGTCAGTGTGTTAATATTCCTGAGGACAGTGGGGGTGTTTTACACTTCACAGGGTGTATCTGACTGTGGGTCATGATATACACAGTGTGTCAGTGAGTGTGTTAATATTAATCTGTGTTCTCTGTCAGTGTGTTAATATTCCTGAGGACAGTGGGGGTGTTTTACACTACACAGGGTGTATCTGACTGTGGGTCATGATGTACACAGTGTGTCAGTGAGTGTGTTAATATTAATCTGTGTTCTCTGTCAGTGTGTTAATATTCCTGAGGACAGTGGGGGTGTTTTACACTTCACAGGGTGTATCTGACTGTGGGTCATGATATACACAGTGTGTCAGTGAGTGTGTTAATATTAATCTGTGTTCTCTGTCAGTGTGTTAATATTACTGAGGACAGTGGGGGTGTTTTACACTTCACAGGGTGTATCTGACAGTGGGTCATGATATACACAGTGTGTCAGTGAGTGTGTTAATATTAATCTGTGTTCTCTGTCAGGTGTTAATATTACTGAGGACAGTGGGGATGTTTTACACTTCACAGGGTGTATCTGACTGTGGGTCATGATATACACAGTGTGTCAGTCAGTGTGTTAATATTAATCTGTGTTCTCTGTCAGTGTGTTAATATTCCTGAGGACAGTGGGGGTGTTTTACACTTCACAGGGTGTATCTGACTGTGGGTCATGATATACACAGTGTGTCAGTGAGTGTGTTAATGTTAATCTGTGTTCTCTGTCAGTGTGTTAATATTACTGAGGACAGTGGGGGTGTTTTACACTTCACAGGGTGTATCTGACTGTGGGTCATGATATACGCAGTTTGTCAGTGAGTGTGTTAATATTAATCTGTGTTCTCTGTCAGTGTGTTAATATTCCTGAGGACAGTGGGGGTGTTTTACACTTCACAGGGTGTATCTGACTGTGAGTCATGATATACACAGTGTGTCAGTGAGTGTGCTAATATTAATCTGTGTTCTCTGTCAGTGTGTTAATATTCCTGAGGGCAGTGGGGGTGTTTTACACTTCACAGGGTGTATCTGACTGTGGGTCATGATATACACAGTGTGTCAGTGAGTGTGTTAATATTAATCTGTGTTCTCTGTCAGTGTGTTAATATTACTGAGGACAGTGGGGGTGTTTTACACTTCACAGGGTGTATCTGACTGTGAGTCATGATATACACAGTGTGTCAGTGAGTGTGCTAATATTAATCTGTGTTCTCTGTCAGTGTGTTAATATTACTGAGGACAGTGGGGGTGTTTTACACTTCTCACGGTGTGTCTGACTGTGGGTCATGATATACACAGTGTGCCAGTGAGTGTGTTAATATTAATCTGTGTTCTCTGTCAGTGTGTTAATATTACTGAGGACAGTGGGGGTGTTTTACACTTCACAGGGAGTATCTGACTGTGAGTCATGATATACACAGTGTGTCAGTGAGTGTGCTAATATTAATCTGTGTTCTCTGTCAGTGTGTTAATATTACTGAGGACAGTGGGGTTTTTTTACACTTCACAGGGTGTATCTGACTGTGGGTCATGATGTACACAGTGTGTCAGTGAGTGTGTTAATATTAATCTGTGTTCTCTGTCAGTGTGTTAATATTCCTGAGGACAGTGGGGGTGTTTTACACTTCACAGGGTGTATCTGACTGTGGGTCATGATATACACAGTGTGTCAGTGAGTGTGTTAATTTTAATCTGTGTTCTCTGTCAGTGTGTTAATATTACTGAGGACAGTGGGGGTGTTTTACACTTCACAGGGTGTATCTGACTGTGGGTCATGATGTACACAGTGTGTCAGTGAGTGTGTTAATATTAATCTGTGTTCTCTGTCAGTGTGTTAATATTACTGAGGACAGTGGGGGAGTTTTACACTTCACAGGGTGTATCTGACTGTGGGTCATGATATACACAGTGTGTCAGTGAGTGTGTTAATATTAATCTGTGTTCTCTGTCAGTGTGTTAATATTGCTGAGGACAGTGGGGGTGTTTTACACTTCACAGGGTGTATCTGACTCTGGGTCATGATATACACAGTGTGTCAGTGAGTGTGTTAATATTAATCTGTGTTCTCTGTCAGTGTGTTAATATTACTGAGGACAGTGGGGGTGTTTTACACTTCACAGGGGGTATCTGACTGTGGGTCATGATGTACACAGTGTGTCAGTGAGTGTGTTAATATTAATCTGTGTTCTCTGTCAGTGTGTTAATATTACTGAGGACAGTGGGGGTGTTTTACACTTCACAGGGTGTATCTGACTGTGGGTCATGATATACACAGTGTGTCAGTGAGTGTGTTAATATTAATCTGTGTTCTCTGTCAGTGTGTTAATATTGCTGAGGGCAGTGGGGGTGTTTTACACTTCACAGGGTGTATCTGACTGTGGGTCATGATATACACAGTGTGTCAGTGAGTGTGTTAATATTAATCTGTGTTCTCTGTCAGTGTGTTAATATTACTGAGGACAGTGGGGGTGTTTTACACTTCACAGGGTGTATCTGACTGTGGGTCATGATGTACACAGTGTGTCAGTGAGTGTGTTAATATTAATCTGTGTTCTCTGTCAGTGTGTTAATATTACTGAGGACAGTGGGGGTGTTTTACACTTCACAGGGTTTATCTGACTGTGGGTCATGATATACACAGTGTGTCTGTGAGTGTGTTAATATTAATCTGTGTTCTCTGTCAGTGTGTTAATATTACTGAGGACAGTGGGGGTGTTTTACACTTCACAGGGTTTATCTGACTGTGGATCATGATATACACAGTGTGTCAGTGAGTGTGTTAATATTAATCTGTGTTCTCTGTCAGTGTGTTAATATTACTGAGGACAGTGGGGGTGTTTTACACTTCACAGGGTGTATCTGACTGTGGGTCATGATATACACAGTGTGTCAGTGAGTGTGTTAATATTAATCTGTGTTCTCTGTCAGTGTGTTAATATTCCTGAGGACAGTGGGGGTGTTTTACACTTCACAGGGGGTATCTGACTGTGGGTCATGATGTACACAGTGTGTCAGTGAGTGTGTTAATATTAATCTGTGTTCTCTGTCAGTGTGTTAATATTACTGAGGACAGTGGGGGTGTTTTACACTTCACAGGGTGTATCTGACTGTGGGTCATGATATACACAGTGTGTCAGTGAGTGTGTTAATATTAATCTGTGTTCTCTGTCAGTGTGTTAATATTGCTGAGGGCAGTGGGGGTGTTTTACACTTCACAGGGTGTATCTGACTGTGGGTCATGATATACACAGTGTGTCAGTGAGTGTGTTAATATTAATCTGTGTTCTCTGTCAGTGTGTTAATATTACTGAGGACAGTGGGGGTGTTTTACACTTCACAGGGTGTATCTGACTGTGGGTCATGATGTACACAGTGTGTCAGTGAGTGTGTTAATATTAATCTGTGTTCTCTGTCAGTGTGTTAATATTACTGAGGACAGTGGGGGTGTTTTACACTTCACAGGGTTTATCTGACTGTGGGTCATGATATACACAGTGTGTCTGTGAGTGTGTTAATATTAATCTGTGTTCTCTGTCAGTGTGTTAATATTACTGAGGACAGTGGGGGTGTTTTACACTTCACAGGGTTTATCTGACTGTGGATCATGATATACACAGTGTGTCAGTGAGTGTGTTAATATTAATCTGTGTTCTCTGTCAGTGTGTTAATATTACTGAGGACAGTGGGGGTGTTTTACACTTCACAGGGTGTATCTGACTGTGGGTCATGATATACACAGTGTGTCAGTGAGTGTGTTAATATTAATCTGTGTTCTCTGTCAGTGTGTTAATATTCCTGAGGACAGTGGGGGTGTTTTACACTTCACAGGGTGTATCTGACTGTGGGTCATGATATACACAGTGTGTCAGTGAGTGTGTTAATATTAATCTGTGTTCTCTGTCAGTGTGTTAATATTCCTGAGGACAGTGGGGGTGTTTTACACTTCACAGGGTTTATCTGACTGTAGGTCATGATGTACACAGTGTGTCAGTGAGTCTGTTAATATTAATCTGTGTTCTCTGTCAGTGTGTTAACATTCCTGAGGACAGTGGGGGTGTTTTACACTTTACAGGGTTTATCTGACTGTGGGTCATGATGTACACAGTGTGTCAGTGAGTGTGTTAATATTAATCTGTGTTCTCTGTCAGTGTGTTAATATTACTGAGGACAGTGGGGGTGTTTTACACTTCACAGGGTGTATCTGACTGTGGGTCATGATGTACACAGTGTGTCAGTGAGTGTGTTAATATTAATCTGTGTTCTCTGTCAGTGTGTTAATATTACTGAGGACAGTGGGGGTGTTTTACACTTCACAGGGTGTATCTGACTGTGGGTCATGATATACACAGTGTGTCAGTGAGTGTGTTAATATTAATCTGTGTTCTCTGTCAGTGTGTTAATATTGCTGAGGGCAGTGGGGGTGTTTTACACTTCACAGGGTGTATCTGACTGTGGGTCATGATATACACAGTGTGTCAGTGAGTGTGTTAATATTAATCTGTGTTCTCTGTCAGTGTGTTAATATTACTGAGGACAGTGGGGGTGTTTTACACTTCACAGGGTGTATCTGACAGTGGGTCATGATATACACAGTGTGTCAGTGAGTGTGTTAATATTAATCTGTGTTCTCTGTCAGGTGTTAATATTACTGAGGACAGTGGGGATGTTTTACACTTCACAGGGTGTATCTGACTGTGGGTCATGATATACACAGTGTGTCAGTCAGTGTGTTAATATTAATCTGTGTTCTCTGTCAGTGTGTTAATATTCCTGAGGACAGTGGGGGTGTTTTACACTTCACAGGGTGTATCTGACTGTGGGTCATGATATACACAGTGTGTCAGTGAGTGTGTTAATGTTAATCTGTGTTCTCTGTCAGTGTGTTAATATTACTGAGGACAGTGGGGGTGTTTTACACTTCACAGGGTGTATCTGACTGTGGGTCATGATATACGCAGTTTGTCAGTGAGTGTGTTAATATTAATCTGTGTTCTCTGTCAGTGTGTTAATATTCCTGAGGACAGTGGGGGTGTTTTACACTTCACAGGGTGTATCTGACTGTGAGTCATGATATACACAGTGTGTCAGTGAGTGTGCTAATATTAATCTGTGTTCTCTGTCAGTGTGTTAATATTCCTGAGGGCAGTGGGGGTGTTTTACACTTCACAGGGTGTATCTGACTGTGGGTCATGATATACACAGTGTGTCAGTGAGTGTGTTAATATTAATCTGTGTTCTCTGTCAGTGTGTTAATATTACTGAGGACAGTGGGGGTGTTTTACACTTCACAGGGTGTATCTGACTGTGAGTCATGATATACACAGTGTGTCAGTGAGTGTGCTAATATTAATCTGTGTTCTCTGTCAGTGTGTTAATATTACTGAGGACAGTGGGGGTGTTTTACACTTCTCACGGTGTGTCTGACTGTGGGTCATGATATACACAGTGTGTCAGTGAGTGTGTTAATATTAATCTGTGTTCTCTGTCAGTGTGTTAATATTACTGAGGACAGTGGGGGTGTTTTACACTTCACAGGGTGTATCTGACTGTGGGTCATGATATACACAGTGTGTCAGTGAGTGTGTTAATATTAATCTGTGTTCTCTGTCAGTGTGTTAATATTCCTGAGGGCAGTGGGGGTGTTTTACACTTCACAGGGTGTATCTGACTGTGGGTCATGATATACACAGTGTGCCAGTGAGTGTGTTAATATTAATCTGTGTTCTCTGTCAGTGTGTTAATATTACTGAGGACAGTGGGGGTGTTTTACACTTCACAGGGAGTATCTGACTGTGAGTCATGATATACACAGTGTGTCAGTGAGTGTGCTAATATTAATCTGTGTTCTCTGTCAGTGTGTTAATATTACTGAGGACAGTGGGGTTTTTTTACACTTCACAGGGTGTATCTGACTGTGGGTCATGATGTACACAGTGTGTCAGTGAGTGTGTTAATATTAATCTGTGTTCTCTGTCAGTGTGTTAATATTCCTGAGGACAGTGGGGGTGTTTTACACTTCACAGGGTGTATCTGACTGTGGGTCATGATATACACAGTGTGTCAGTGAGTGTGTTAATTTTAATCTGTGTTCTCTGTCAGTGTGTTAATATTACTGAGGACAGTGGGGGTGTTTTACACTTCACAGGGTGTATCTGACTGTGGGTCATGATGTACACAGTGTGTCAGTGAGTGTGTTAATATTAATCTGTGTTCTCTGTCAGTGTGTTAATATTACTGAGGACAGTGGGGGAGTTTTACACTTCACAGGGTGTATCTGACTGTGGGTCATGATATACACAGTGTGTCAGTGAGTGTGTTAATATTAATCTGTGTTCTCTGTCAGTGTGTTAATATTGCTGAGGACAGTGGGGGTGTTTTACACTTCACAGGGTGTATCTGACTCTGGGTCATGATATACACAGTGTGTCAGTGAGTGTGTTAATATTAATCTGTGTTCTCTGTCAGTGTGTTAATATTACTGAGGACAGTGGGGGTGTTTTACACTTCACAGGGGGTATCTGACTGTGGGTCATGATGTACACAGTGTGTCAGTGAGTGTGTTAATATTAATCTGTGTTCTCTGTCAGTGTGTTAATATTACTGAGGACAGTGGGGGTGTTTTACACTTCACAGGGTGTATCTGACTGTGGGTCATGATATACACAGTGTGTCAGTGAGTGTGTTAATATTAATCTGTGTTCTCTGTCAGTGTGTTAATATTGCTGAGGGCAGTGGGGGTGTTTTACACTTCACAGGGTGTATCTGACTGTGGGTCATGATATACACAGTGTGTCAGTGAGTGTGTTAATATTAATCTGTGTTCTCTGTCAGTGTGTTAATATTACTGAGGACAGTGGGGGTGTTTTACACTTCACAGGGTGTATCTGACTGTGGGTCATGATGTACACAGTGTGTCAGTGAGTGTGTTAATATTAATCTGTGTTCTCTGTCAGTGTGTTAATATTACTGAGGACAGTGGGGGTGTTTTACACTTCACAGGGTTTATCTGACTGTGGGTCATGATATACACAGTGTGTCTGTGAGTGTGTTAATATTAATCTGTGTTCTCTGTCAGTGTGTTAATATTACTGAGGACAGTGGGGGTGTTTTACACTTCACAGGGTTTATCTGACTGTGGATCATGATATACACAGTGTGTCAGTGAGTGTGTTAATATTAATCTGTGTTCTCTGTCAGTGTGTTAATATTACTGAGGACAGTGGGGGTGTTTTACACTTCACAGGGTGTATCTGACTGTGGGTCATGATATACACAGTGTGTCAGTGAGTGTGTTAATATTAATCTGTGTTCTCTGTCAGTGTGTTAATATTCCTGAGGACAGTGGGGGTGTTTTACACTTCACAGGGGGTATCTGACTGTGGGTCATGATGTACACAGTGTGTCAGTGAGTGTGTTAATATTAATCTGTGTTCTCTGTCAGTGTGTTAATATTACTGAGGACAGTGGGGGTGTTTTACACTTCACAGGGTGTATCTGACTGTGGGTCATGATATACACAGTGTGTCAGTGAGTGTGTTAATATTAATCTGTGTTCTCTGTCAGTGTGTTAATATTGCTGAGGGCAGTGGGGGTGTTTTACACTTCACAGGGTGTATCTGACTGTGGGTCATGATATACACAGTGTGTCAGTGAGTGTGTTAATATTAATCTGTGTTCTCTGTCAGTGTGTTAATATTACTGAGGACAGTGGGGGTGTTTTACACTTCACAGGGTGTATCTGACTGTGGGTCATGATGTACACAGTGTGTCAGTGAGTGTGTTAATATTAATCTGTGTTCTCTGTCAGTGTGTTAATATTACTGAGGACAGTGGGGGTGTTTTACACTTCACAGGGTTTATCTGACTGTGGGTCATGATATACACAGTGTGTCTGTGAGTGTGTTAATATTAATCTGTGTTCTCTGTCAGTGTGTTAATATTACTGAGGACAGTGGGGGTGTTTTACACTTCACAGGGTTTATCTGACTGTGGATCATGATATACACAGTGTGTCAGTGAGTGTGTTAATATTAATCTGTGTTCTCTGTCAGTGTGTTAATATTACTGAGGACAGTGGGGGTGTTTTACACTTCACAGGGTGTATCTGACTGTGGGTCATGATATACACAGTGTGTCAGTGAGTGTGTTAATATTAATCTGTGTTCTCTGTCAGTGTGTTAATATTCCTGAGGACAGTGGGGGTGTTTTACACTTCACAGGGTGTATCTGACTGTGGGTCATGATATACACAGTGTGTCAGTGAGTGTGTTAATATTAATCTGTGTTCTCTGTCAGTGTGTTAATATTCCTGAGGACAGTGGGGGTGTTTTACACTTCACAGGGTTTATCTGACTGTAGGTCATGATGTACACAGTGTGTCAGTGAGTCTGTTAATATTAATCTGTGTTCTCTGTCAGTGTGTTAACATTCCTGAGGACAGTGGGGGTGTTTTACACTTTACAGGGTTTATCTGACTGTGGGTCATGATGTACACAGTGTGTCAGTGAGTGTGTTAATATTAATCTGTGTTCTCTGTCAGTGTGTTAATATTACTGAGGACAGTGGGGGTGTTTTACACTTCACAGGGTGTATCTGACTGTGGGTCATGATGTACACAGTGTGTCAGTGAGTGTGTTAATATTAATCTGTGTTCTCTGTCAGTGTGTTAATATTACTGAGGACAGTGGGGGTGTTTTACACTTCACAGGGTGTATCTGACTGTGGGTCATGATATACACAGTGTGTCAGTGAGTGTGTTAATATTAATCTGTGTTCTCTGTCAATGTGTTAATATTGCTGAGGGCAGTGGGGGTGTTTTACACTTCACAGGGTGTATCTGACTGTGGGTCATGATATACACAGTGTGTCAGTGAGTGTGTTAATATTAATCTGTGTTCTCTGTCAGTGTGTTAATATTACTGAGGACAGTGGGGGTGTTTTACACTTCACAGGGTGTATCTGACTGTGGGTCATGATGTACACAGTGTGTCAGTGAGTGTGTTAATATTAATCTGTGTTCTCTGTCAGTGTGTTAATATTACTGAGGACAGTGGGGGTGTTTTACACTTCACAGGGTTTATCTGACTGTGGGTCATGATATACACAGTGTGTCTGTGAGTGTGTTAATATTAATCTGTGTTCTCTGTCAGTGTGTTAATATTACTGAGGACAGTGGGGGTGTTTTACACTTCACAGGGTTTATCTGACTGTGGATCATGATATACACAGTGTGTCAGTGAGTGTGTTAATATTAATCTGTGTTCTCTGTCAGTGTGTTAATATTACTGAGGACAGTGGGGGTGTTTTACACTTCACAGGGTGTATCTGACTGTGGGTCATGATATACACAGTGTGTCAGTGAGTGTGTTAATATTAATCTGTGTTCTCTGTCAGTGTGTTAATATTCCTGAGGACAGTGGGGGTGTTTTACACTTCACAGGGGGTATCTGACTGTGGGTCATGATGTACACAGTGTGTCAGTGAGTGTGTTAATATTAATCTGTGTTCTCTGTCAGTGTGTTAATATTACTGAGGACAGTGGGGGTGTTTTACACTTCACAGGGTGTATCTGACTGTGGGTCATGATATACACAGTGTGTCAGTGAGTGTGTTAATATTAATCTGTGTTCTCTGTCAGTGTGTTAATATTGCTGAGGGCAGTGGGGGTGTTTTACACTTCACAGGGTGTATCTGACTGTGGGTCATGATATACACAGTGTGTCAGTGAGTGTGTTAATATTAATCTGTGTTCTCTGTCAGTGTGTTAATATTACTGAGGACAGTGGGGGTGTTTTACACTTCACAGGGTGTATCTGACTGTGGGTCATGATGTACACAGTGTGTCAGTGAGTGTGTTAATATTAATCTGTGTTCTCTGTCAGTGTGTTAATATTACTGAGGACAGTGGGGGTGTTTTACACTTCACAGGGTTTATCTGACTGTGGGTCATGATATACACAGTGTGTCTGTGAGTGTGTTAATATTAATCTGTGTTCTCTGTCAGTGTGTTAATATTACTGAGGACAGTGGGGGTGTTTTACACTTCACAGGGTTTATCTGACTGTGGATCATGATATACACAGTGTGTCAGTGAGTGTGTTAATATTAATCTGTGTTCTCTGTCAGTGTGTTAATATTACTGAGGACAGTGGGGGTGTTTTACACTTCACAGGGTGTATCTGACTGTGGGTCATGATATACACAGTGTGTCAGTGAGTGTGTTAATATTAATCTGTGTTCTCTGTCAGTGTGTTAATATTCCTGAGGACAGTGGGGGTGTTTTACACTTCACAGGGTGTATCTGACTGTGGGTCATGATATACACAGTGTGTCAGTGAGTGTGTTAATATTAATCTGTGTTCTCTGTCAGTGTGTTAATATTCCTGAGGACAGTGGGGGTGTTTTACACTTCACAGGGTTTATCTGACTGTAGGTCATGATGTACACAGTGTGTCAGTGAGTCTGTTAATATTAATCTGTGTTCTCTGTCAGTGTGTTAACATTCCTGAGGACAGTGGGGGTGTTTTACACTTTACAGGGTTTATCTGACTGTGGGTCATGATGTACACAGTGTGTCAGTGAGTGTGTTAATATTAATCTGTGTTCTCTGTCAGTGTGTTAATATACCTGAGGACAGTCGGGGTGTTTTACACTTCACAGGGTGTATCTGACTCTGGGTCATGATATACACAGTGTGTCAGTGAGTGTGTTAATATTAATCTGTGTTCTCTGTCAGTGTGTTAATATTACTGAGGACAGTGGGGGTGTTTTACACTTCACAGGGTGTATCTGACTGTGGGTCATGATGTACACAGTGTGTCAGTGAGTGTGTTAATATTAATCTGTGTTCTCTGTCAGTGTGTTAATATTACTGAGGACAGTGGGGGTGTTTTACACTTCACAGGGTGTATCTGACTGTGGGTCATGATATACACAATGTGTCAGTCAGTGTCTTAATATTAATCTGTGTTTTCTGTCAGTGTGTTAATATTACTGAGGACAGTGGTGGTGTTTTACACTTCACAGGGTTTATCTGACTGTAGGTCATGATGTACACAGTGTGTCAGTGAGTCTGTTAATATTAATCTGTGTTCCCTGTCAGTGTGTTAATATTCCTGAGGACAGTGGGGGTGTTTTACACTTTACAGGGTTTATCTGACTGTGGGTCATGATATACACAGTGTGTCAGTGAGTGTGTTAATATTAATCTGTGTTCTCTGTCAGTGTGTTAATATTACTGAGGACAGTGGGGGTGTTTTACACTTCACAGGGTGTATCTGACTGCAGGTCATGATGTACACAGTGTGTCAGTGAGTGTGTTAATATTAATCTGTGTTCTCTGTCAGTGTGTTAATATTCCTGAGGACAGTGGGGGTGTTTTACACTTCACAGGGTTTATCTGACTGTGGGTTTTGATATACACAGTGTGTCAGTGAGTGTGTTAATATTAATCTGTGTTCTCTGTCAGTGTGTTAATATTCCTGAGGACAGTGGGGGTGTTTTACACTTCACAGGGTGTATCTGACTGTGGGTCATGATGTGCACAGTGTGTCAGTGAGTGTGTTAATATTAATCTGTGTTCTCTGTCAGTGTGTTAATATTCCTGAGGACAGTGGGGGTGTTTTACACTTCACAGGGTGTATCTGACTGTGGGTCATGATGTGCACAGTGTGTCAGTGAGTGTGTTAATATTAATCTGTGTTCTCTGTCAGTGTGTTAATATTACTGAGGAAAGTGGGGGTGTTTTACACTTCACAGGGTGTATCTGACTGTGGGTCATGATGTGCACAGTGTGTCAGTGAGTGTGTTAATATTAATCTGTGTTCTCTGTCAGTGTGTTAATATTACTGAGGACAGTGGGGGTGTTTTACACTTCACAGGGTTTATCTGACTGTGGGTCATGATGTACACAGTGTGTCAGTGAGTGTGTTAATATTAATCTGTGTTCTCTGTCAGTGTGTTAATATTACTGAGGACAGTGGGGGTATTTTACACTTCACAGGGTGTATCTGACTGTGGGTCATGATATACACAGTGTGTCAGTGAGTGTGTTAATATTAATCTGTGTACTCTGTCTGTGTGTTAATATTCCTGAGGACAGTGGGGGTGTTTTACACTTCACAGGGTGTATCTGACTGTGGGTCATGATATACACAGTGTGTCAGTGAGTGTGTTAATATTAATCTGTGTTCTCTGTCAGTGTGTTAATATTCCTGAGGACAGTGGGGGTGTTTTACACTTCACAGGGTGTATCTGACTGTGGGTCATGATATACACAGTGTGTCAGTGAGTGTGTTAATATTAATCTGTGTTCTCTGTCAGTGTGTTAATATTACTGAGGACAGTGGGGGTGTTTTACACTTCACAGGGTTTATCTGACTGTGAGTCATGATGTACACAGTGTGTCAGTGAGTGTGTTAATATTAATCTGTGTTCTCTGTCAGTGTGTTAATATTGCTGAGGACAGTGGGGATGTTTTACACTTCACAGGGTGTATCTGACTGTGGGTCATGATATACACAGTGTGTCAGTGAGTGTGTTAATATTAATCTGTGTTCTCTGTCAGTGTGTTAATATTCCTGAGGACAGTGGGGGTGTTTTACACTTCACAGGGTGTATCTGACTGTGGGTCATGATATGCACAGTGTTTCAGTGAGTGTGTTAATATTAATCTGTGTTCTCTGTCAGTGTGTTAATATTACTGAGGACAGTGGGGGTGTTTTACACTTCACAGGGTTTATCTGACTGTGGGTCATGATATACACAGTGTGTCAGTGAGTGTGTTAATATTAATCTGTGTTCTCTGTCAGGGTGTTAATATTACTGAGGGCAGTGGGGTTGTTTTACACTTCACAGGGTGTATCTGACTGTGCGTCATGATATACACAGTGTGTCAGTGAGTGTGTTAATATTAATCTGTGTTCTCTGTCAGTGTGTTAATATTACTGAGGACAGTGGGGGTGTTTTACACTTCACAGAGTGTATCTGACTGTGGGTCATGATATACACAGTGTGTCAGTGAGTGTGTTAATATTAATCTGTGTTCTCTCTCAGTGTGTTAATATTACTGAGGACAGTGGGGATGTTTTACACTTCACAGGGTGTATCTGACTGTGGGTCATGATATACACAGTGTGTCAGTGAGTGTGTTAATATTAATCTGTGTTCTCTCTCAGAGTGTTAATATTACTGAGGACAGTGGGTGTGTTTTACACTTCACAGGGTGTATCTAACTGTGGGTCATGATATACACAGTGTGTCAGTGAGTGTGTTAATATTAATCTGTGTTCTCTGTCAGTGTGTTAATATTCCTGAGGACAGTGGGGATGTTTTACACTTCACAGGGTGTATCTGACTGTGGGTCATGATATACACAGTGTGTCAGTGAGTGTGTTAATATTAATCTTTGTTCTCTGTCAGTGTGTTAATATTACTGAGGACAGTGGGGGTGTTTTACACTTCACAGAGTGTATCTGACTGTGCGTCATGATATACACAGTGTGTCAGTGAGTGTGTTAATATTAATCTGTGTTCTCTGTCAGTGTGTTAATATTACTGAGGAAAGTGGGGGTGTTTTACACTTCACAGGGTGTATCTGACTGTGGGTCATGATGTACACAGTGTGTCAGTGAGTGTGTTAATATTAATCTGTGTTCTCTGTCAGTGTGTTAATATTACTGAGGACAGTGGGGGTGTTTTACACTTCACAGGGTGTATCTGACTCTGGGTCATGATATACACAGTGTGTCAGTGAGTGTGTTAATATTAATCTGTGTTCTCTGTCAGTGTGTTAATATTACTGAGGACAGTGGGGGTGTTTTACACTTCACAGGGTGTATCTAACTGTGGGTCATGATATACACAGTGTGTCAGTGAGTGTGTTAATATTAATCTGTGTTCTCTGTCAGTGTGTTAATATTACTGAGGACAGTGGGGGTGTTTTACACTTCACAGGGTGTATCTGACTGTGGGTCATGATATACACAGTGTGTCAGTGAGTGTGTTAATATTAATCTGTGTTCTCTGTCAGTGTGTTAATATTCCTGAGGACAGTGGGGGTGTTTTACACTTCACAGGGTGTATCTGACAGTGGGTCATGATGTACACAGTGTGTCAGTGAGTGTGTTAATATTAATCTGTGTTCTCTGTCAGTGTGTTAATATTCCTGAGGACAGTGGGGGTGTTTTACACTTCACAGGGTGTATCTGACTGTGGGTCATGATGTACACAGTGTGTCAGTGAGTGTGTTAATATTAATCTGTGTTCTCTGTCAGTGTGTTAATATTCCTGAGGACAGTGGGGATGTTTTACACTTCACAGGGTGCATCTGGCTGTGGGTCATGATATACACAGTGTGTCAGTGAGTGTGTTAATATTAATCTGTGTTCTCTGTCAGTGTGTTAATATTACTGAGGACAGTGGGGGTGTTTTACACTTCACAGGGTGTATCTGACTGTGGGTCATGATGTACACAGTGTGTCAGTGAGTGTGTTAATATTAATCTGTGTTCTCTGTCAGTGTGTTAATATTCCTGAGGACAGTGGGGGTATTTTACACTTCACAGGGTGTATCTGACTGTGGGTCATGATATACACAGTGTGTCAGTGAGTGTGTTAATATTAATCTGTGTTCTCTGTCAGTGTGTTAATATTGCTGAGGACAGTGGGGGTGTTTTACACTTCACAGGGTTTATCTGACTTTGGGTCATGATATACACAGTGTGTCAGTGAGTGTGTTAATATTAATCTGTGTTCTCTGTCAGTGTGTTAATATTCCTGAGGACAGTGGGGGTGTTTTACACTTCACAGGGTGTATCTGACTGTGGGTCATGATGTACACAGTGTGTCAGTGAGTGTGTTAATATTAATCTGTGTTCTCTGTCAGTGTGTTAATATTCCTGAGGACAGTGGGGGTGTTTTACACTTCACAGGGTTTATCTGACTGTGGGTCATGATATACACAGTGTGTCAGTGAGTGTGTTAATATTAATCTGTGTTCTCTGTCAGTGTGTTAATATACCTGAGGACAGTGGGGGTGTTTTACACTTCACAGGGTGTATCTGACTGTGGGTCATGATATACACAGTGTGTCAGTGAGTGTGTTAATATTAATCTGTGTTCTCTGTCAGTGTGTTAATATTACTGAGGACAGTGGGGGTGTTTTACACTTCACAGGGTGTATCTGAATGTGGGTCATGATATACACAGTGTGTCAGTGAGTGTGTTAATATTAATCTGTGTTCTCTGTCAGTGTGTTAATATTACTGAGGACAGTGGGGGTGTTTTACACTTCACAGGGTGTATCTGACTGTGGGTCACGATATACACAGTGTGTCAGTGAGTGTGTTAATATTAATCTGTGTTCTCTGTCAGTGTGTTAATATTACTGAGGACAGTGGGGGTGTTTTACACTTCACAGGGTGTATCTGACTGTGAGTCATGATATACACAGTGTGTCAGTGAGTGTGTTAATATTAATCTGTGTTCTCTGTCAGTGTGTTAATATTACTGAGGACAGTGGGGGTGTTTTACACTTCACAGGGTGTATCTGACTGTGAGTCATGATATACACAGTGTGTCAGTGAGTGTGTTAATATTAATCTGTGTTCTCTGTCAGTGTGTTAATATTCCTGAGGACAGTGGGGATGTTTTACACTTCACAGGGTGTTTCTGACTGTGGGTCATGATATACACAGTGTGTCAGTGAGTGTGTTAATATTAATCTGTGTTCTCTGTCAGTGTGTTAATATTCCTGAGGACAGTGTGGGTGTTTTACACTTTACAGGGTGTATCTGACTGTGGGTCATGATATACACAGAGTGTCAGTGAGTGTGTTAATATTACTCTGTGTTCTCTGTCAGTGTGTTAATATTACTGAGGACAGTGGGGGTGTTTTACACTTCACAGGGTGTATCTGACTGTGGGTCATGATATACACAGTGTGTCAGTGAGTGTGTTAATATTAATCTGTGTTCTCTGTCAGTGTGTTAATATTACTGAGGACAGTGGGGATGTTTTACACTTCACCGGGTGTATCTGACTGTGGATCATGATATACACAGTGTGTCAGTGAGTGTGTTAATATTAATCTGTGTTCTCTGTCAGTGTGTTAATATTACTGAGGACAGTGGGGGTGTTTTACACTTCACAGGGTGTATCTGACTGTGGGTCATGATATACACAGTGTGTCAGTGAGTGTGTTAATATTAATCTGTGTTCTCTGTCAGTGTGTTAATATTCCTGAGGACAGTGGGGGTGTTTTACACTTCACAGGGTTTATCTGACTGTAGGTCATGATGTACACAGTGTGTCAGTGAGTGTGTTAATATTAATCTGTGTACTCTGTCAGTGTGTTAATATTCCTGAGGACAGTGGGGGTGTTTTACACTTCACAGGGTGTATCTGACTGTGGGTCATGATGTACACAGTGTGTCAGTGAGTGTGTTAATATTAATCTGTGTTCTCTGTCAGTGTGTTAATATTCCTGAGGACGGTGGGGGTGTTTTACACTTCACAGGGTGTATCTGACTGTGGGTCATGATGTACACAGTGTGTCAGTGAGTGTGTTAATATTAATCTGTGTTCTCTGTCAGTGTGTTAATATTCCTGAGGACAGTGGGGGTGTTTTACAATTCACAGGGTGTATCTGACTGTGGGTCATGATATACACAGTGTGTCAGTGAGTGTGTTAATATTAATCTGTGTACTCTGTCAGTGTGTTAATATTACTGAGGACAGTGGGGGTGTTTTACACTTCACAGGGTGTATCTAACTGTGGGTCATGATAGACACAGTGTGTCAGTGAGTGTGTTAATATTAATCTGTGTTCTCTGTCAGTGTGTTAATATTCCTGAGGACAGTGGGGATGTTTTACACTTCACAGGGTGTATCTGACTGTGGGTCATGATATACACAGTGTGTCAGTGAGTGTGTTAATATTAATCTGTGTTCTCTGTCAGTGTGTTAATATTACTGAGGACAGTGGGGGTGTTTTACACTTCACAGGGTGTATCTGACTGTGGGTGATGATATACACTGTATGTCAGTGAGTGTGTTAATATTAATCTGTGTTCCCTGTCAGTGTGTTAATATTCCTGAGGACAGTGGGGGTGTTTTACACTTCACAGGGTGTATCTGACTGTGGGTCATGATGTACACAGTGTGTCAGTGAGTGTGTTAATATTAATCTGTGTTCTCTGTCAGTGTGTTAATATTACTGAGGACAGTGGGGATGTTTTACACTTCACAGGGTGTATCTGACTGTGGATCATGACATACACAGTGTGTCAGTGAGTGTGTTAATATTAATCCGTGTTCTCTGTCAGTGTGTTAATATTCCTGAGGACAGTGGGGGTGTTTTACACTTCACAGGGTGTATCTGACTGTGGGTCATGATATACACAGTGTGTCAGTGAGTGTGTTAATATTAATCTGTGTTCTCTGTCAGTGTGTTAATATTCCTGAGGACAGTGGGGGTGTTTTACACTTCACAGGGTGTATCTGACTGTGGGTCGTGATATACACAGTGTGTCAATGAGAGTGTTAATATTAATCTGTGTTCTCTGTCAGTGTGTTAATATTACTGAGGACAGTGGGGGTGTTTTACACTTCACAGGGTGTATCTGACTGTGGGTCATGATATACACAGTGTGTCAGTGAGTGTGTTAATATTAATCTGTGTTCTCTGTCAGTGTGTTAATATTACTGAGGACAGTGGGGGTGTTTTACACTTCACAGGGTGTATCTGACTGTGGGTCATGATATACACAGTGTGTCAGTGAGTGTGTTAATATTAATCTGTGTTCTCTGTCAGTGTGTTAATATTACTGAGGACAGTGGGGGTGTTTTACACTTCACAGGGTGTATCTGACTGTGGGTCATGATATACACAGTGTGTCAGTGAGTGTGTTAATATTAATCTGTGCTCTCTGTCAGTGTGTTAATATTACTGAGGACAGTGGGGGTGTTTTACACTTCACAGGGTGTATCTGACTGTGGGTCATGATGTACACAGTGTGTCAGTGAGTGTGTTAATATTAATCTGTGTTCTCTGTCAGTGTGTTAATATTACTGAGGACAGTGGGGGTGTTTTACACTTCACAGGGTGTATCTGACTGTGGGTCATGATGTACACAGTGTGTCAGTGAGTGTGTTAATATTAATCTGTGTTCTCTGTCAGTGTGTTAATATTACTGAGGACAGTGGGGGTGTTTTACACTTCACCGGGTTTATCTGATTGTGGGTCATGATGTACACAGTGTGTCAGTGAGTGTGTTAATATTAATCTGTGCTCTCTGTCAGTGTGTTAATATTCCTGAGGACAGTGGGGGTGTTTCACACTTCACAGGGTGTATCTGACTGTGGGTCATGATATACACAGTGTGTCAGTGATTGTGTTAATATTAATCTGTGTTCTCTGTCAGTATGTTAATATTGCTGAGGACAGTGGGGGTGTTTTACACTTCACAGGGTGTATCTGACTGTGGGTCATGATATACACAGTGTGTCAGTGAGTGTGTTAATATTAATCTGTGTTCTCTGTCAGTGTGTTAATATTCCTGAGGGCAGTGGGGATGTTTTACACTTCACAGGGTGTATCTGACTGTGGGTCATGATATACACAGTGTGTCAATGAGTGTGTTAATATTAATCTGTGTTCTCTGTCAGTATGTTAATATTACTGAGGACAGTGGGGGTGTTTTACACTTCACAGGGTGTATCTGACTGTGGGTCATGATATACACAGTGTGTCAGTGAGTGTGTTAATATTAATCTGTGTTCTCTGTCAGTGTGTTAATATTACTGAGGACAGTGGGGGTGTTTTACACTTCACAGGGTGTATCTGACTGTGGGTCATGATGTACACAGTGTGTCAGTGAGTGTGTTAATATTAATCTGTGTTCTCTGTCAGTGTGTTAATATTCCTGATGACAGTGGGGGTGTTTTACACTTCACAGGGTGTATCTGACTGTGGGTCATGATATACACAGTGTGTCCGTGAGTGTGTTAATATTAATCTGTGTTCTCTCTCAGTGTGTTAATATTACTGAGGACAGTGGGGGTGTTTTACACTTCACAGGGTGTATCTGACTGTGGGTCATGATATACACAGTGTGTCAGTGAGTGTGTTAATATTAATCTGTGTTCTCTGTCAGTGTGTTAATATTACTGAGGACAGTGGGGGTGTTTTACACTTCACAGGGTGTATCTGACTGTGGGTCATGATGTACACAGTGTGTCAGTGAGTGTGTTAATATTAATCTGTGTACTCGGTCAGTGTGTTAATATTACTGAGGACAGTGGGGGTGTTTTACACTTCACAGGGTTTATCTGACTGTGGGTCATGATTTACACAGTGTGTCAGTGAGTGTGTTAATATTAATCTGTGTTCTCTGTCAGTGTGTTAATATTACTGAGGACAGTGGGGGTGTTTTACACTTCACCGGGTGTATCTGACTGTGGGTCATGATATACACAGTGTGTCAGTGAGTGTGTTAATATTAATCTGTGTTCTCTGTCAGTGTGTTAATATACCTGAGGACAGTGGGGGTGTTTACACTTCACAGGGTGTATCTGACTGTGGGTCATGATATACACAGTGTGTCAGTGAGTGTGTTAATATTAATCTGTGTTCTCTGTCAGTGTGTTAATATTACTGAGGACAGTGGGGGTGTTTTACACTTCACAGGGTGTATCTGACTGTGGGTCATGATATACACTGTGTGTCAGTGAGTGTGTTAATATTAATCTGTGTTCTCTGTCAGTGTGTTAATATTACTGAGGACAGTGGGGGTGTTTTACACTTCACAGGGTGTATCTGACTGTGGGTCACGATGTACACAGTGTGTCAGTGAGTGTGTTAATATTAATCTGTGTTCTCTGTCAGTGTGTTAATATTACTGAGGACAGTGGGGGTGTTTTACACTTCACAGGGTGGATCTGACTGTGAGTCATGATATACACAGTGTGTCAGTGAGTGTGTTAATATTAATCTGTGTTCTCTGTCATTGTGTTAATATTACTGAGGACAGTGGGGGTGTTTTACACTTCACAGGGTGTATCTGACTGTGAGTCATGATATACACAGTGTGTCAGTGAGTGTGTTAATATTAATCTGTGTTCTCTGTCAGTGTGTTAATATTCCTGAGGACAGTGGGAATGTTTTACACTTCACAGGGTGTATCTGACTGTGGGTCATGATATACACAGTGTGTCAGTGAGTGTGTTAATATTAATCTGTGTTCTCTGTCAGTGTGTTAATATTCCTGAGGGCAGTGGGGATGTTTTACACTTCACAGGGTGTATCTGACTGTGGGTCATGATATACACAGTGTGTCAGTGAGTGTGTTAATATTAATCTGTGTTCTCTGTCAGTGTGTTAATATTACTGAGGACAGTGGGGGTGTTTTACACTTCACAGGGTGTATCTGACTGTGGGTCATGATATACACAGTGTGTCAGTGAGTGTGTTAATATTAATCTGTGTTCTCTGTCAGTGTGTTAATATTACTGAGGACAGTGGGGGTGTTTTACACTTCACAGGGTGTATCTGACTGTGGGTCATGATATACACAGTGTGTCAGTGAGTGTGTTAATATTAATCTCTGTTCTCTGTCAGTGTGTTAATATTACTGAGGACAGTGGGGGTGTTTTACACTTCACCGGGTGTATCTGACTGTGGGTCATGATATACACAGTGTGTCAGTGAGTGTGTTAATATTAATCTGTGTTCTCTGTCAGTGTGTTAATATACCTGAGGACAGTGGGGGTGTTTACACTTCACAGGGTGTATCTGACTGTGGGTCATGATATACACAGTGTGTCAGTGAGTGTGTTAATATTAATCTGTGTTCTCTGTCAGTGTGTTAATATTACTGAGGACAGTGGGGGTGTTTTACACTTCACAGGGTGTATCTGACTGTGGGTCATGATATACACTGTGTGTCAGTGAGTGTGTTAATATTAATCTGTGTTCTCTGTCAGTGTGTTAATATTACTGAGGACAGTGGGGGTGTTTTACACTTCACAGGGTGTATCTGACTGTGGGTCACGATGTACACAGTGTGTCAGTGAGTGTGTTAATATTAATCTGTGTTCTCTGTCAGTGTGTTAATATTACTGAGGACAGTGGGGGTGTTTTACACTTCACAGGGTGTATCTGACTGTGAGTCATGATATACACAGTGTGTCAGTGAGTGTGTTAATATTAATCTGTGTTCTCTGTCATTGTGTTAATATTACTGAGGACAGTGGGGGTGTTTTACACTTCACAGGGTGTATCTGACTGTGAGTCATGATATACACAGTGTGTCAGTGAGTGTGTTAATATTAATCTGTGTTCTCTGTCAGTGTGTTAATATTCCTGAGGACAGTGGGAATGTTTTACACTTCACAGGGTGTATCTGACTGTGGGTCATGATATACACAGTGTGTCAGTGAGTGTGTTAATATTAATCTGTGTTCTCTGTCAGTGTGTTAATATTCCTGAGGGCAGTGGGGATGTTTTACACTTCACAGGGTGTATCTGACTGTGGGTCATGATATACACAGTGTGTCAGTGAGTGTGTTAATATTAATCTGTGTTCTCTGTCAGTGTGTTAATATTACTGAGGACAGTGGGGGTGTTTTACACTTCACAGGGTGTATCTGACTGTGGGTCATGATATACACAGTGTGTCAGTGAGTGTGTTAATATTAATCTGTGTTCTCTGTCAGTGTGTTAATATTACTGAGGACAGTGGGGGTGTTTTACACTTCACAGGGTGTATCTGACTGTGGGTCATGATATACACAGTGTGTCAGTGAGTGTGTTAATATTAATCTCTGTTCTCTGTCAGTGTGTTAATATTACTGAGGACAGTGGGGGTGTTTTACACTTCACCGGGTGTATCTGACTGTGGGTCATGATATACACAGTGTGTCAGTGAGTGTGTTAATATTAATCTGTGTTCTCTGTCAGTGTGTTAATATACCTGAGGACAGTGGGGGTGTTTACACTTCACAGGGTGTATCTGACTGTGGGTCATGATATACACAGTGTGTCAGTGAGTGTGTTAATATTAATCTGTGTTCTCTGTCAGTGTGTTAATATTACTGAGGACAGTGGGGGTGTTTTACACTTCACAGGGTGTATCTGACTGTGGGTCATGATATACACTGTGTGTCAGTGAGTGTGTTAATATTAATCTGTGTTCTCTGTCAGTGTGTTAATATTACTGAGGACAGTGGGGGTGTTTTACACTTCACAGGGTGTATCTGACTGTGGGTCACGATGTACACAGTGTGTCAGTGAGTGTGTTAATATTAATCTGTGTTCTCTGTCAGTGTGTTAATATTACTGAGGACAGTGGGGGTGTTTTACACTTCACAGGGTGTATCTGACTGTGAGTCATGATATACACAGTGTGTCAGTGAGTGTGTTAATATTAATCTGTGTTCTCTGTCATTGTGTTAATATTACTGAGGACAGTGGGGGTGTTTTACACTTCACAGGGTGTATCTGACTGTGAGTCATGATATACACAGTGTGTCAGTGAGTGTGTTAATATTAATCTGTGTTCTCTGTCAGTGTGTTAATATTCCTGAGGACAGTGGGAATGTTTTACACTTCACAGGGTGTATCTGACTGTGGGTCATGATATACACAGTGTGTCAGTGAGTGTGTTAATATTAATCTGTGTTCTCTGTCAGTGTGTTAATATTCCTGAGGGCAGTGGGGATGTTTTACACTTCACAGGGTGTATCTGACTGTGGGTCATGATATACACAGTGTGTCAGTGAGTGTGTTAATATTAATCTGTGTTCTCTGTCAGTGTGTTAATATTACTGAGGACAGTGGGGGTGTTTTACACTTCACAGGGTGTATCTGACTGTGGGTCATGATATACACAGTGTGTCAGTGAGTGTGTTAATATTAATCTGTGTTCTCTGTCAGTGTGTTAATATTACTGAGGACAGTGGGGGTGTTTTACACTTCACAGGGTGTATCTGACTGTGGGTCATGATGTACACAGTGTGTCAGTGAGTGTGTTAATATTAATCTGTGTTCTCTGTCAGTGTGTTAATATTCCTAATGACAGTGGGGGTGTTTTACACTTCACAGGGTGTATCTGACTGTGGGTCATGATATACACAGTGTGTCCGTGAGTGTGTTAATATTAATCTGTGTTCTCTCTCAGTGTGTTAATATTACTGAGGACAGTGGGGGTGTTTTACACTTCACAGGGTGTATCTGACTGTGGGTCATGATATACACAGTGTGTCAGTGAGTGTGTTAATATTAATCTGTGTTCTCTGTCAGTGTGTTAATATTACTGAGGACAGTGGGGGTGTTTTACACTTCACAGGGTGTATCTGACTGTGGGTCATGATGTACACAGTGTGTCAGTGAGTGTGTTAATATTAATCTGTGTACTCTGTCAGTGTGTTAATATTACTGAGGACAGTGGGGGTGTTTTACACTTCACAGGGTTTATCTGACTGTGGGTCATGATTTACACAGTGTGTCAGTGAGTGTGTTAATATTAATCTGTGTTCTCTGTCAGTGTGTTAATATTACTGAGGACAGTGGGGGTGTTTTACACTTCACCGGGTGTATCTGACTGTGGGTAATGATATACACACTGTGTCAGTGAGTGTGTTAATATTAATCTGTGTTCTCTGTCAGTGTGTTAATATACCTGAGGACAGTGGGGGTGTTTACACTTCACAGGGTGTATCTGACTGTGGGTCATGATATACACAGTGTGTCAGTGAGTGTGTTAATATTAATCTGTGTTCTCTGTCAGTGTGTTAATATTACTGAGGACAGTGGGGGTGTTTTACACTTCACAGGGTGTATCTGACTGTGGGTCATCATATACACAGTGTGTCAGTGAGTGTGTTAATATTAATCTGTGTTCTCTGTCAGTGTGTTAATATTACTGAGGACAGTGGGGGTGTTTTACACTTCACAGGGTGTATCTGACTGTGGGTCACGATGTACACAGTGTGTCAGTGAGTGTGTTAATATTAATCTGTGTTCTCTGTCAGTGTGTTAATATTACTGAGGACAGTGGGGGTGTTTTACACTTCACAGGGTGTATCTGACTGTGAGTCATTATATACACAGTGTGTCAGTGAGTGTGTTAATATTAATCTGTGTTCTCTGTCAGTGTGTTAATATTACTGAGGACAGTGGGGGTGTTTTACACTTCACAGGGTGTATCTGACTGTGAGTCATGATATACACAGTGTGTCAGTGAGTGTGTTAATATTAATCTGTGTTCTCTGTCAGTGTGTTAATATTACTGAGGACAGTGGGGGTGTTTTACACTTCACAGGGTGTATCTGACTGTGAGTCATGATATACACAGTGTGTCAGTGAGTGTGTTAATATTAATCAGTGTTCTCTGTCAGTGTGTTAATATTCCTGAGGACAGTGGGAATGTTTTACACTTCACAGGGTGTTTCTGACTGTGGGTCATGATATACACAGTGTGTCAGTGAGTGTGTTAATATTAATCTGTGTTCTCTGTCAGTGTGTTAATATTCCTGAGGACAGTGTGGGTGTTTTACACTTCACAGGGTGTATCTGACTGTGGGTCATGATATACACGGTGTGTCAGTGAGTGTGTTAATATTAATCTGTGTTCTCTGTCACTGTGTTAATATTACTGAGGACAGTGGGGGTGTTTTACACTTCACAGGGTGTATCTGACTGTGGGTCATGATATACACAGTGTGTCAGTGAGTGTGTTAATATTACTCTGTGTTCTCTGTCAGTGTGTTAATATTACTGAGGACAGTGGGGGTGTTTTACACTTCACAGGGTGTATCTGACTGTGGGTCATGATATACACAGTGTGTCAGTGAGTGTGTTAATATTAATCTGTGTTCTCTGTCAGTGTGTTAATATTACTGAGGACAGTGGGGATGTTATACACTTCACCGGGTGTATCTGACTGTGGATCATGATATACACAGTGTGTCAGTGAGTGTGTTAATATTAATCTGTGTTCTCTGTCAGTGTGTTAATATTCCTGAGGACAGTGGGGGTGTTTTACACTTCACAGGGTGTATCTGACTGTGGGTCATGATATACACAGTGTGTCAGTGAGTGTGTTAATATTAATCTGTGTTCTCTGTCAGTGTGTTAATATTCCTGAGGACAGTGGGGGTGTTTTACACTTCACAGGGTGTATCTGACTGTGGGTCATGATATACACAGTGTGTCAATGAGAGTGTTAATATTAATCTGTGTTCTCTGTCAGTGTGTTAATATTACTGAGGACAGTGGGGGTGTTTTACACTTCACAGGGTTTATCTGACTGTGGGTCATGATATACACAGTGTGTCAGTGAGTGTGTTATTATTAATCTGTGTTCTCTGTCAGTGTGTTAATATTACTGAGGACAGTGGGGGTGTTTTACACTTCACGGGGTTTATCTGACTGTGGGTCATGATGTACACAGTGTGTCAGTGAGTGTGTTAATATTAATCTGTGTTCTCTGTCAGTGTGTTAATATTACTGAGGACAGTGGGGATGTTTTACACTTCACAGGGTGTATCTGACTGTGGATCATGACATACACAGTGTGTCAGTGAGTGTGTTAATATTAATGTGTTCTCTGTCAGTGTGCTAATATTCCTCTGGACAGTGGGGGTGTTTTACACTTCACAGGGTGTATCTGACTGTGGGTCATGATATACACAGTGTGTCAGTGAGTGTGTTAATATTAATCTGTGTTCTCTGTCAGTGTGTTAATATTCCTGAGGACAGTGGGGGTGTTTTACACTTCACAGGGTGTATCTGACTGTGGGTCATGATATACACAGTGTGTCAATGAGAGTGTTAATATTAATCTGTGTTCTCTGTCAGTGTGTTAATATTACTGAGGACAGTGGGGGTGTTTTACACTTCACAGGGTTTATCTGACTGTGGGTCATGATATACACAGTGTGTCAGTGAGTGTGTTAATATTAATATGTGTTCTCTGTCAGTGTGTTAATATTACTGAGGACAGTGGGGGTGTTTTACACTTCACGGGGTTTATCTGACTGTGGGTCATGATGTACACAGTGTGTCAGTGAGTGTGTTAATATTAATCTGTGTTCTCTGTCAGTGTGTTAATATTACTGAGGACAGTGGGGATGTTTTACACTTCACAGGGTGTATCTGACTGTGGATCATGACATACACAGTGTGTCAGTGAGTGTGTTAATATTAATCTGTGTTCTCTGTCAGTGTGTTAATATTCCTGAGGACAGTGGGGGTGTTTTACACTTCACAGGGTGTATCTGACTGTGGGTCATGATATACACAGTGTGTCAGTGAGTGTGTTAATATTAATCTGTGTTCTCTGTCAGTGTGTTAATATTCCTGAGGACAGTGGGGGTGTTTTACACTTCACAGGGTGTATCTGACTGTGGGTCATGATATACACAGTGTGTCAATGAGAGTGTTAATATTAATCTGTGTTCTCTGTCAGTGTGTTAATATTACTGAGGACAGTGGGGTGTTTTACACTTCACAGGGTTTATCTGACTGTGGGTCATGATATACACAGTGTGTCAGTGAGTGTGTTAATATTAATCTGTGTTCTCTGTCAGTGTGTTAATATTACTGAGGACAGTGGGGGTGTTTTACACTTCACGGGGTTTATCTGACTGTGGGTCATGATATACACAGTGTGTCAGTGAGTGTGTTAATATTAATCTGTGTTCTCTGTCAGTGTGTTAATATTACTGAGGACAGTGGGGGTGTTTTACACTTCAACGGGTTTATCTGACTGTGGGTCATGATGTACACAATGTGTCAGTGAGAGTGTTAATATTAATCTGTGTTCTCTGTCAGGTGTTAATATTACTGAGGACAGTGGGGGTGTTTTACACTTCACGGGGTTTATCTGACTGTGGGTCATGATATACACAGTGTGTCAGTGATTGTGTTAATATTAATCTGTGTTCTCTGTCAGTGTGTTAATATTCCTGATGACAGTGGGGGTGTTTTACACTTCACAGGGTGTATCTGACTGTGGGTCATGATATACACAGTGTGTCCGTGAGTGTGTTAATATTAATCTGTGTTCTCTCTCAGTGTGTTAATATTACTGAGGACAGTGGGGGTGTTTTACACTTCACAGGGTGTATCTGACTGTGGGTCATGATATACACAGTGTGTCAGTGAGTGTGTTAATATTAATCTGTGTTCTCTGTCAGTGTGTTAATATTACTGAGGACAGTGGGGGTGTTTTACAGTTCACAGGGTGTATCTGACTGTGGGTCATGATGTACACAGTGTGTCAGTGAGTGTGTTAATATTAATCTGTGTACTCTGTCAGTGTGTTAATATTCCTGAGGACAGTGGGGGTGTTTTACACTTCACAGGGTTTATCTGACTGTGGGTCATGATATACACAGTGTGTCAGTGAGTGTGTTAATATTAATCTGTGTTCTCTGTCAGTGTGTTAATATTACTGAGGTCAGTGGGGGTGTTTTACACTTCACAGGGTGTATCTGACTGTGAGTCATGATATACACAGTGTGTCAGTGAGTGTGTTAATATTAATCTGTGTTCTCTGTCAGTGTGTTAATATTACTGAGGACAGTGGGGGTGTTTTACACTTCACAGGGTGTATCTGACTGTGAGTCATGATATACACAGTGTGTCAGTGAGTGTGTTAATATTAATCTGTGTTCTCTGTCAGTGTGTTAATATTCCTGAGGACAGTGGGAATGTTTTACACTTCACAGGGTGTTTCTGACTGTGGGTCATGATATACACAGTGTGTCAGTGAGTGTGTTAATATTAATCTGTGTTCTCTGTCAGTGTGTTAATATGCCTGAGGACAGTGTGGGTGTTTTACACTTCACAGGGTGTATCTGACTGTGGGTCATGATATACACAGTGTGTCAGTGAGTGTGTTAATATTAATCTGTGTTCTCTGTCAGTGTGTTAATATTACTGAGGACAGTGGGGATGTTTTACACTTCACAGGGTGTATCTGACTGTGGGTCATGATATACACGGTGTGTCAGTGAGTGTGTTAATATTAATCTGTGTTCTCTGTCAGTGTGTTAATATTACTGAGGACAGTGGGGGTGTTTTACACTTCACAGGGTGTATCTGACTGTGGGTCATGATATACACAGTGTGTCAGTGAGTGTGTTAATATTACTCTGTGTTCTCTGTCAGTGTGTTAATATTACTGAGGACAGTGGGGGTGTTTTACACATCACAGGGTGTATCTGACTGTGGGTCATGATATACACAGTGTGTCAGTGAGTGTGTTAATATTAATCTGTGTTCTCTGTCAGTGTGTTAATATTACTGAGGACAGTGGGGGTGTTTTACACTTCACAGGGTGTATCTGACTGTGGGTCATGATGTACACAGTGTGTCAGTGAGTGTGTTAATATTAATCTGTGTTCTCTGTCAGTGTGTTAATATTCCTGAGGACATTGGGGGTGTTTTACACTTCACAGGGTGTATCCGACTGTGGGTCATGATATACACAGTGTGTCAGTGAGTGTGTTAATATTAATCTGTGTACTCTGTCAGTGTGTTAATATTACTGAGGACAGTGGGGTGTTTTACACTTCACAGGGTGTATCTAACTGTGGGTCATGATAGACACAGTGTGTCAGTGAGTGTGTTAATATTAATCTGTGTTCTCTGTCAGTGTGTTAATATTACTGAGGACAGTGGGGGTGTTTTACACTTCACAGGGTGTATCTGACTGTGGGTCATGATATACACAGTGTGTCAGTGAGTGTGTTAATATTAATCTGTGTTCTCTGTCAGTGTGTTAATATTACTGAGGACAGTGGGGGTGTTTTACACTTCACAGGGTGTATCTGACTGTGGGTGATGATATACACAGTATGTCAGTGAGTGTGTTAATATTAATCTGTGTTCTCTGTCAGTGTGTTAATATTACTGAGGACAGTGGGGGTGTTTTACACTTCACTGGGTGTATCTGACTGTGGGTCATGATATACACAGTGTGTCAGTGAGTGTGTTAATATTAATCTGTGTTCTCTGTCAGTGTTTTAATATTACTGAGGACAGTGGGGATGTTTTACACTTCACAGGGTGTATCTGACTGTGGATCATGACATACAAGTGTGTCAGTGAGTGTGTTAATATTAATCTGTGTTCTCTGTCAGTGTGTTAATATTCCTGAGGACAGTGGGGGTGTTTTACACTTCACAGGGTGTATCTGACAGTGGGTCATGATATACACAGTGTGTCAGTGAGTGTGTTAATATTAATCTGTGTTCTCTGTCAGTGTGTTAATATTCCTGAGGACAGTGGGGGTGTTTTACACTTCACAGGGTGTATCTGACTGTGGGTCATGATATACACAGTGTGTCAGTGAGAGTGTTAATATTAATCTGTGTTCTCTGTCAGTGTGTTAATATTATTGAGGACAGTGGGGGTGTTTTACACTTCACAGGGTTTATCTGACTGTGGGTCATGATATACACAGTGTGTCAGTGAGTGTGTTAATATTAATCTGTGTTCTCTGTCAGTGTGTTAATATTACTGAGGACAGTGGGGGTGTTTTACACTTCACAGGGTGTATCTGACTGTGGGTCATGATATACACAGTGTGTCAGTGAGTGTGTTAATATTAATCTGTGTTCTCTGTCATTGTGTTAATATTACTGAGGACAGTGGGGGTGTTTTACACTTCACAGGGTGTATCTGACTGTGGGTCATGATATACACAGTGCGTCAGTGAGTGCGTTAATATTAATCTGTGTTCTCTGTCAGTGTGTTAATATTCCTGAGGACAGTGGGGTTGTTTTACACTTCACAGGGTGTATCTGACTGTGGGTCATGATGTACACAGTGTGTCAGTGAGTGTGTTAATATTAATCTGTGTTCTCTGTCAATGTGTTAATATTACTGAGGACAGTGGGGGTGTTTTACACTTCACAGGGTGTATCTGACTGTGAGTCATGATATACACAGTGTGTCAGTGAGTGTGTTATTATTAATCTGTGTTCTCTGTCAGTGTGTTAATATTCCTGAGGACAGTGGGAATGTTTTACACTTCACAGGGTGTTTCTGACTGTGGGTCATGATATACACAGTGTGTCAGTGAGTGTGTTAATATTAATCTGTGTTCTCTGTCAGTGTGTTAATATTCCTGAGGACAGTGTGGGTGTTTTACACTTCACAGGGTGTATCTGACTGTGGGTCATGATATACACGGTGTGTCAGTGAGTGTGTTAATATTAATCTGTGTTCTCTGTCAGTGTGTTAATATTACTGAGGACAGTGGGGGTGTTTTACACTTCACAGGGTGTATCTGACTGTGGGTCATGATATACACAGTGTGTCAGTGAGTGTGTTAATATTAATCTGTGTTCTCTGTCAGTGTGTTAATATTACTGAGGACAGTGGGGATGTTTTACACTTCACCGGGTGTATCTGACTGTGGATCATGATATACACAGTGTGTCAGTGAGTGTGTTAATATTAATCTGTGTTCTCTGTCAGTGTGTTAATATTACTGAGGACAGTGGGGGTGTTTTACACTTCACAGGGTGTATCTGACTGTGGGTCATGATATACACAGTGTGTCAGTGAGTGTGTTAATATTAATCTGTGTTCTCTGTCAGTGTGTTAATATTCCTGAGGACAGTGGGGGTGTTTTACACTTCACAGGGTTTATCTGACTGTAGGTCATGATGTACACAGTGTGTCAGTGAGTGTGTTAATATTATTCTGTGCTCTCTGTCAGTGTCTTAATATTCCTGAGGACAGTGGGGGTGTTTTACACTTCACAGGGTGTATCTGACTGTGGGTCATGATGTACACAGTGTGTCAGTGAGTGTGTTAATATTAATCTGTGTACTCTGTCAGTGTGTTAATATTCCTGAGGACAGTGGGGGTGTTTTACACTTCACAGGGTTTATCTGACTGTGGGTCATGATGTACACAGTGTGTCAGTGAGTGTGTTAATATTAATCTGTGTTCTCTGTCAGTGTGTTAATATTCCTGAGGACGGTGGGGGTGTTTTACACTTCACAGGGTGTATCTGACTGTGGGTCATGATGTACACAGTGTGTCAGTGAGTGTGTTAATATTAATCTGTGTTCTCTGTCAGTGTGTTAATATTCCTGAGGACAGTGGGAATGTTTTACACTTCGCAGGGTGTTTCTGACTGTGGGTCATGATATACACAGTGTGTCAGTGAGTGTGTTAATATTAATCTGTGTTCTCTGTCAGTGTGTTAATATTACTGAGGACAGTGGGGGTGTTTTACACTTCACAGGGTGTATCTGACTGTGGGTCATGATATACACAGTGTGTCAGTGAGTGTGTTAATATTAATCTGTGTTCTCTGTCAGTGTGTTAATATTACTGAGGACAGTGGGGATGTTTTACACTTCACCAGGTGTATCTGACTGTAGGTCATGATGTACACAGTGTGTCAGTGAGTGTGTTAATATTATTCTGTGCTCTCTGTCAGTGTGTTAATATTCCTGAGGACAGTGGGGGTGTTTTACACTTCACAGGGTGTATCTGACTGTGGGTCATGATATACACAGTGTGTCAGTGAGTGTGTTAATATTAATCTGTGTTCTCTGTCAGTGTGTTAATATTCCTGAGGACAGTGGGGGTGTTTTACACTTCACAGGGTGTATCTGACTGTGGGTCATGATATACACAGTGTGTCAGTGAGTGTGTTAATATTAATCTGTGTTCTCTGTCAGTGTGTTAATATTCCTGAGGACAGTGGGGGTGTTTTACACTTCACAGGGTGTATCTGACTGTGGGTCATGATGTACACAGTGTGTCAGTGAGTGTGTTAATATTAATCTGTGTACTCTGTCAGTGTGTTAATATTCCTGAGGACAGTGGGGGTGTTTTACACTTCACAGGGTGTATCTGACTGTGGGTCATGATGTACACAGTGTGTCAGTGAGTGTGTTAATATTAATCTGTGTTCTCTGTCAGTGTGTTAATATTCCTGAGGACAGTGGGGGTGTTTTACACTTCACAGGGTGTATCTGACTGTGGGTCATGATGTACACAGTGTGTCAGTGAGTGTGTTAATATTAATCTGTGTTCTCTGTCAGTGTGTTAATATTCCTGAGGACAGTGGGGGTGTTTTACACTTCACAGGGTGTATCTGACTGTGGGTCATGATATACACAGTGTGTCAGTGAATGTGTTAATATTAATCTGTGTTCTCTGTCAGTGTGTTAATATTACTGAGGACAGTGGGGGTGTTTTACACTTCACAGGGTGTATCTGACTGTGGGTCATGATATACACAGTGTGTCAGTGAGTGTGTTAATATTAATCTGTGTTCTCTGTCAGTGTGTTAATATTACTGAGGACAGTGGGGGTGTTTTACACTTCACAGGGTGTATCTGACTGTGGGTGATGATATACACAGTATGTCAGTGAGTGTGTTAATATTAATCTGTGTTCTCTGTCAGTGTGTTAATATTACTGAGGGCAGTGGGGGTGTTTTACACTTCACCGGGTGTATCTGACTGTGGGTCATGATATACACAGTGTGTCAGTGAGTGTGTTAATATTAATCTGTGCTCTCTGTCAGTGTGTTAATATTACTGAGGACAGTGGGGATGTTTTACACTTCACAGGGTGTATCTGACTGTGGATCATGACATACACAGTGTGTCAGTGAGTGTGTTAATATTAATCTGTGTTCTCTGTCAGTGTGTTAATATTCCTGAGGACAGTGGGGGTGTTTTACACTTCACAGGGTGTATCTGACTGTGGGTCATGATATACACAGTGTGTCAGTGAGTGTGTTAATATTAATCTGTGTTCTCTGTCAGTGTGTTAATATTCCTGAGGACAGTGGGGGTGTTTTACACTTCACAGGGTGTATCTGACTGTGGGTCATGATATACACAGTGTGTCAGTGAGAGTGTTAATAATAATCTGTGTTCTCTGTCAGTGTGTTAATATTACTGAGGACAGTGGGGGTGTTTTACACTTCACAGGGTTTATCTGACTGTGGGTCATGATATACACAGTGTGTCAGTGAGTGTGTTAATATTAATCTGTGTTCTCTGTCAGTGTGTTAATATTACTGAGGACAGTGGGGGTGTTTTACACTTCACGGGGTGTATCTGACTGTGGGTCATGATGTACACAGTGTGTCAGTGAGTGTGTTAATATTAATCTGTGTTCTCTGTCAGTGTGTTAATATTCCTGAGGACAGTGGGGGTGTTTTACACTTCACAGGGTGTATCTGACTGTGGGTCATGATGTACACAGTGTGTCAGTGAGTGTGTTATTATTAATCTGTGTTCTCTGTCAGTGTGTTAATATTACTGAGGACAGTGGGGGTGTTTTACACTTCACAGGGTGTATCTGACTGTGAGTCATGATATACACAGTGTGTCAGTGAGTGTGCTAATATTAATCTGTGTTCTCTGTCAGTGTGTTAATATTACTGAGGACAGTGGGGGTGTTTTACACTTCACAGGGTGTATCTGACTGTGGGTCATGATGTACACAGTGTGTCAGTGAGTGTGTTAATATTAATCTGTGTTCTCTGTCAGTGTGTTAATATTCCTGAGGACAGTGGGGGTGTTTTACACTTCACAGGGTGTATCTGACTGTGGGTCATGATATACACAGTGTGTCAGTGAGTGTGTTAATATTAATCTGTGTTCTCTGTCAGTGTGTTAATATTACTGAGGGCAGTGGGGGTGTTTTACACTTCACAGGGTGTATCTGACTGTGGGTCATGATATACACAGTGTATCAGTGAGTGTGTTAATATTAATCTGTGCTCTCTGTCAGTGTGTTAATATTCCTGAGGACATTGGGGGTGTTTCACACTTCACAGGGTGTATCTGACTGTGGGTCATGATATACACAGTGTGTCAGTGAGTGTGTTAATATTAATCTGTGTTCTCTGTCAGTGTGTTAATATTACTGAGGACAGTGGGGGTGTTTCACACTTCACAGGGTGTATCTGACTGTGGGTCATGATATACACAGTGTATCAGTGAGTGTGTTAATATTAATCTGTGCTCTCTGTCAGTGTGTTAATATTCCTGAGGACAGTGGGGGTGTTTCACACTTCACAGGGTGTATCTGACTGTGGGTCATGATATACACAGTGTGTCAGTGATTGTGTTAATATTAATCTGTGTTCTCTGTCAGTGTGTTAATATTACTGAGGACAGTGGGGGTGTTTTACACTTCACGGGGTTTATCTGACTGTGGGTCATGATATACACAGTGTGTCAGTGAGTGTGTTAATATTAATCTGTGTTCTCTGTCAGTGTGTTAATATTCCTGCCGACAGTGGGAATGTTTTACACTTCACAGGGTGTATCTGACTGTGGGTCATGATATACACAGTGTGTCAGTGAGTGTGTTAATATTAATCTGTGTTCTCTGTCAGTGTGTTAATATTACTGAGGACAGTGGGGGTGTTTTACACTTCACAGGGTGTATCTGACTGTGGGTCATGATATACACAGTGTGTCAGTGATTGTGTTAATATTAATCTGTGTTCTCTGTCAGTGTGTTAATATTACTGAGGACAGTGGGGTGTTTTACACTTCACATGGTGTATCTGACTGTGGGTCATGATGTACACAGTGTGTCAGTGAGTGTGTTAATATTAATCTGTGTTCTCTGTCAGTGTGTTAATATTACTGAGGACAGTGGGGATGTTTTACACTTCACAGGGTGTATCTGACTGTGGGTCATGATATACACAGTGTGTCAGTGAGTGTGTTAATATTAATCTGTGTTCTCTGTCAGTGTGTTAATATTCCTGAGGACAGTGGGGGTGTTTTACACTTCACAGGGTGTATCTGACTATGGGTCATGATATACACAGTGTGTCAGTGAGTGTGTTAATATTAATCTGTGTTCTCTGTCAGTGTGTTAATATTCCTGAGGACAGTGGGGGTGTTTTACACTTCACAGGGTGTATCTGACTGTGGGTCATGATGTACACAGTGTGTCAGTGAGTGTGTTAATATTAATCTGTGTACTCTGTCACTGTGTTAATATTACTGAGGACAGTGGGGGTGTTTTACACTTCACGGGGTTTATCTGACTGTGGGTCATGATATACACAGTGTGTCAGTGAGTGTGTTAATATTAATCTGTGTTCTCTGTCAGTGTGTTAATATTCCTGAGGACAGTGGGGGTGTTTTACACTTCACAGGGTGTATCTGACTGTGGGTCATGATATACACAGTGTGTCAGTGAGTGTGTTAATATTAATCAGTGTTCTCTGTCAGTGTGTTAATATTACTGAGGACAGTGGGGGTGTTTTACACTTCACAGGGTGTATCTGACTGTGGGTCATGATATACACAGTGTGTCAGTGAGTGTGTTAATATTAATCTGTGTTCTCTGTCAGTGTGTTAATATTACTGAGGACAGTGGGGGTGTTTTACACTTCACAGGGTGTATCTGGCTGTGGGTCATGATATACACAGTGTGTCAGTGAGTGTGTTAATATTAATCTGTGTTCTCCGTCAGTGTGGTAATATTACTGAGGACAGTGGGGATGTTTTACACTTCACAGGGTGTATCTGACTGTGGGTCATGATATACACAGTGTGTCAGTGAGTGTGTTAATATTAATCTGTGTTCTCTGTCAGGTGTTAATATTGCTGAGGACAGTGGGGATGTTTTACACTTCACAGGGTGTATCTGACTGTGGGTCATGATATACACAGTGTGTCAGTGAGTGTGTTAATATTAATCTGTGTTCTCTGTCAGTGTGTTAATATTACTGAGGACATTGGGGGTGTTTTACACTTCACAGGGTGTATCTGACTGTGGGTCATGTTATACACAGTGTGTCAGTGAGTGTGTTAATATTAATCTGTGTTCTCTGTCAGTGTGTTAATATTACTGAGGACAGTGGGGGTGTTTTACACTTCACAGGGTGTATCTGACTGTGGGTCATGATATACACAGTGTGTCAGTGAGTGTGTTAATATTAATCTGTGTTCTCTGTCAGTGTGTTAATATTGCTGAGGACAGTGGGGGTGTTTTACACTTCACAGGGTGTATCTGACTGTGGGTCATGATATACACAGTGTGTCAGTGAGTGTGTTAATATTAATCTGTGTTCTCTGTCAATGTGTTAATATTCCTGAGGACAGTGGGGGTGTTTTACACTTCACAGGGTGTATCTGACTGTGGGTCATGATATACACAGTGTGTCAGTGAGTGTGTTAATATTAATCTATGTTCTCTGTCAGTGTGTTAATATTCCTGAGGACAGTGGGGGTGTTTTACACTTCACAGGGTGTATCTGACTGTGGGTCATGATATACACAGTGTGTCAGTGAGTGTGTTAATATTAATCTGTGTTCTCTGTCAGTGTGTTAATATTACTGAGGACAGTGGGGGTGTTTTACACTTCACAGGGTGTATCTGACTGTGGGTGATGATATACACAGTGTGTCAGTGAGTGTGTTAATATTAATCTGTGTTCTCTGTCAGTGTGTTAATATTACTGAGGACAGTGGGGGTGTTTTACACTTCACCGGGTGTATCTGACTGTGGGTCATGATATACACAGTGTGTCATTGAGTGTGTTAATATTAATCTGTGTTCTCTGTCAGTGTGTTAATATTACTGAGGACAGTGGGGATGTTTTACACTTCACAGGGTGTATCTGACTGTGGATCATGATATACACAGTGTGTCAGTGAGTGTGTTAATATTAATCTGTGTTCTCTGTCAGTGTGTTAATATTACTGAGGACAGTGGGGGTGTTTTACACTTCACAGGGTGTATCTGACTGTGGGTCATGATGTACACAGTGTGTCAGTGAGTGTGTTAATATTAATCTGTGTTCTCTGTCAGTGTGTTAATATTCCTGAGGACAGAGGGGGTGTTTTACACTTCACAGGGTGTATCTGACTGTGGGTCATGATATACACAGTGTGTCAGTGAGTGTGTTAATATTAATCTGTGTTCTCTGTCAGTGTGTTAATATTCCTGAGGACAGTGGGGGTGTTTTACACTTCACAGGGTGTATCTGACTGTGGGTCATGATATACACAGTGTGTCAGTGAGAGTGTTAATATTAATCTGTGTTCTCTGTCAGTGTGTTAATATTACTGAGGACAGTGGGGGTGTTTTACACTTCACGGGGTTTATCTGACTGTGGGTCATGATATACACAGTGTGTCAGTGAGTGTGATGATATTAATCTGTGTTCTCTGTCAGTGTGTTAATATTACTGAGGACAGTGGGGGTGTTTTACACTTCACAGGGTGTATCTGACTCTGGGTCATGATATACACAGTGTGTCAGTGAGAGTGTTAATATTAATCTGTGTTCTCTGTCAGTGTGTTAATATTACTGAGGACAGTGGGGGTGTTTTACACTTCACAGGGTGTATCTGACTGTGGGTCATGATATACACAGTGTGTCAGTGAGTGTGTTAATATTAATCTGTGTTCTCTGTCAGTGTGTTTATATTACTAAGGACAGTGGGGGTGTTTTACACTTCATAGGGTTTATCTGACTGTGGGTCATGATATACACAGTGTGTCAGTGAGTGTGTTAATATTAATCTGTGTCCTCTGTCAGTGTGTTAATATTACTGAGGACAGTGGGGTGTTTTACACATCACAGGGTGTATCTGACTGTGGGTCATGATATACACAGTGTGTCAGTGAGTGTGTTAATATTAATCTGTGTTCTCTGTCAGTGTGTTAATATTCCTGAGGACAGTGGGGGTGTTTTACACTTCACAGGGTGTATCTGACTGTGGGTCATGATATACACAGTGTGTCAGTGAGTGTGTTAATATTAATCTGTGTTCTCTGTCAGTGTGTTAATATTACTGAGGACAGTGGGGGTGTTTTACACTTCACGGGGTTTATCTGACTGTGGGTCATGATATACACAGTGTGTCAGTGAGTGTGATGATATTAATCTGTGTTCTCTGTCAGTGTGTTAATATTACTGAGGGCAGTGGGGGTGTTTTACACTTCACAGGGTGTATCTGACTCTGGGTCATGATATACACAGTGTGTCAGTGAGAGTGTTAATATTAATCTGTGTACTCTGTCAGTGTGTTAATATTCCTGAGGACAGTGGGGATGTTTTACACTTCACCGGGTGTATCTGACTGTGGATCATGATATACACAGTGAGTCAGTGAGTGTGTTAATATTAATCTGTGTTCTCTGTCAGTGTGTTAATATTACTGAGGACAGTGGGGGTGTTTTACACTTCACAGGGTGTATCTGACTGTGGGTCATGATATACACAGTGTGTCAGTGAGTGTGTTAATATTAATCTGTGTTCTCTGTCAGTGTGTTAATATTCCTGAGGACAGTGGGGGTGTTTTACACTTCACAGGGTTTATCTCACTGTAGGTCATGATGTACACAGTGTGTCAGTGAGTGTGTTAATATTATTCTGTGTTCTCTGTCAGTGTGTTAATATTCCTGAGGACAGTGGGGGTGTTTTACACTTCACAGGGTGTATCTGACTGTGGGTCATGATATACACAGTGTGTCAGTGAGTGTGTTAATATTAATCTGTGTTCTCTGTCAGTGTGTTAATATTCCTGAGGACAGTGGGGGTGTTTTACACTTCACAGGGTGTATCTGACTGTGGGTCATGATATACACAGTGTGTCAGTGAGTGTGTTAATATTAATCTGTGTTCTCTGTCAGTGTGTTAATATTCCTGAGGACAGTGGGGGTGTTTTACACTTCACAGGGTGTATCTGACTGTGGGTCATGATGTACACAGTGTGTCAGTGAGTGTGTTAATATTAATCTGTGTACTCTGTCAGTGTGTTAATATTCCTGAGGACAGTGGGGGTGTTTTACACTTCACAGGGTGTATCTGACTGTGGGTCATGATGTACACAGTGTGTCAGTGAGTGTGTTAATATTAATCTGTGTTCTCTGTCAGTGTGTTAATATTCCTGAGGACGGTGGGGGTGTTTTACACTTCACAGGGTGTATCTGACTGTGGGTCATGATGTACACAGTGTGTCAGTGAGTGTGTTAATATTAATCTGTGTTCTCTGTCAGTGTGTTAATATTACTGAGGACAGTGGGGGTGTTTTACACTTCACAGGGTTTATCTGACCGTGGGTCATGATATACACAGTGTGTCAGTGAATGTGTTAATATTAATCTGTGTTCTCTGTCAGTGTGTTGATATTACTGAGGACAGTGGGTGTGTTTTACACTTCACAGGGTGTATCTGAATGTGGGTCATGATATACACAGTGTGTCAGTGAGTGTGTTAATATTAATCTGTGTTCTCTGTCAGTGTGTTAATATTACTGAGGACAGTGGGGGTGTTTTACACTTCACAGGGTGTATCTGACTGTGGGTGATGATATACACAGTATGTCAGTGAGTGTGTTAATATTAATCTGTGTTCTCTGTCAGTGTGTTAATATTACTGAGGACAGTGGGGGTGTTTTACACTTCACCGGGTGTATCTGACTGTGGGTCATGATATACACAGTGTGTCAGTGAGTGTGTTAATATTAATCTGTGTTCTCTGTCAGTGTGTTAATATTACTGAGGACAGTGGGGATGTTTTACACTTCACAGGGTGTATCTGACTGTGGATCATGACATACACAGTGTGTCAGTGAGTGTGTTAATATTAATCTGTGTTCTCTGTCAGTGTGTTAATATTCCTGAGGACAGTGGGGGCGTTTTACACTTCACAGGGTGTATCTGACTGTGGGTCATGATATACACAGTGTGTCAGTGAGTGTGTTAATAGTAATCTGTGTTCTCTGTCAGTGTGTTAATATTACTGAGGACAGTGGGGGTGTTTTACACTTCACAGGGTTTATCTGACTGTGGGTCATGATATACACAGTGTGTCAGTGAGTGTGTTAATATTAATCTGTGTTCTCTGTCAGTGTGTTAATATTACTGAGGACAGTGGGGGTGTTTTACACTTCACGGGGTGTATCTGACTGTGGGTCATGATGTACACAGTGTGTCAGTGAGTGTGTTAATATTAATCTGTGTTCTCTGTCAGTGTGTTAATATTCCTGAGGACAGTGGGGGTGTTTTACACTTCACAGGGTGTATCTGACTGTGGGTCATGATATACACAGTGTATCAGTGAGTGTGTTAATATTAATCTGTGCTCTCTGTCAGTGTGTTAATATTCCTGAGGACAGTGGGGGTGTTTCACAATTCACAGGGTGTATCTGACTGTGGGTCATGATATACACAGTGTGTCAGTGAGTGTGTTAATATTAATCTGTGTTCTCTGTCAGTGTGTTAATATTCCTGAGGACAGTGGGGGTGTTTTACACTTCACAGGGTGTATCTGACTGTGGGTCATGATATACACAGTGTATCAGTGAGTGTGTTAATATTAATCTGTGCTCTCTGTCAGTGTGTTAATATTCCTGAGGACAGTGGGGGTGTTTCACACTTCACAGGGTGTATCTGACTGTGGGTCATGATATACACAGTGTGTCAGTGATTGTGTTAATATTAATCTGTGGTCTCTGTCAGTGTGTTAATATTACTGAGGACAGTGGGGATGTTTTACACTTCACCGGGTGTATCTGACTGTGGATCATGATATACACAGTGTGTCAGTGAGTGTGTTAATATTAATCTGTGTTCTCTGTCAGTGTGTTAATATTACTGAGGACAGTGGGGGTGTTTTACACTTCACAGGGTGTATCTGACTGTGGGTCATGATATACACAGTGTGTCAGTGAGTGTGTTAATATTAATCTGTGTTCTCTGTCAGTGTGTTAATATTCCTGAGGACAGTGGGGGTGTTTTACACTTCACAGGGTTTATCTGACTGTAGGTCATGATGTACACAGTGTGTCAGTGAGTGTGTTAATATTATTCTGTGTTCTCTGTCAGTGTGTTAATATTCCTGAGGACAGTGGGGGTGTTTTACACTTCACAGGGTGTATCTGACTGTGGGTCATGATATACACAGTGTGTCAGTGAGTGTGTTAATATTAATCCGTGTTCTCTGTCAGTGTGTTAATATTCCTGAGGACAGTGGGGGTGTTTTACACTTCACAGGGTGTATCTGACTGTGGGTCATGATATACACAGTGTGTCAGTGAGTGTGTTAATATTAATCTGTGTTCTCTGTCAGTGTGTTAATATTCCTGAGGACAGTGGGGGTGTTTTACACTTCACAGGGTGTATCTGACTGTGGGTCACGATGTACACAGTGTGTCAGTGAGTGTGTTAATATTAATCTGTGTACTCTGTCAGTGTGTTAATATTCCTGAGGACAGTGGGGGTGTTTTACACTTCACAGGGTGTATCTGACTGTGGGTCATGATGTACACAGTGTGTCAGTGAGTGTGTTAATATTAATCTGTGTTCTCTGTCAGTGTGTTAATATTCCTGAGGACGGTGGGGGTGTTTTACACTTCACAGGGTGTATCTGACTGTGGGTCATGATGTACACAGTGTGTCAGTGAGTGTGTTAATATTAATCTGTGTTCTCTGTCAGTGTGTTAATATTCCTGAGGACAGTGGGGGTGTTTTACACTTCACAGGGTGTATCTGACTGAGGGTCATGATATACACAGTGTGTCAGTGAATGTGTTAATATTAATCTGTGTTCTCTGTCAGTGTGTTAATATTACTGAGGACAGTGGGGGTGTTTTACACTTCACAGGGTGTATCTGACTGTGGGTCATGATATACACAGTGTGTCAGTGAGTGTGTTAATATTAATCTGTGTTCTCTGTCAGTGTGTTAATATTACTGAGGACAGTGGGGGTGTTTTACACTTCACAGGGTGTATCTGACTGTGGGTGATGATATACACAGTATGTCAGTGAGTGTGTTAATATTAATCTGTGTTCTCTGTCAGTGTGTTAATATTACTGAGGACAGTGGGGGTGTTTTACACTTCACCGGGTGTATCTGACTGTGGGTCATGATATACACAGTGTGTCAGTGAGTGTGTTAATATTAATCTGTGTTCTCTGTCAGTGTGTTAATATTACTGAGGACAGTGGGGATGTTTTACACTTCACAGGGTGTATCTGACTGTGGATCATGACATACACAGTGTGTCAGTGAGTGTGTTAATATTAATCTGTGTTCTCTGTCAGTGTGTTAATATTCCTGAGGACATTGGGGGTGTTTTACACTTCACAGGGTGTATCTGACTGTGGGTCATGATATACACAGTGTGTCAGTGAGTGTGTTAATAGAAATCTGTGTTCTCTGTCAGTGTGTTAATATTCCTGAGGACAGTGGGGGTGTTTTACACTTCACAGGGTGTATCTGACTGTGGGTCATGATATACACAGTGTGTCACTGAGAGTGTTAATAATAATCTGTGTTCTCTGTCAGTGTGTTAATATTACTGAGGACAGTGGGGGTGTTTTACACTTCACAGGGTTTATCTGACTGTGGGTCATGATATACACAGTGTGTCAGTGAGTGTGTTAATATTAATCTGTGTTCTCTGTCAGTGTGTTAATATTACTGAGGACAGTGGGGGTGTTTTACACTTCACGGGGAGTATCTGACTGTGGGTCATGATGTACACAGTGTGTCAGTGAGTGTGTTAATATTAATCTGTGTTCTCTGTCAGTGTGTTAATATTCCTGAGGACAGTGGGGGTGTTTTACACTTCACAGGGTGTATCTGACTGTGGGTCATGATATACACAGTGTATCAGTGAGTGTGTTAATATTAATCTGTGCTCTCTGTCAGTGTGTTAATATTCCTGAGGACAGTGGGGGTGTTTCACACTTCACAGGGTGTATCTGACTGTGGGTCATGATATACACAGTGTGTCAGTGAGTGTGTTAATATTAATCTGTGTTCTCTGTCAGTGTGTTAATATTCCTGAGGACAGTGGGGGTGTTTTACACTTCACAGGGTGTATCTGACTGTGGGTCATGATATACACAGTGTATCAGTGAGTGTGTTAATATTAATCTGTGCTCTCTGTCAGTGTGTTAATATTCCTGAGGACAGTGGGGGTGTTTCACACTTCACAGGGTGTATCTGACTGTGGGTCATGATATACACAGTGTGTCAGTGATTGTGTTAATATTAATCTGTGTTCTCTGTCAGTGTGTTAATATTACTGAGGACAGTGGGGGTGTTTTACACTTCACGGGGTTTATCTGACTGTGGGTCATGATATACACAGTGTGTCAGTGAGTGTGTTAATATTAATCTGTGTTCTCTGTCAGTGTGTTAATATTCCTGCCGACAGTGGTAATGTTTTACACTTCACAGGGTGTATCTGACTGTGGGTCATGATATACACAGTGTGTCAGTGATTGTGTTAATATTAATCTGTGTTCTCTGTCAGTGTGTTAATATTACTGAGGACAGTGGGGGTGTTTTACACTTCACATGGTGTATCTGACTGTGGGTCATGATGTACACAGTGTGTCAGTGAGTGTGTTAATATTAATCTGTGTTCTCTGTCAGTGTGTTAATATTACTGAGGACAGTGGGGATGTTTTACACTTCACAGGGTGTATCTGACTGTGGGTCATGATATACACAGTGTGTCAGTGAGTGTGTTAATATTAATCTGTGTTCTCTGTCAGTGTGTTAATATTTCTGAGGACAGTGGGGGTGTTTTACACTTCACAGGGTGTATCTGACTGTGGGTCATGATATACAAAGTGTGTCAGTGAGTGTGTTAATATTAATCTGTGTTCTCTGTCAGTGTGTTAATATTCCTGAGGACAGTGGGGGTGTTTTACACTTCACAGGGTGTATCTGACTGTGGGTCATGATGTACACAGTGTGTCAGTGAGTGTGTTAATATTAATCTATGTACTCTGTCAGTGTGTTAATATTACTGAGGACAGTGGGGGTGTTTTACACTTCACAGGGTGTATCTGACTGTGGGTCATGATATACACAGTGTGTCAGTGAGTGTGTTAATATTAATCTGTGTTCTCTGTCAGTGTGTTAATATTACTGAGGACAGTGGGGGTGTTTTACACTTCACAGGGTGTATCTGACTGTGGGTCATGACATACACAGTGTGTCAGTGAGTGTGTTAATATTAATCTGTGTTCTCTGTCAGTGTGTTAATATTACTGAGGACAGTGGGGGTGTTTTACACTTCACGGGGTTTATCTGACTGTGGGTCATGATATACACAGCGTGTCAGTGAGTGTGTTAATATTAATCTGTGTTCTCTGTCAGTGTGTTAATATTCCTGAGGACAGTGGGGGTGTTTTACACTTCACAGGGTGTATCTGACTGTGGGTCATGATATACACAGTGTGTCAGTGAGTGTGTTAATATTAATCTGTGTTCTCTGTCAGTGTGTTAATATTACTGAGGACGGTGGGGGTGTTTTACACTTCACAGGGTGTATCTGACTGTGGGTCATGATATACACAGTGTGTCAGTGAGTGTGTTAATATTAATCTGTGTTCTCTGTCAGTGTGTTAATATTACTGAGGACAGTGGGGGTGTTTTACACTTCACAGGGTGTATCTGGCTGTGGGTCATGATATACACAGTGTGTCAGTGAGTGTGTTAATATTAATCTGTGTTCTCTGTCAGTGTGGTAATATTACTGAGGACAGTGGGGATGTTTTACACTTCACAGGGTGTATCTGACTGTGGGTCATGATGTACACAGTGTGTCAGTGAGTGTGTTAATATTAATCTGTGTTCTCTGTCAGGTGTTAATATTGCTGAGGACAGTGGGGATGTTTTACACTTCACAGGGTGTATCTGACTGTGGGTCATGATATACACAGTGTGTCAGTGAGTGTGTTAATATTAATCTGTGTTCTCTGTCAGTGTGTTAATATTACTGAGGACAGTGGGGGTGTTTTACACTTCACAGGGTGTATCTGACTGTGGGTCATGATATACACAGTGTGTCAGTGAGTGTGTTAATATTAATCTGTGTTCTCTGTCAGTGTGTTAATATTCCTGAGGACAGTGGGGGTGTTTTACACTTCACAGGGTGTATCTGACTGTGGGTCATGATATACACAGTGTGTCAGTGAGTGTGTTAATATTAATCTGTGTTCTCTGTCAGTGTGTTAATATTCCTGAGGACAGTGGGGGTGTTTTACACTTCACAGGGTGTATCTGACTGTGGGTCATGATATACACAGTGTGTCAGTGAGTGTGTTAATGTTAATCTGTGTTCTCTGTCAGTGTGTTAATATTCCTGAGGACAGTGGGGGTGTTTTACACTTCACAGGGTGTATCTGACTGTGGGTCATGATATACACAGTGTGTCAGTGAGTGTGTTAATATTAATCTGTGTTCTCTGTCAGTGTGTTAATATACCTGAGGACAGTGGGGGTGTTTTACACTTCACAGGGTGTATCTGACTGTGGGTCATGATATACACAGTGTGTCAGTGAGTGTGTTAATATTAATCTGTGTTCTCTGTCAGTGTGTTAATATTACTGAGGACAGTGGGGGTGTTTTACACTTCACAGGGTGTATCTGACTGTGGGTCATGATATACACAGTGTGTCAGTGAGTGTGTTAATATTTATCTGTGTTCTCTGTCAGTGTGTTAATATACCTGAGGACAGTGGGGGTGTTTTACACTTCACAGGGTGTATCTGACTGTGGGTCATGATATACACAGTGTGTCAGTGAGTGTGTTAATATTAATCTGTGTTCTCTGTCAGTGTGTTAATATTACTGAGGACAGTGGGGGTGTTTTACACTTCACAGGGTGTATCTGACTGTGGGTCACGATGTACACAGTGTGTCAGTGAGTGTGTTAATATTAATCTGTGTTCTCTGTCAGTGTGTTAATATTACTGAGGACAGTGGGGGTGTTTTACACTTCACAGGGTGTTTCTGACTGTGGGTCATGATATACACAGTGTGTCAGTCAGTGTGTTAATATTAATCTGTGTTCTCTGTCAGTGTGTTAATATTCCTGAGGACAGTGTGGGTGTTTTACACTTCACAGGGTTTATCTGACTGTAGGTCATGATGTACACAGTGTGTCAGTGAGTGTGTTAATATTAAACTGTGTTCTCTGTCAGTGTGTTAATATTCCTGAGGACAGTGGGGGTGTTTTACACTTCACAGGGTGTATCTGACTGTGGGTCATGATATACACAGTGTGTCAGTGAGTGTGTTAATATTAATCTGTGTTCTCTGTCAGTGTGTTAATATTCCTGAGGACAGTGGGGGTGTTTTACACTTCACAGGGTGTATCTGACTGTGGGTCATGATATACACAGTGTGTCAGTGAGTGTGTTAATATTAATCTGTGTACTCTGTCAGTGTGTTAATATTACTGAGGACAGTGGGGGTGTTTTACCCTTCACAGGGTGTATCTGACTGTGGGTCATGATATACACAGTGTGTCAGTGAGTGTGTTAATATTAATCTGTGTTCTCTGTCAGTGTGTTAATATTCCTGAGGACAGTGGGGGTGTTTTACACTTCACAGGGTGTATCTGACTGTGGGTCATGATATACACAGTGTGTCAGTGAGTGTGTTAATAGTAATCTGTGTTCTCTGTCAGTGTGTTAATATTCCTGAGGACAGTGGGGGTGTTTTACACTTCACAGGGTGTATCTGACTGTGGGTCATGATATACACAGTGTGTCAGTGAGTGTGTTAATATTAATCTGTGTTCTCTGTCAGTGTGTTAATATTCCTGAGGACAGTGGGAGTGTTTTACACTTCACAGGGTGTATCTGCCTGTGGGTCATGATATACACAGTGTGTCAGTGAGTGTGTTAATATTAATCTGTGTTCTCTGTCAGTGTGTTAATATACCTGAGGACAGTGGGGGTGTTTTACACTTCACAGGGTGTATCTGACTGTGGGTCATGATATACACAGTGTGTCAGTGAGTGTGTTAATATTAATCTGTGTTCTCTGTCAGTGTGTTAATATTTCTGAGGACAGTGGGGGTGTTTTACACTTCACAGGGTGTATCTGACTGTGGGTCATGATGTACACAGTGTGTCAGTGAGTGTGTTAATATTAATCTGTGTTCTCTGTCAGTGTGTTAATATTCCTGAGGACAGTGGGGGTGTTTTACACTTCACAGGGTGTATCTGACTGTGGGTCATGATGTACACAGTGTGTCAGTGAGTGTGTTAATATTAATCTATGTACTCTGTCAGTGTGTTAATATTACTGAGGACAGTGGGGGTGTTTTACACTTCACAGGGTGTATCTGACTGTGGGTCATGATATACACAGTGTGTCAGTGAGTGTGTTAATATTAATCTGTGTTCTCTGTCAGTGTGTTAATATTACTGAGGACGGTGGGGGTGTTTTACACTTCACAGGGTGTATCTGACTGTGGGTCATGATATACACAATGTGTCAGTGAGTGTGTTGATATTAATCTGTGTTCTCTGTCAGCGTCTTAATATTACTGAGGACAGTGGGGGTGTTTTACACTTCACAGGGTGTATCTGGCTGTGGGTCATGATATACACAGTGTGTCAGTGAGTGTGTTAATATTAATCTGTGTTCTCTGTCAGTGTGGTAATATTACTGAGGACATTGGGGATGTTTTACACTTCACAGGGTGTATCTGACTGTGGGTCATGATATACACAGTGTGTCAGTGAGTGTGTTAATATTAATCTGTGTTCTCTGTCAGGTGTTAATATTGCTGAGGACAGTGGGGATGTTTTACACTTCACAGGGTGTATCTGACTGTGGGTCATGATATACACAGTGTGTCAGTGAGTGTGTTAATATTAATCTGTGTTCTCTGTCAGTGTGTTAATATTACTGAGGACAGTGGGGGTGTTTTACACTTCACAGTGTGTATCTGACTGTGGGTCATGATATACACAGTGTGTCAGTGAGTGTGTTAATATTAATCTGTGTTCTCTGTCAGTGTGTTAATATTCCTGAGGACAGTGGGGGTGTTTTACACTTCACAGGGTGTATCTGACTGTGGGTCATGATATACACAGTGTGTCAGTGAGTGTGTTAATATTAATCTGTGTTCTCTGTCAGTGTGTTAATAATCCTGAGGACAGTGGGGGTGTTTTACACTTCACAGGGTGTATCTGACTGTGGGTCATGATATACACAGTGTGTCAGTGAGTGTGTTAATATTAATCTGTGTTCTCTGTCAGTGTGTTAATATTCCTGAGGACAGTGGGGGTGTTTTACACTTCACAGGGTGTATCTGACTGTGGGTCATGATATACACAGTGTGTCAGTGAGTGTGTTAATATTAATCTGTGTTCTCTGTCAGTGTGTTAATATTCCTGAGGACAGTGGGGGTGTTTTACACTTCACAGGGTGTATCTGACTGTGGGTCATGATATACACAGTGTGTCAGTGAGTGTGTTAATATTAATCTGTGTTCTCTGTCAGTGTGTTAATATACCTGAGGACAGTGGGGGTGTTTTACACTTCACAGGGTGTATCTGACTGTGGGTCATGATGTACACAGTGTGTCGGTGAGTGTGTTAATATTAAGCTGTGTACTCTGTCAGTGTGTTAATATTCCTGAGGACAGTGGGGGTGTTTTACACTTCACAGGGTGTATCTGACTGTGGGTCATGATATACACAGTGTGTCAGTGAGTGTGTTAATATTAATCTGTGTTCTCTGTCAGTGTGTTAATATTACTGAGGACAGTGGGGGTGTTTTACACTTCACAGGGTGTATCTGACTGTGGGTCATGATATACACAGTGTGTCAGTGAGTGTGTTAATATTTATCTGTGTTCTCTGTCAGTGTGTTAATATACCTGAGGACAGTGGGGGTGTTTTACACTTCACAGGGTGTATCTGACTGTGGGTCATGATATACACAGTGTGTCAGTGAGTGTGTTAATATTAATCTGTGTTCTCTGTCAGTGTGTTAATATTACTGAGGACAGTGGGGGTGTTTTACACTTCACAGGGTGTATCTGACTGTGGGTCACGATGTACACAGTGTGTCAGTGAGTGTGTTAATATTAATCTGTGTTCTCTGTCAGTGTGTTAATATTACTGAGGACAGTGGGGGTGTTTTACACTTCACAGGGTGTATCTGACTGTGGGTCATGATATACACAGTGTGTCAGTGAGTGTGTTAATATTAATCTGTGTTCTCTGTCAGTGTGTTAATATTCCTGAGGACAGTGGGGGTGTTTTACACTTCACAGGGTGTATCTGGCTGTGGGTCATGATGTACACAGTGTGTCAGTGAGTGTGTTAATATTAATCTATGTACTCTGTCAGTGTGTTAATATTACTGAGGACAGTGGGAGTGTTTTACACTTCACGGGGTTTATCTGACTGTGGGTCATGATATACACAGTGTGTCAGTCAGTGTGTTAATATTAATCTGTGTTCTCTGTCAGTGTGTTAATATTCCTGAGGACAGTGTGGGTGTTTTACACTTCACAGGGTTTATCTGACTGTAGGTCATGATGTACACAGTGTGTCAGTGAGTGTGTTAATATTAATCTGTGTTCTCTGTCAGTGTGTTAATATTCCTGAGGACAGTGGGGGTGTTTTACACTTCACAGGGTGTATCTGACTGTGGGTCATGATGTACACAGTGTGTCAGTGAGTGTGTTAATATTAATCTGTGTTCTCTGTCAGTGTGTTAATATTCCTGAGGACAGTGGGGGTGTTTTACACTTCACAGGGTGTATCTGACTGTGGGTCATGATGTACACAGTGTGTCAGTGAGTGTGTTAATATTAATCTATGTACTCTGTCAGTGTGTTAATATTACTGAGGACAGTGGGAGTGTTTTACACTTCACGGGGTTTATCTGACTGTGGGTCATGATATACACAGTGTGTCAGTGAGTGTGTTAATATTAATCTGTGTTCTCTGTCAGTGTGTTAATATTCCTGAGGACAGTGGGGGTGTTTTACACTTCACAGGGTGTATCTGACTGTGGGTCATGATATACACAGTGTGTCAGTGAGTGTGTTAATATTAATCTGTGTTCTCTGTCAGTGTGTTAATATTACTGAGGACGGTGGGGGTGTTTTACACTTCACAGGGTGTATCTGACTGTGGGTCATGATATACACAGTGTGTCAGTGAGTGTGTTAATATTAATCTGTGTTCTCTGTCAGTGTGTTAATATTACTGAGGACAGTGGGGGTGTTTTACACTTCACAGGGTGTATCTGGCTGTGGGTCATGATATACACAGTGTGTCAGTGAGTGTGTTAATATTAATCTGTGTTCTCTGTCAGTGTGGTAATATTACTGAGGACAGTGGGGATGTTTTACACTTCACAGGGTGTATCTGACTGTGGGTCATGATATACACAGTGTGTCAGTGAGTGTGTTAATATTAATCTGTGTTCTCTGTCAGGTGTTAATATTGCTGAGGACAGTGGGGATGTTTTACACTTCACAGGGTGTATCTGACTATGGGTCATGATATACACAGTGTGTCAGTGAGTGTGTTAATATTAATCTGTGTTCTCTGTCAGTGTGTTAATATTACTGAGGACAGTGGGGGTGTTTTACACTTCACAGGGTGTATCTGACTGTGGGTCATGATATACACAGTGTGTCAGTGAGTGTGTTAATATTAATCTGTGTTCTCTGTCAGTGTGTTAATATTCCTGAGGACAGTGGGGGTGTTTTACACTTCACAGGGTGTATCTGACTGTGGGTCATGATATACACAGTGTGTCAGTGAGTGTGTTAATATTAATCTGTGTTCTCTGTCAGTGTGTTAATATTCCTGAGGACAGTGGGGGTGTTTTACACTTCACAGGGTGTATCTGACTGTGGGTCATGATGTACACAGTGTGTCAGTGAGTGTGTTAATATTAATCTGTGTTCTCTGTCAGTGTGTTAATATTCCTGAGGACAGTGGGGGTGTTTTACACTTCACAGGGTGTATCTGACTGTGGGTCATGATATACACAGTGTGTCAGTGAGTGTGTTAATATTAATCTGTGTTCTCTGTCAGTGTGTTAATATTACTGAGGACAGTGGGGGTGTTTTACACTTCACAGGGTGTATCTGACTGTGGGTCATGATATACACAGTGTGTCAGTGAGTGTGTTAATATTAATCTGTGTACTCTGTCAGTGTGTTAATATTCCTGAGGACAGTGGGGGTGTTTTACACTTCACAGGGTGTATCTGACTGTGGGTCATGATGTACACAGTGTGTCAGTGAGTGTGTTAATATTAATCTGTGTTCTCTGTCAGTGTGTTAATATTCCTGAGGACAGTGGGGTGTTTTACACTTCACAGGGTGTATCTGACTGTGGGTCATGATATACACAGTGTGTCAGTGAGTGTGTTAATATTAATCTGTGTTCTCTGTCAGTGTGTTAATATACCTGAGGACAGTGGGGGTGTTTTACACTTCACAGGGTGTATCTGACTGTGGGTCATGATATACACAGTGTGTCAGTGAGTGTGTTAATATTAATCTGTGTTCTCTGTCAGTGTGTTAATATTACTGAGGACAGTGGGGGTGTTTTACACTTCACAGGGTGTATCTGACTGTGGGTCATGATATACACAGTGTGTCAGTGAGTGTGTTAATATTTATCTGTGTTCTCTGTCAGTGTGTTAATATACCTGAGGACAGTGGGGGTGTTTTACACTTCACAGGGTGTATCTGACTGTGGGTCATGATATACACAGTGTGTCAGTGAGTGTGTTAATATTAATCTGTGTTCTCTGTCAGTGTGTTAATATTACTGAGGACAGTGGGGGTGTTTTACACTTCACAGGGTGTATCTGACTGTGGGTCACGATGTACACAGTGTGTCAGTGAGTGTGTTAATATTAATCTGTGTTCTCTGTCAGTGTGTTAATATTACTGAGGACAGTGGGGGTGTTTTACACTTCACAGGGTGTTTCTGACTGTGGGTCATGATATACACAGTGTGTCAGTCAGTGTGTTAATATTAATCTGTGTTCTCTGTCAGTGTGTTAATATTCCTGAGGACAGTGTGGGTGTTTTACACTTCACAGGGTTTATCTGACTGTAGGTCATGATGTACACAGTGTGTCAGTGAGTGTGTTAATATTAATCTGTGTTCTCTGTCAGTGTGTTAATATTCCTGAGGACAGTGGGGGTGTTTTACACTTCACAGGGTGTATCTGACTGTGGGTCATGATATACACAGTGTGTCAGTGAGTGTGTTAATATTAATCTGTGTTCTCTGTCAGTGTGTTAATATTCCTGAGGACAGTGGGGGTGTTTTACACTTCACAGGGTGTATCTGGCTGTGGGTCATGATATACACAGTGTGTCAGTGAGTGTGTTAATATTAATCTGTGTTCTCTGTCAGTGTGGTAATATTACTGAGGACAGTGGGGATGTTTTACACTTCACAGGGTGTATCTGACTGTGGGTCATGATATACACAGTGTGTCAGTGAGTGTGTTAATATTAATCTGTGTTCTCTGTCAGGTGTTAATATTGCTGAGGACAGTGGGGATGTTTTACACTTCACAGGGTGTATCTGACTATGGGTCATGATATACACAGTGTGTCAGTGAGTGTGTTAATATTAATCTGTGTTCTCTGTCAGTGTGTTAATATTACTGAGGACAGTGGGGGTGTTTTACACTTCACAGGGTGTATCTGACTGTGGGTCATGATATACACAGTGTGTCAGTGAGTGTGTTAATATTAATCTGTGTTCTCTGTCAGTGTGTTAATATTCCTGAGGACAGTGGGGGTGTTTTACACTTCACAGGGTGTATCTGACTGTGGGTCATGATATACACAGTGTGTCAGTGAGTGTGTTAATATTAATCTGTGTTCTCTGTCAGTGTGTTAATATTCCTGAGGACAGTGGGGGTGTTTTACACTTCACAGGGTGTATCTGACTGTGGGTCATGATGTACACAGTGTGTCAGTGAGTGTGTTAATATTAATCTGTGTTCTCTGTCAGTGTGTTAATATTCCTGAGGACAGTGGGGGTGTTTTACACTTCACAGGGTGTATCTGACTGTGGGTCATGATATACACAGTGTGTCAGTGAGTGTGTTAATATTAATCTGTGTTCTCTGTCAGTGTGTTAATATTACTGAGGACAGTGGGGGTGTTTTACACTTCACAGGGTGTATCTGACTGTGGGTCATGATATACACAGTGTGTCAGTGAGTGTGTTAATATTAATCTGTGTACTCTGTCAGTGTGTTAATATTCCTGAGGACAGTGGGGGTGTTTTACACTTCACAGGGTGTATCTGACTGTGGGTCATGATGTACACAGTGTGTCAGTGAGTGTGTTAATATTAATCTGTGTTCTCTGTCAGTGTGTTAATATTCCTGAGGACAGTGGGGGTGTTTTACACTTCACAGGGTGTATCTGACTGTGGGTCATGATATACACAGTGTGTCAGTGAGTGTGTTAATATTAATCTGTGTTCTCTGTCAGTGTGTTAATATACCTGAGGACAGTGGGGGTGTTTTACACTTCACAGGGTGTATCTGACTGTGGGTCATGATATACACAGTGTGTCAGTGAGTGTGTTAATATTAATCTGTGTTCTCTGTCAGTGTGTTAATATTACTGAGGACAGTGGGGGTGTTTTACACTTCACAGGGTGTATCTGACTGTGGGTCATGACATACACAGTGTGTCAGTGAGTGTGTTAATATTTATCTGTGTTCTCTGTCAGTGTGTTAATATACCTGAGGACAGTGGGGGTGTTTTACACTTCACAGGGTGTATCTGACTGTGGGTCATGATATACACAGTGTGTCAGTGAGTGTGTTAATATTAATCTGTGTTCTCTGTCAGTGTGTTAATATTACTGAGGACAGTGGGGGTGTTTTACACTTCACAGGGTGTATCTGACTGTGGGTCACGATGTACACAGTGTGTCAGTGAGTGTGTTAATATTAATCTGTGTTCTCTGTCAGTGTGTTAATATTACTGAGGACAGTGGGGGTGTTTTACACTTCACAGGGTGTTTCTGACTGTGGGTCATGATATACACAGTGTGTCAGTCAGTGTGTTAATATTAATCTGTGTTCTCTGTCAGTGTGTTAATATTCCTGAGGACAGTGTGGGTGTTTTACACTTCACAGGGTTTATCTGACTGTAGGTCATGATGTACACAGTGTGTCAGTGAGTGTGTTAATATTAATCTGTGTTCTCTGTCAGTGTGTTAATATTCCTGAGGACAGTGGGGGTGTTTTACACTTCACAGGGTGTATCTGACTGTGGGTCATGATATACACAGTGTGTCAGTGAGTGTGTTAATATTAATCTGTGTTCTCTGTCAGTGTGTTAATATTCCTGAGGACAGTGGGGGTGTTTTACACTTCACAGGGTGTATCTGACTGTGGGTCATGATATACACAGTGTGTCAGTGAGTGTGTTAATATTAATCTGTGTACTCTGTCAGTGTGTTAATATTACTGAGGACAGTGGGGGTGTTTTACACTTCACAGGGTGTATCTGACTGTGGGTCATGATATACACAGTGTGTCAGTGAGTGTGTTAATATTAATCTGTGTTCTCTGTCAGTGTGTTAATATACCTGAGGACAGTGGGGGTGTTTTACACTTCACAGGGTGTATCTGACTGTGGGTCATGATATACACAGTGTGTCAGTGAGTGTGTTAATAGTAATCTGTGTTCTCTGTCAGTGTGTTAATATTCCTGAGGACAGTGGGGGTGTTTTACACTTCACAGGGTGTATCTGACTGTGGGTCATGATATACACAGTGTGTCAGTGAGTGTGTTAATATTAATCTGTGTTCTCTGTCAGTGTGTTAATATTCCTGAGGACAGTGGGGGTGTTTTACACTTCACAGGGTGTATCTGACTGTGGTTCATGATATACACAGTGTGTCAGTGAGTGTGTTAATATTAATCTGTGTTCTCTGTCAGTGTGTTAATATACCTGAGGACAGTGGGGGTGTTTTACACTTCACAGGGTGTATCTGACTGTGGGTCATGATATACACAGTGTGTCAGTGAGTGTGTTAATATTAATCTGTGTTCTCTGTCAGTGTGTTAATATTACTGAGGACAGTGGGGGTGTTTTACACTTCACAGGGTGTTTCTGACTGTGGGTCATGATATACACAGTGTGTCAGTCAGTGTGTTAATATTAATCTGTGTTCTCTGTCAGTGTGTTAATATTCCTGAGGACAGTGTGGGTGTTTTACACTTCACAGGGTATATCTGACTGTAGGTCATGATGTACACAGTGTGTCAGTGAGTGTGTTAATATTAATCTGTGTTCTCTGTCAGTGTGTTAATGTTCCTGATGACAGTGGGGGTGTTTTACACTTCACAGGGTGTATCTGACTGTGGGTCATGATATACACAGTGTGTCAGTGAGTGTGTTAATATTAATCTGTGTTCTCTGTCAGTGTGTTAATATTCCTGAGGACAGTGGGGGTGTTTTACACTTCACAGGGTGTATCTGACTGTGGGTCATGATATACACAGTGTGTCAGTGAGTGTGTTAATATTAATCTGTGTTCTCTGTCAGTGTGTTAATATTCCTGAGGACAGTGGGGGTGTTTTACACTTCACAGGGTGTATCTGACTGTGGGTCATGATGTACACAGTGTGTCAGTGAGTGTGTTAATATTAATCTGTGTACTCTGTCAGTGTGTTAATATTCCTGAGGACAGTGGGGGTGTTTTACACTTCACAGGGTGTATCTGACTGTGGGTCATGATGTACACAGTGTGTCAGTGAGTGTGTTAATATTAATCTGTGTTCTCTGTCAGTGTGTTAATATTCCTGAGGACAGTGGGGGTGTTTTACACTTCACAGGGTGTATCTGACTGTGGGTCATGATATACACAGTGTGTCAGTGAGTGTGTTAATATTAATCTGTGTACTCTGTCAGTGTGTTAATATTACTGAGGACAGTGGGGGTGTTTTACACTTCACCGGGTGTTTCTGACTGTGGGTCATGATATACACAGTGTGTCAGTCAGTGTGTTAATATTAATCTGTGTTCTCTGTCAGTGTGTTAATATTCCTGAGGACAGTGTGGGTGTTTTACACTTCACAGGGTTTATCTGACTGTAGGTCATGATGTACACAGTGTGTCAGTGAGTGTGTTAATATTAATCTGTGTTCTCTGTCAGTGTGTTAATATTCCTGAGGACAGTGGGGGTGTTTTACACTTCACAGGGTGTATCTGACTGTGGGTCATGATATACACAGTGTGTCAGTGAGTGTGCTAATATTAATCTGTGTTCTCTGTCAGTGTGTTAATATTCCTGAGGACAGTGGGGGTGTTTTACACTTCACAGGGTGTATCTGACTGTGGGTCATGATGTACACAGTGTGTCAGTGAGTGTGTTAATATTAATCTGTGTACTCTGTCAGTGTGTTAATATTCCTGAGGACAGTGGGGGTGTTTTACACTTCACAGGGTGTATCTGACTGTGGGTCATGATGTACACAGTGTGTCAGTGAGTGTGTTAATATTAATCTGTGTTCTCTGTCAGTGTGTTAATATTCCTGAGGACAGTGGGGGTGTTTTACACTTCACAGGGTGTATCTGACTGTGGGTCATGATATACACAGTGTGTCAGTGAGTGTGTTAATATTAATCTGTGTACTCTGTCAGTGTGTTAATATTACTGAGGACAGTGGGGGTGTTTTACACTTCACAGGGTGTTTCTGACTGTGGGTCATGATATACACAGTGTGTCAGTCAGTGTGTTAATATTAATCTGTGTTCTCTGTCAGTGTGTTAATATTCCTGAGGACAGTGTGGGTGTTTTACACTTCACAGGGTTTATCTGACTGTAGGTCATGATGTACACAGTGTGTCAGTGAGTGTGTTAATATTAATCTGTGTTCTCTGTCAGTGTGTTAATATTCCTGAGGACAGTGGGGGTGTTTTACACTTCACAGGGTGTATCTGACTGTGGGTCATGATATACACAGTGTGTCAGTGAGTGTGTTAATATTAATCTGTGTTCTCTGTCAGTGTGTTAATATTCCTGAGGACAGTGGGGGTGTTTTACACTTCACAGGGTGTATCTGACTGTGGGTCATGATATACACAGTGTGTCATTGAGTGTTTTAATATTAATCTGTGTTCTCTGTCAGTGTGTTAATATTACTGAGGACAGTGTGGGTGTTTTACACTTCACAGGGTGTATCTGACTGTGGGTCATGATATACACAGTGTGTCAGTGAGTGTGTTAATATTAATCTGTGTTCTCTGTCAGTGTGTTAATATTACTGAGGACAGTGGGGGTGTTTTACACTTCACAGGGTGTATCTGACTGTGGGTCATGATATACACAGTGTGTCAGTGAGTGTGTTAATATTAATCTGTGTTCTCTGTCAGTGTGTTAATATTCCTGAGGACAGTGGGGGTGTTTTACACTTCACAGGGTGTATCTGACTGTGGGTCATGATATATACAGTGTGTCAGTGAGTGTGTTAATATTAATCTGTGTTCTCTGTCAGTGTGTTAATATTCCTGAGGACAGTGGGGGTGTTTTACACTTCACAGGGTGTATCTGACTGTGGGTCATGATATACACAGTGTGTCAGTGAGTGTGTTAATATTAATCTGTGTTCTCTGTCAGTGTGTTAATATTCCTGAGGACAGTGGGGGTGTTTTACACTTCACATGGTGTATCTGACTGTGGGTCATGATATGCACAGTGTGTCAGTGAGTGTGTTAATATTAATCTGTGTTCTCTGTCAGTGTGTTAATATACCTGAGGACAGTGGGGGTGTTTTACACTTCACAGGGTGTATCTGACTGTGGGTCATGATATACACAGTGTGTCAGTGAGTGTGTTAATATTAATCTGTGTTCTCTGTCAGTGTGTTAATATTACTGAGGACAGTGGGGGTGTTTTACACTTCACAGGGTGTATCTGACTGTGGGTCATGATATACACAGTGTGTCAGTGAGTGTGTTAATATTAATCTGTGTTCTCTGTCAGTGTGTTAATATACCTGAGGACAGTGGGGGTGTTTTACACTTCACAGGGTGTATCTGACTGTGGGTCATGATATACACAGTTTGTCAGTGAGTGTGTTAATATTAATCTGTGTTCTCTGTCAGTGTGTTAATATTACTGAGGACAGTGGGGGTGTTTTACACTTCACAGGGTGTATCTGACTGTGGGTCACGATGTACACAGTGTGTCAGTGAGTGTGTTAATATTAATCTGTGTTCTCTGTCAGTGTATTAATATTACTGAGGACAGTGGGGGTGTTTTACACTTCACAGGGTATTTCTGACTGTGGGTCATGATATACACAGGGTGTCAGTCAGTGTGTTAATATTAATCTGTGTTCTCTGTCAGTGTGTTAATATTCCTGAGGACAGTGGGGATGTTTTACACTTCACAGGGTGTATCTGACTGTGGGTCATGATATACACAGTGTGTCAGTGAGTGTGTTAATATTAATCTGTGTTCTCTGTCAGTGTGTTAATATTACTGAGGACAGTGGGAATGTTTTACACTTCACAGGGTGTATCTGACTCTGGGTCATGATATACACAGTGTGTCAGTGAGTGTGTTAATATTAATCTGTGTTCTCTGTCAGTGTGTTAATATTACTGAGGACAGTGGGGGTGTTTTACACTTCACAGGGTGTATCTGACTGTGGGTCATGATATACACAGTGTGTCAGTGAGTGTGTTAATATTAATCTGTGTTCTCTGTCAGTGTGTTAATATTCCTGAGGACAGTGGGCATGTTTTACACTTCACAGGGTGTATCTGACTGTGGGTCATGATGTACACAGTGTGTCAGTGAGTGTGTTAATATTAATCTGTGTTCTCTGTCAGTGTGTTAATATTCCTGAGGACAGTGGGGGTGTTTTACACTTCACAGGGTGTATCTGACTGTGGGTCATGAAATACACAGTGTGTCAGTGAGTGTGTTAATATTAATCTGTGTTCTCTGTCAGTGTGTTAATATTACTGAGGACAGTGGGGGTGTTTTACACTTCACAGGGTGTATCTGACTGTGGGTCATGATGTACACAGTGTGTCAGTGAGTGTGTTAATATTAATCTGTGTTCTCTGTCAGTGTGTTAATATTCCTGAGGACAGTGGGGATGTTTTACACTTCACAGGGTGTATCTGGCTGTGGGTCATGATGTACACAGTGTGTCAGTGAGTGTGTTCATATTAATCTGTGTTCTCTGTCAGTGTGTTAATATTACTGAGGACAGTGGGGGTGTTTTACACTTCACAGAGTGTAACTGACTGTGGGTCATGATGTACACAGTGTGTCAGTGAGTGTGTTAATATTGATCTGTGTTCTCTGTCAGTGTGTTAATATTACTGAGGACAGTGGGGGTGTTTTACACTTCACAGGGTGTATCTGACTGTGGGTCATGATATACACAGTGTGTCAGTGAGTGTGTTAATATTAATCTGTGTTCTCTGTCAGTGTGTTAATATTACTGAGGACAGTGGGGGAGTTTTACACTTCACAGGGTGTATCTGACTGTGGGTCATGATGTACACAGTGCGTCAGTGAGTGTGTTAATATTAATCTGTGTTCTCTGTCAGTGTGTTAATATTACTGAGGACAGTGGGGGTGTTTTACACTTCACAGGGTGTATCTGACTGTGGGTCATGATATACACAGTGTGTCAGTGAGTGTGTTAATATTAATCTGTGTTCTCTGTCAGTGTGATAATATTACTGACGACAGTGGGGGTGTTTTACACATCACAGGGTGTATCTGACTGTGGGTCATGATATACACAGTGTGTCAGTGAGTGTGTTAATATTAATCTGTGTTCTCTGTCAGTGTGTTAATATTACCGAGGACAGTGGGGGTGTTTTACACTTCACAGGGTGTATCTGACTGTGGGTCATGATGTACACAGTGTGTCAGTGAGTGTGTTAATATTAATCTGTGTTCTCTGTCAGTGTGTTAATATACCAGAGGACAGTGGGGGTGTTTTACACTTCACAGGGTGTATCTGACTGTGGGTCATGATATACACAGTGTGTCAGTGAGTGTGTTAATATTAATCTGTGTTCTCTGTCAGTGTGTTAATATTACTGAGGACAGTGGGGGTGTTTTACACTTCACAGGGTGTATCTGACTGTGGGTCGTGATATACACAGTGTGTCAGTGAGTGTGTTAATATTAATCTGTGTTCTCTGTCAGTGTGTTAATATTCCTGAGGACAGTGGGGGTGTTTTACACTTCACAGGGTGTATCTGACTGTGAGTCATGATATACACAGTGTGTCAGTGAGTGTGTTAATATTAATCTGTGTTCTCTGTCAGTGTGTTAATATTACTGAGGACAGTGGGGGTGTTTTACACTTCACAGAGTGTATCTGACTGTGGGTCATGATATACACAGTGTGTCAGTGAGTGTGTTAATATTAATCTGTCTTCTCTGTCAGTGTGTTAATATTCCTGAGGACAGTGGGGGTGTTTTACACTTCACATGGTGTATCTGACTGTGGGTCATGATGTACACAGTGTGTCAGTGAGTGTGTTAATATTAATCTGTGTTCTCTGTCAGTGTGTTAATATTCCTGAGGACAGTGGGGGTGTTTTACACTTCACAGGGTGTATCTGACTGTGGGTCATGATATACACAGTGTGTCAGTGAGTGTGTTAATATTAATCTGTCTTCTCTGTCAGTGTGTTAATATTCCTGAGGACAGAGGGGGTGTTTTGCACTTCACAGGGTGTATCTGACTGTGGGTCATGATGTACACAGTGTGTCAGTGAGTGTGTTAATATTAATCTGTGTTCTCTGTCAGTGTGTTAATATTCCTGAGGACAGTGGGGGTGTTTTACACTTCACAGGGTGTATCTGACTGTGGGTCATGATGTACACAGTGTGTCAGTGAGTGTGTTAATATTAATCTGTGTTCTCTGTCAGTGTGTTAATATTCCTGAGGACAGTGGGGGTGTTTTACACTTCACAGGGTGTATCTGACTGTGAGTCATGATATACACAGTGTGTCAGTGAGTGTGTTAATATTAATCTGTGTTCTCTGTCAGTGTGTTAATATTACTGAGGACAGCGGGGATGTTTTACACTTCACAGGGTGTATCTGACTGTGGGTCATGATATACACCGTGTGTCAGTGAGTGTGTTAATATTAATCTGTGTTCTCTGTCAGTGTGTTAATATTCCTGAGGACAGTGGGGGTGTTTTACACTTCACAGGGTGTATCTGACTGTGGGTCATGATGTACACAGTGTGTCAGTGAGTGTGTTAATATTAATCTGTGTTCTCTGTCAGTGTGTTAATATTCCTGAGGACAGTGGGGGTGTTTTACACTTCACAGGGTGTATCTGACTGTGGGTCATGATGTACACAGTGTGTCAGTGAGTGTGTTAATATTAATCTGTGTTCTCTGTCAGTGTGTTCATATTCCTGGGGACAGTGGGGGTGTTTTACACTTCACAGGGTGTATCTGACTGTGGGTAATGATGTACACAGTGTGTCAGTGAGTGTGTTAATATTAATCTGTGTTCTCTGTCAGTGTGTTAATATTACTGAGGACAGTGGGGGTATTTTACACTTCACAGGGTGTATCTGACTGTGGGTCATGATGTACACAGTGTGTCAGTGAGTGTGTTAATATTAATCTGTGTTCTCTGTCAGTATGTTAATATTACTGAGGACAGTGGGGGTGTTTTACACTTCACAGGGTGTATCTGACTGTGGGTCATGATATACACAGTGTGTCAGTGATTGTGTTAATATTAATCTGTGTTCTCTGTCAGTGTGTTAATATTCCTGAGGACAGTGGGGGTGTTTTACACTTCACAGGGTGTATCTGACTGTAGGTCATGATATACACAGTGTGTCAGTGAGTGTGTTAATATTAATCTGTGTACTCTGTCAGTATGTTAATCTGACTGAGGACAGCGGGGGTGTTTTACACTTCACAGGGTGTATCTGACTGTGGGTCATGATGTACACAGTGTGTCAGTGAGTGTGTTAATATTAATCTGTGTTCTCTGTCAGTATGTTAATATTACTGAGGACAGTGGGGGTGTTTTACACTTCACAGGGTGTATCTGACTGTGGGTCATGATATACACAGTGTGTCAGTGAGTGTGTTAATATTAATCTGTGTACTCTGTCAGTATGTTAATATTACTGAGGACAGCGGGGGTGTTTTACACTTCACAGGGTGTATCTGACTGTGGGTCATGATATACACAGTGTGTCAGTGAGTGTGTTAATATTAATCTGTGTTCTCTGTCAGTGTGTTAATATTCCTGAGGACAGTGGGGGTGTTTTACACTTCACTGGGTTTATCTGACTGTGGGTCATGATATACACAGTGTGTCAGTGAGTTTGTTAATATTAATCTGTGTTCTCTGTCAGTGTGTTAATATTCCTGAGGACAGTGGGGGTGTTTTACACTTCACAGGGTTTATCTGACTGTGGGTCATGATATACACAGTGTGTCAGTGAGTGTGTTAATATTAATCTGTGTTCTCTGTCAGTGTGTTAATATTACTGAGGACAGTGGGTATGTTTTACACTTCACAGGGTGTATCTGACTGTGGGTCATGATGTACACAGTGTGTCAGTGAGTGTGTTAATATTAATCTGTGTTCTCTGTCAGTGTGTTAATATTACTGAGGACAGTGGGGGTGTTTTACACTTCACAGGGTGTATCTGACTGTGGGTCATGATATACACAGTGTGTCAGTGAGTGTGTTAATATTAATCTGTGTACTCTGTCAGTATGTTAATATTACTGAGGACAGTGGGGGTGTTTTACACTTCACTGGGTTTATCCGACTGTGGGTCATGATATACACAGTGTGTCAGTGAGTGTGTTAGTATTAATCTGTGTTCTCTGTCAGTGTGTTAATATTACTGAGGACAGTGGGGGTGTTTTACACTTCACAGGGTGCATCTGACTGTGGGTCATGATATACACAGTGTGTCAGTGAGTGTGTTAATATTAATCTGTGTTCTCTGTCAGTGTGTTAATATTCCTGAGGACAGTGGGGGTGTTTTACACTTCACAGGGTGTATCTGACTGTGGGTCATGATGTACACAGTGTGTCAGTGAGTGTGTTAATATTAATCTGTGTTCTCTGTCAGTGTGTTCATATTCCTGGGGACAGTGGGGGTGTTTTACACTTCACAGGGTGTATCTGACTGTGGGTAATGATGTACACAGAGTGTCAGTGAGTGTGTTAATATTAATCTGTGTTCTCTGTCAGTGTGTTAATATTACTGAGGACAGTGGGGGTGTTTTACACTTCACAGGGTGTATCTGACTGTGGGTCATGATGTACACAGTGTGTCAGTGAGTGTGTTAATATTAATCTGTGTTCTCTGTCAGTATGTTAATATTACTGAGGACAGTGGGGGTGTTTTACACTTCACAGGGTGTATCTGACTGTGGGTCATGATATACACAGTGTGTCAGTGATTGTGTTAATATTAATCTGTGTTCTCTGTCAGTGTGTTAATATTCCTGAGGACAGTGGGGGTGTTTTACACTTCACAGGGTGTATCTGACTGTAGGTCATGATATACACAGTGTGTCAGTGAGTGTGTTAATATTAATCTGTGTACTCTGTCAGTATGTTAATCTGACTGAGGACAGCGGGGGTGTTTTACACTTCACAGGGTGTATCTGACTGTGGGTCATGATGTACACAGTGTGTCAGTGAGTGTGTTAATATTAATCTGTGTTCTCTGTCAGTATGTTAATATTACTGAGGACAGTGGGGGTGTTTTACACTTCACAGGGTGTATCTGACTGTGGGTCATGATATACACAGTGTGTCAGTGAGTGTGTTAATATTAATCTGTGTAGTCTGTCAGTATGTTAATATTACTGAGGTCAGCGGGGGTGTTTTACACTTCACAGGGTGTATCTGACTGTGGGTCATGATATACACAGTGTGTCAGTGAGTGTGTTAATATTAATCTGTGTTCTCTGTCAGTGTGTTAATATTCCTGAGGACAGTGGGGGTGTTTTACACTTCAATGGGTTTATCTGACTGTGGGTCATGATATACACAGTGTGTCAGTGAGTGTGTTAATATTAATCTGTGTTCTCTGTCAGTGTGTTAATATTCCTGAGGACAGTGGGGGTGTTTTACACTTCACAGGGTTTATCTGACTGTGGGTCATGATATACACAGTGTGTCAGTGAGTGTGTTAATATTAATCTGTGTTCTCTGTCAGTGTGTTAATATTACTGAGGACAGTGGGTATGTTTTACACTTCACAGGGTGTATCTGACTGTGGGTCATGATGTACACAGTGTGTCAGTGAGTGTGTTAATATTAATCTGTGTTCTCTGTCAGTGTGTTAATATTACTGAGGACAGTGGGGGTGTTTTACACTTCACAGGGTGTATCTGACTGTGGGTCATGATATACACAGTGTGTCAGTGAGTGTGTTAATATTAATCTGTGTACTCTGTCAGTATGTTAATATTACTGAGGACAGTGGGGGTGTTTTACACTTCACAGGGTTTATCTGACTGTGGGTCATGATATACACAGTGTGTCAGTGAGTGTGTTAGTATTAATCTGTGTTCTCTGTCAGTGTGTTAATATTACTGAGGACAGTGGGGGTGTTTTACACTTCACAGGGTGTATCTGCCTGTGGGTCATGATATACACAGTGTGTCAGTGAGTGTGTTAATATTAATCTGTGTTCTCTGTCAGTGTGTTAATATTCCTGTGGACAGTGGGGGTGTTTTACACTTCACAGGGTGTATCTGACTGTGGGTCATGATATACACAGTGTGTCAGTGAGTGTGTTAATATTAATCTGTGTACTCTGTCAGTGTGTTAATATTACTGAGGACAGTGGGGGTGTTTTACACTTCACAGGGTGTATCTGACTGTGGGTCATGATATACACAGTGTGTCAGTGAGTGTGTTAATATTAATCTGTGTTCTCTGTCAGTGTGTTAATATTACTGAGGACAGTGGGGTGTTTTACACTTCACAGGGTTTATCTGACTCTGGGTCATGATGTACACAGTGTGTCAGTGAGTGTGTTAATATTAATCTGTGTTCTCTGTCAGTGTGTTAATATTACTGAGGACAGTGGGGGTGTTTTACACTTCACAGGGTGCATCTGACTGTGGGTCATGATGTACACAGTGTGTCAGTGAGTGTGTTAATATTAATCTGTGTACTCTGTCAGTGTGTTAATATTCCTGAGGACAGTGGGGGTGTTTTACACTTCACAGGGTGTATCTGACTGTGGGTCATGATAAACACAGTGTGTCAGTGAGAGTGTTAATATTAATCTGTGTACTCTGTCCCTGTGTTAATATTACTGAGGACAGTGGGGGTGTTTTACACTTCACAGGGTATATCTGACTGTGGGTCATGATATACACAGTGTGTCAGTGAGTGTGTTAATATTAATCTGTGTTCTCTGTCAGTGTGTTAATATTACTGAGGACAGTGGGGGTGTTTTACACTTCACAGGGTGTATCTGACTGTGGGTCATGATATACACAGTGTGTCAGTGAGTGTGTTAATATTAATCTGTGTACTCTGTCCCTGTGTTAATATTACTGAGGACAGTGGGGGTGTTTTACACTTCACAGGGTGTATCTGACTGTGGGTCATGATATACACAGTGTGTCAGTGAGTGTGTTAATATTAATCTGTGTTCTCTCTCAGTGTGTTAATATTACTGAGGACAGTGGGGGTGTTTTACACTTCACAGGGTGTATCTGACTGAGGGTCATGATATACACAGTGTGTCAGTGAGTGTGTTAATATTAATCTGTGTTCTCTGTCAGTGTGTTAATATTCCTGAGCACAGTGGGGGTGTTTTACACTTCACCGGGTGTATCTGACTGTGGGTCATGATATACACAGTGTGTCAGTGAGTGTGTTAATATTAATCTGTGTTCTCTGTCAGTGTGTTAATATTCCTGAGGACAGTGGGGGTGTTTTACACTTCACAGGGTGTATCTGACTGTGGGTCATGATATACACAGTGTGTCAGTCAGTGTCTTAATATTAATCTGTGTTCTCTGTCAGTGTGTTAATATTACTGAGGACAGTGGGGGTGTTTTACACTTCACAGGGTTTATCTGACTGCGGGTCACGATGTACACAGTGTGTCAGTGAGTGTGTTAATATTAATCTGTGTTCTCAGTCAGTGTGTTAATATTACTGAGGACAGTGGGGGTGTTTTACACTTCACAGGGTGTATCTGACTGTGGGTCATGATATACACAGTGTGTCAGTGAGAGTGTTAATATTAATCTGTGTTCTCTGTCAGTGTGTTAATATTCCTGAGGACAGTGGGGATGTTTTACACTGCACAGGGTGTATCTGACTGTGGGTCATGATATACACAGTGTGTCAGTGAGTGTGTTAATATTAATCTGTGTTCTCTGTCAGTGTGTTAATATTCCTGAGGACAGTGGTGGTATTTTACACTTCACAGGGTTTATCTCACTGTGGATCATGATATACACAGTGTGTCAGTGAGTGTGTTAATATTAATCTGTGTTCTCTGTCAGTGTGTTAATATTCCTGAGGACAGTGGGGGTGATTTACACTTCACAGGGTTTATCTGACTGTGGGTCATGATATACACAGTGTGTCAGTGAGTGTGTTAATATTAATCTGTGTTCTCTGTCAGTGTGTTAATATTACTGAGGACAGTGGGGGTGTTTTACACTTCACAGGGTTTATCTGACTGTGGGTCATGATATACACAGTGTGTCAGTGAGTGTGTTAATATTAATCTGTGTTCTCTGTCAGTGTGTTAATATTACTGAGGACAGTGGGGATGTTTTACACTTCACAGGGTGTATCTGACTGTGGGTCATGATATACACAGTGTGTCAGTGAGTGTGTTAATATTAATCTGTGTTCTCTGTCAGTGTGTTAATATTCCTGAGGACAGTGGGGGTGTTTTACACTTCACAGGGTTTATCTCACTGTGGGTCATGATATACACAGTGTGTCATTGAGTGTGTTAATATTAATCTGTGTTCTCTGTCAGTGTGTTAATATTACTGAGGACAGTGGGGGTGTTTTACACTTCACAGGGTTTATCTGACTGTGGGTCATGATATACACAGTGTGTCAGTGAGTGTGTTAATATTAATCTGTGTTCTCTGTCAGTGTGTTAATATTCCTGAGGACAGTGGGGGTGTTTTACACTTCATAGGGTTTATCTGACTGTGGGTCATGATATACACAGTGTGTCAGTGAGTGTGTTAATATTAATCTGTGTTCTCTGTCAGTGTGTTAATATGACTGAGGACAGTGGGGGTGTTTTACACTTCACAGGGTGTATCTGACTGTGGGTCATGATATACACAGTGTGTCAGTGAGTGTGTTAATATTAATCTGTGTACTCTGTCAGTATGTTAATATTACTGAGGACAGTGGGGGTGTTTTACACTTCACAGGGTGTATCTGACTGTGGGTCATGATATACACAGTGTGTCAGTGAGTGTGTTAATATTAATCTGTGTTCTCTGTCAGTGTGTTAATATTCCTGAGGACAGTGGGGGTGTTTTACACTTCACAGGGTGTATCTGACTGTGGGTCATGATATACACAGTGTGTCAGTGATTGTGTTAATATTAATCTGTGTTCTCTGTCAGTGTGTTAATATTCCTGAGGACAGTGGGGGTGTTTTACACTTCACAGGGTGTATCTGACTGTGGGTCATGATATACACAGTGTGTCAGTGATTGTGTTAATATTAATCTGTGTTCTCTGTCAGTGTGTTAATATTACTGAGGACAGTGGGTGTGTTTTACACTTCACAGGGTGTATCTGACTGTGGGTCATGATGTACACAGTGTGTCAGTGAGTGTGTTAATATTAATCTGTGTTCTCTGTCAGTGTGTTAATATTCCTGAGGACAGTGGGGGTGTTTTACACTTCACCGGGTGTATCTGACTGTGGGTCATGATATACACAGTGTGTCAGTGAGTGTGTTAATATTAATCTGTGTTCTCTGTCAGTGTGTTAATATTCCTGAGGACAGTGGTGTTGTTTTACACTTCACAGGGTGTATCTGACTGTGGGTCATGATATACACAGTGTGTCAGTCAGTGTCTTAATATTAATCTGTGTTCTCTGTCAGTGTGTTGATATTACTGAGGACAGTGGGGGTGTTTTACACTTCACAGGGTTTATCTGACTGCGGGTCACGATGTACACAGTGTGTCAGTGAGTGTGTTAATATTAATCTGTGTTCTCTGTCAGTATGTTAATATTACTGAGGACAGTGGGGGTGTTTTACACTTCACAGGGTGTATCTGACTGTGGGTCATGATGTACACAGTGTGTCAGTGAGAGTGTTAATATTAATCTGTGTTATCTGTCAGTGTGTTAATATTCCTGAGGACAGTGGGGGTATTTTACACTTCACAGGGTTTATCTCACTGTGGGTCATGATATACACAGTGTGTCAGTAAGTGTGTTAATATTAATCTGTGTTCTCTGTCAGTGTGTTAATATTACTGAGGACAGTGGGGGTGTTTTACACTTCACAGAGGGTATCTGACTGTGGGTCATGATATACACTGTGTGTCAGTGAGAGTGTTAATATTAATCTGTGTTCTCTGTCAGTGTGTTAATATTACTGAGGACAGTGGGGGTGTTTTACACTTCACAGGGTTTATCTGAATGTGGGTCATGATATACACAGTGTGTCAGTGAGTGTGTTAATATTAATCTGTGTTCTCTGTCAGTGTGTTAATATTACTGAGGACAGTGGGGGTGTTTTACACTTCACAGGGTGTATCTGACTGTGGGTCATGATATACACAGTGTGTCAGTGAGTGTGTTAATATTAATCTGTGTTCTCTGTCAGTGTGTTAATATTACTGAGGACAGTGGGGATGTTTTACACTTCACAGGGTGTATCTGACTGTGGGTCATGATATACACAGTGTGTCAGTGAGTGTGTTAATATTAATCTGTGTTCTCTGTCAGTGTGTTAATATTCCTGAGGACAGTGGGGGTGTTTTACACTTCACAGGGTTTATCTCACTGTGGGTCATGATGTACACAGTGTGTCAGTGAGTGTGTTAATATTAATCTGTGTTTTGTGTCAGTGTGTTAATATTCCTGAGGACAGTGGGGGTGTTTTACACTTCACAGAGTGTATCTGACTGTGGGTCATGATATACACAGTGTGTCAGTGAGTGTGTTAATATTAATCTGTGTTCTCTGTCAGTGTGTTAATATTACTGAGGACAGTGGGGGTGTTTTACACTTCACAGGGTGTATCTGACTGTGGGTCATGATATACACAGTGTGTCAGTGAGTGTGTTAATATTAATCTGTGTTCTCTGTCAGTGTGTTAATATTCCTGAGGACAGTGGGGGTGTTTTACACTTCACCGGGTGTATCTGACTGTGGGTCATGATATACACAGTGTGTCAGTGAGTGTGTTAATATTAATCTGTGTTCTCTGTCAGTGTGTTAATACTCCTGAGGACAGTGGGGGTGTTTTACACTTCACAGGGTGTATCTGACTGTGGGTCATGATATACACAGTGTGTCAGTCAGTGTCTTAATATTAATCTGTGTTCTCTGTCAGTGTGTTAATATTACTGAGGACAGTGGGGGTGTTTTACACTTCACAGGGTTTATCTGACTGTGGGTCATGATATACACTGTGTGTCAGTGAGTGTGTTAATATTAATCTGTGTTCTCTGTCAGTGTGTTAATATTCCAGAGGACTGTGGGGGTGTTTTACACTTCATAGGGTTTATCTGACTGTGAGTCATGATATACACAGTGTGTCAGTGAGTGTGTGAATATTAATCTGTGTTCTCTGTCAGTGTGTTAATATTACTGAGGACAGTGGGGGTGTTTTACACTTCACAGGGTTTATCTGACTGTGGGTCATGATATACACAGTGTGTCAGTGAGTGTGCTAATATTAATCTGTGTTCTCTGTCAGTGTGTTAATATTACTGAGGACAGTGGGGGTGTTTTACACTTCACCGGGTGTATCTGACTCTGGGTCATGATATACACAGTGTGTCAGTGAGTGTGTTAATATTAATCTGTGTTCTCTGTCAGTGTGTTAATATTACTGAGGACAGTGAGGGTGTTTTACACTTCACAGGGTTTATCTGACTGTGGGTCATGATATACACAGTGTGTCAGTGAGTATGTTAATATTAATCTGTGTTCTCTGTCAGTGTGTTAATATTACTGAGGACAGTGGGGGTGTTTTACACTTCACAGGGTGTATCTGACTGTGGGTCATGATATACACAGTGTGTCAGTGAGCGTGTTAATATTAATCTGTGTTCTCTGTCAGTGTGTTAATATTCCTGAGGACAGTGGGGGTGTTCTACACTTCACAGGGTTTATTTGTCTGTGGGTCATGATGTACACAGTGTGTCAGTGAGTGTGTTAATATTAATCTTTGTACTCTGTCAGTGTGTTAATATTCCTGAGGACAGTGGGGGTGTTTTACACTTCACAGGGTGTATCTGACTGTGGGTCATGATATACACAGTGTGTCAGTGAGTGTGTTAATATTATTCTGTGTTCTCTGTCAGTGTGTTAATATTACTGAGGACAGTGGGGATGTTCTACACTTCACAGGGTTTATTTGACTGTGGCTCATGATATACACAGTGTGTCAGTGAGTGTGTTAATATTAATCTGTGTACTCTGTCAGTGTGTTAATATTCCTGAGGACAGTGGGGGTATTTTACACTTCACCGGGTGTATCTGACTGTGGGTCATGATATACACTGTGTGTCAGTGAGAGTGTTAATATTAATCTGTGTTCTCTGTCAGTGTGTTAATATTCCTGAGGATAGTGGGGATGTTTTACACTTCACAGGGTGTATCTGACTGTGGGTCATGATATACACAATGTGTCAGTGAGAGTGTTAATATTAATCTGTGTTCTCTGTCAGTGTGTTAATATTACTGAGGACAGTGGGGGTGTTTTACACTTCACAGGGTGTATCTGACTGTGGGTCATGATATACACAGTGTGTCAGTGAGTGTGTTAATATTAATCTGTGTTCTCTGTCAGTGTGCTAATATTACTGAGGACAGTGGGGGCGTTTTACACTTCACAGGGTGTATCTGACTGTGGGTCATGATGTACACAGTGTGTCAGTGAGTGTGTTAATATTAATCTGTGTTCTCTGTCAGTGTGTTAATATTACTGAGGACAGTGGGGGTGTTTTACACTTCACAGGGTGTATCTGACTGTGGGTCATGATGTACACAGTGTGTCAGTGAGTGTGTTAATATTAATCTGTGTTCTCTGTCAGTGTGTTAATATTACTGAGGACAGTGGGGGTGTTTTACACTTCACAGGGTGTATCTGACTGTGGGTCATGATATACACAGTGTGTCAGTGAGTGTGTTAATATTAATCTGTGTTCTCTGTCAGTGTGTTAATATTACTGAGGACAGTGGGGGTGTTTTACACTTCACAGGGTTTATCTGACTGTGAGTCATGATATACACAGTGTGTCAGTGAGTGTGTTAATATTAATCTGTGTTCTCTGTCAGTGTGTTAATATTACTGAGGACAGTGGGGGTGTTTTACACTTCACAGGGTGTATCTGACTGTGGGTCATGATATACACAGTGTGTCAGTGAGTGTGTTAATATTAATCTGTGTTCTCTGTCAGTGTGTTAATATTACTGAGGACAGTGGGGGTGTTTTACACTTCACAGGGTGCATCTGACTGTGGGTCGTGATGTACACAGTGTGTCAGTGAGTGTGTTAATATTAATCTGTGTTCTCTGTCAGTGTGTTAATATTGCTGAGTACAGTGGGGGTGTTTTACACTTCACAGGGTTTATCTGACTGTGGGTCATGATATACACAGTGTGTCAGTGAGTGTGTTAATATTAATCTGTGTTCTCTGTCAGTGTGTTAATATTCCTGAGGACAGTGGGGGTGTTCTACACTTCACAGGGTTTATTTGACTGTGGGTTATGATGTACACAGTGTGTCAGTGAGTGTGTTAATATTAATCTGTGTACTCTGTCAGTGTGTTAATATTACTGAGGACAGTGGGGGTGTTTTACACTTCACAGGGTGTATCTGACTGTGGGTCATGATATACACAGTGTGTCAGTGAGTGTGTTAATATTAATCTGTGTTCTCTGTCAGTGTGTTAATATTCCTGAGGACAGTGGGGGTGTTTTACACTTCACCGGGTGTATCTGACTGTGGGTCATGATATACACAGTGTGTCAGTGAGAGTGTTAATATTAATATGTGTTCTCTGTCAGTGTGTTAATATTCCTGAGGACAGTGGGGATGTTTTACACTTCACAGGGTGTATCTGACTGTGGGTCATGATATACACAGTGTGTCAGTGAGAGTGTTAATATTAATCTGTGTTCTCTGTCAGTGTGTTAATATTACTGAGGACAGTGGGGGTGTTTTACACTTCACAGGGTGTATCTGACTGTGGGTCATGATATACACAGTGTGTCAGTGAGTGTGTTAATATTAATCTGTGTTCTCTGTCAGTGTGCTAATATTACTGAGGACAGTGGGGGCGTTTTACACTTCACAGGGTGTATCTGACTGTGGGTCATGATGTACACAGTGTGTCAGTGAGTGTGTTAATATTAATCTGTGTTCTCTGTCAGTGTGTTAATATTACTGAGGACAGTGGGGGTGTTTTACACTTCACAGGGTGTATCTGACTGTGGGTCATGATGTACACAGTGTGTCAGTGAGTGTGTTAATATTAATCTGTGTTCTCTGTCAGTGTGTTAATATTACTGAGGACAGTGGGGGTGTTTTACACTTCACAGGGTGTATCTGACTGTGGGTCCTGATATACACAGTGTGTCAGTGAGTGTGTTAATATTAATCTGTGTTCTCTGTCAGTGTGTTAATATTACTGAGGACAGGGGGGGGTATTTTACACTTCACAGGGTTTATCTGACTGTGGGTCATGATGTACACAGTGTGTCAGTGAGTCTGTTAATATTAATCTGTGTTCTCTGTCAGTGTGTTAATATTACTGAGGACAGTGGGGGTGTTTTACACTTCACAGAGTGTATCTGACTGTGGGTCATGATATACACAGTGTGTCAGTGAGTGTGTTAATATTAATCTGTGTTCTCTGTCAGTGTGTTAATATTCCTGAGGACAGTGGGGGTGTTTTACACTTCACAGGGTGTATCTGACTGTGGATCATGATGTACACAGTGTGTCAGTGAGTGTGTTAATATTAATCTGTGTTCTCTGTCAGTGTGTGAATATTACTGAGGACAGTGGGGGTGTTTTACACTTCACAGGGTGTATCTGACTGTGGGTCATGATATACACAGTGTGTCAGTGAGTGTGTTAATATTAATCTGTGTTCTCTGTCAGTGTGTTAATATTCCTGAGGACAGTGGGGGTGTTTTACACTTCACAGGGTGTATCTGACTGTGGGTCATGATGTACACAGTGTGTCAGTGAGTCTGTTAATATTAATCTGTGTTCTCTGTCAGTGTGTTAATATTACTGAGGACAGTGGGGGTGTTTTACACTTCACAGAGTGTATCTGACTGTGGGTCATGATATACACAGTGTGTCAGTGAGTGTGTTAATATTAATCTGTGTTCTCTGTCAGTGTGTTAATATTCCTGAGGACAGTGGGGGTGTTTTACACTTCACAGGGTGTATCTGACTGTGGGTCATGATATACACAGTGTGTCAGTGAGTTTGTTAATATTAATCTGTGTTCTCTGTCAGTGTGTTAATATTACTGAGGACAGTGGGGGTGTTTTACACTTCACAGGGTGTATCTGACTGTGGGTCATGATGTACACAGTGTGTCAGTGAGTGTGTTAATATTAATCTGTGTTCTCTGTCAGTGTGTTAATATTACTGAGGACAGTGGGGGTGTTTTACACTTCACAGGGTGTATCTGACTGTGGGTCATGATATACACAGTGTGTCAGTGAGTGTGTTAATATTAATCTGTGTTCTCTGTCAGTGTGTTAATATTCCTGAGGACAGTGGGGGTGTTTTACACTTCACCGGGTGTATCTGACTGTGGGTCATGATATACACAGTGTGTCAGTGAGTGTGTTAATATTAATCTGTGTTCTCTGTCAGTGTGTTAATACTCCTGAGGACAGTGGGGGTGTTTTACACTTCACAGGGTGTATCTGACTGTGGGTCATGATATACACAGTGTGTCAGTCAGTGTCTTAATATTAATCTGTGTTCTCTGTCAGTGTGTTAATATTACTGAGGACAGTGGGGGTGTTTTACACTTCACAGGGTTTATCTGACTGTGGGTCATGATATACACTGTGTGTCAGTGAGTGTGTTAATATTAATCTGTGTTCTCTGTCAGTGTGTTAATATTCCAGAGGACTGTGGGGGTGTTTTACACTTCATAGGGTTTATCTGACTGTGAGTCATGATATACACAGTGTGTCAGTGAGTGTGTGAATATTAATCTGTGTTCTCTGTCAGTGTGTTAATATTACTGAGGACAGTGGGGGTGTTTTACACTTCACAGGGTTTATCTGACTGTGGGTCATGATATACACAGTGTGTCAGTGAGTGTGTTAATATTAATCTGTGTTCTCTGTCAGTGTGTTAATATTACTGAGGACAGTGGGGGTGTTTTACACTTCACCGGGTGTATCTGACTCTGGGTCATGATATACACAGTGTGTCAGTGAGTGTGTTAATATTAATCTGTGTTCTCTGTCAGTGTGTTAATATTACTGAGGTCAGTGAGGGTGTTTTACACTTCACAGGGTTTATCTGACTGTGGGTCATGATATACACAGTGTGTCAGTGAGTATGTTAATATTAATCTGTGTTCTCTGTCAGTGTGTTAATATTACTGAGGACAGTGGGGGTGTTTTACACTTCACAGGGTGTATCTGACTGTGGGTCATGATATACACAGTGTGTCAGTGAGCGTGTTAATATTAATCTGTGTTCTCTGTCAGTGTGTTAATATTCCTGAGGACAGTGGGGGTGTTCTACACTTCACAGGGTTTATTTGTCTGTGGGTCATGATGTACACAGTGTGTCAGTGAGTGTGTTAATATTAATCTTTGTACTCTGTCAGTGTGTTAATATTCCTGAGGACAGTGGGTGTGTTTTACACTTCACAGGGTGTATCTGACTGTGGGTCATGATATACACAGTGTGTCAGTGAGTGTGTTAATATTATTCTGTGTTCTCTGTCAGTGTGTTAATATTACTGAGGACAGTGGGGATGTTCTACACTTCACAGGGTTTATTTGACTGTGGCTCATGATATACACAGTGTGTCAGTGAGTGTGTTAATATTAATCTGTGTACTCTGTCAGTGTGTTAATATTCCTGAGGACAGTGGGGGTATTTTACACTTCACCGGGTGTATCTGACTGTGGGTCATGATATACACTGTGTGTCAGTGAGAGTGTTAATATTAATCTGTGTTCTCTGTCAGTGTGTTAATATTCCTGAGGATAGTGGGGATGTTTTACACTTCACAGGGTGTATCTGACTGTGGGTCATGATATACACAATGTGTCAGTGAGAGTGTTAATATTAATCTGTGTTCTCTGTCAGTGTGTTAATATTACTGAGGACAGTGGGGGTGTTTTACACTTCACAGGGTGTATCTGACTGTGGGTCATGATATACACAGTGTGTCAGTGAGTGTGTTAATATTAATCTGTGTTCTCTGTCAGTGTGCTAATATTACTGAGGACAGTGGGGGCGTTTTACACTTCACAGGGTGTATCTGACTGTGGGTCATGATGTACACAGTGTGTCAGTGAGTGTGTTAATATTTATCTGTGTTCTCTGTCAGTGTGTTAATATTACTGAGGACAGTGGGGGTGTTTTACACTTCACAGGGTGTATCTGACTGTGGGTCATGATGTACACAGTGTGTCAGTGAGTGTGTTAATATTAATCTGTGTTCTCTGTCAATGTGTTAATATTAATGAGGACAGTGGGGGTGTTTTACACTTCACAGGGTGTATCTGACTGTGGGTCATGATATACACAGTGTGTCAGTGAGTGTGTTAATATTAATCTGTGTTCTCTGTCAGTGTGTTAATATTACTGAGGACAGTGGGGGTATTTTACACTTCACAGGGTTTATCTGACTGTGAGTCATGATATACACAGTGTGTCAGTGAGTGTGTTAATATTAATCTGTGTTCTCTGTCAGTGTGTTAATATTACTGAGGACAGTGGGGGTGTTTTACACTTCACAGGGTGTATCTGACTGTGGGTCATGATATACACAGTGTGTCAGTGAGTGTGTTAATATTAATCTGTGTTCTCTGTCAGTGTGTTAATATTACTGAGGACAGTGGGGGTGTTTTACACTTCACAGGGTGCATCTGACTGTGGGTCGTGATGTACACAGTGTGTCAGTGAGTGTGTTAATATTAATCTGTGTTCTCTGTCAGTGTGTTAATATTGCTGAGCACAGTGGGGGTGTTTTACACTTCACGGGGTTTATCTGACTGTGGGTCATGATATACACAGTGTGTCAGTGAGTGTGTTAATATTAATCTGTGTTCTCTGTCAGTGTGTTAATATTCCTGAGGACAGTGGGGGTGTTCTACACTTCACAGGGTTTATTTGACTGTGGGTTATGATGTACACAGTGTGTCAGTGAGTGTGTTAATATTAATCTGTGTACTCTGTCAGTGTGTTAATATTACTGAGGACAGTGGGGGTGTTTTACACTTCACAGGGTGTATCTGACTGTGGGTCATGATATACACAGTGTGTCAGTGAGTGTGTTAATATTAATCTGTGTTCTCTGTCAGTGTGTTAATATTCCTGAGGACAGTGGGGGTGTTTTACACTTCACCGGGTGTATCTGACTGTGGGTCATGATATACACAGTGTGTCAGTGAGAGTGTTAATATTAATATGTGTTCTCTGTCAGTGTGTTAATATTCCTGAGGACAGTGGGGATGTTTTACACTTCACAGGGTGTATCTGACTGTGGGTCATGATATACACAGTGTGTCAGTGAGAGTGTTAATATTAATCTGTGTTCTCTGTCAGTGTGTTAATATTACTGAGGACAGTGGGGGTGTTTTACACTTCACAGGGTGTATCTGACTGTGGGTCATGATATACACAGTGTGTCAGTGAGTGTGTTAATATTAATCTGTGTTCTCTGTCAGTGTGCTAATATTACTGAGGACAGTGGGGGCGTTTTACACTTCACAGGGTGTATCTGACTGTGGGTCATGATGTACACAGTGTGTCAGTGAGTGTGTTAATATTAATCTGTGTTCTCTGTCAGTGTGTTAATATTACTGAGGACAGTGGGGGTGTTTTACACTTCACAGGGTGTATCTGACTGTGGGTCATGATGTACACAGTGTGTCAGTGAGTGTGTTAATATTAATCTGTGTTCTCTGTCAGTGTGTTAATATTACTGAGGACAGTGGGGGTGTTTTACACTTCACAGGGTGTATCTGACTGTGGGTCCTGATATACACAGTGTGTCAGTGAGTGTGTTAATATTAATCTGTGTTCTCTGTCAGTGTGTTAATATTACTGAGGACAGGGGGGGTATTTTACACTTCACAGGGTTTATCTGACTGTGGGTCATGATGTACACAGTGTGTCAGTGAGTCTGTTAATATTAATCTGTGTTCTCTGTCAGTGTGTTAATATTACTGAGGACAGTGGGGGTGTTTTACACTTCACAGAGTGTATCTGACTGTGGGTCATGATATACACAGTGTGTCAGTGAGTGTGTTAATATTAATCTGTGTTCTCTGTCAGTGTGTTAATATTCCTGAGGACAGTGGGGGTGTTTTACACTTCACAGGGTGTATCTGACTGTGGATCATGATGTACACAGTGTGTCAGTGAGTGTGTTAATATTAATCTGTGTTCTCTGTCAGTGTGTGAATATTACTGAGGACAGTGGGGGTGTTTTACACTTCACAGGGTGTATCTGACTGTGGGTCATGATATACACAGTGTGTCAGTGAGTGTGTTAATATTAATCTGTGTTCTCTGTCAGTGTGTTAATATTCCTGAGGACAGTGGGGGTGTTTTACACTTCACAGGGTGTATCTGACTGTGGGTCATGATGTACACAGTGTGTCAGTGAGTCTGTTAATATTAATCTGTGTTCTCTGTCAGTGTGTTAATATTACTGAGGACAGTGGGGGTGTTTTACACTTCACAGAGTGTATCTGACTGTGGGTCATGATATACACAGTGTGTCAGTGAGTGTGTTAATATTAATCTGTGTTCTCTGTCAGTGTGTTAATATTCCTGAGGACAGTGGGGGTGTTTTACACTTCACAGGGTGTATCTGACTGTGGGTCATGATATACACAGTGTGTCAGTGAGTTTGTTAATATTAATCTGTGTTCTCTGTCAGTGTGTTAATATTACTGAGGACAGTGGGGGTGTTTTACACTTCACAGGGTGTATCTGACTGTGGGTCATGATGTACACAGTGTGTCAGTGAGTGTGTTAATATTAATCTGTGTTCTCTGTCAGTGTGTTAATATTACTGAGGACAGTCGGGGTGTTTTACACTTCACAGGGTTTATCTGACTGTGGGTCATGATATACACAGTGTGTCAGTGAGAGTGTTAACATTAATCTGTGTTCTCTGTCAGTGTGTTAATATTCCTGAGGACAGTGGGGGTGTTTTACACTTCACAGGGTGTATCTGACTGTGGGTCATGATGTACACAGTGTGTCAGTGAGTGTGTTAATATTAATCTGTGTTCTCTGTCAGTGTGTTAATATTCCTGAGGACAGTGGGGGTGTTTTACACTTCTCCGGGTGTATCTGACTGTGGGTCATGATATACACAGTGTGTCAGTGAGTGTGTTAATATTAATCTGTGTTCTCTGAAAGTGTGTTAATATTCCTGAGGACAGTGTAAGTGATTTACACTTCACAGGGTGTATCTGACTGTGGGTCATGATATACACAGTGTGTCAGTGAGTGTGTTAATATTAATCTGTGTTCTCTGTCAGTGTGTTAATATTCCTGAGGACAGTGGGGGTGTTTTACACTTCACAGGGTGTATCTGACTGTGGGTCTTGATGTACACAGTGTGTCAGTGAGTGTGTTAATATTAATCTGTGTTCTCTGTCAGTGTGTTAATATTACTGAGGACAGTGGGGGTGTTTTACACTTCACAGGGTTTATCTGACTGTGGGTCATGATGTACAAAGTGTGTCAGTGAGTGTGTTAATATTAATCTGTGTTCTCTGTCAGTGTGTTAATATTACTGAGGACAGTGGGGGTGTTTTACACTTCACAGGGTTTATCTGACTGTGAGTCATGATATACACAGTGTGTCAGTGAGTGTGTTAATATTAATCTGTGTTCTCTGTCAGTGTGTTAATATTACTGAGGACAGTGGGGGTGTTTTACACTTCACAGGGTTTATCTGACTGTGGGTCATGATGTACACAGTGTGTCAGTGAGTGTGTTAATATTAATCTGTGTTCTCTGTCAGGTGTTAATATTACTGAGGACAGTGGGTGTGTTTTACACTTCACATGGTGTATCTGACTGTGGGTCATGATGTACACAGTGTGTCAGTGAGTGTGTTAATATTAATCTGTGTACTCTGTCAGTGTGTTAATATTACTGAGGACAGTGGGGGTGTTTTACACTTCACAGGGTGTATCTGACTGTGGGTCTTGATGTACACAGTGTGTCAGTGAGCGTGTTAATATTAATCTGTGTTCTCTGTCAATGTGTTAATATTACTGAGGACAGTGGGGGTGTTTTACACTTCACCGGGTGTATCTGACTGTGGGTCATGATGTACACAGTGTGTCAGTGAGTGTGTTAATATTAATCTGTGTTCTCTGTCAGTGTGTTAATATTCCTGAGGACAGTGGGGGTGTTTTACACTTCACAGGGTGTATCTGACTGTGGGTCATGATATACAAAGTGTGTCAGTGAGTGTGTTAATATTAATCTGTGTTCTCTGTCAGTGTGTTAATATTACTGAGGACAGTGGGGGTGTTTTACACTTCACAGGGTTTATCTGACTGTGGGTCATGATATACACAGTGTGTCAGTGAGTGTGTTAATATTAATCTGTGTTCTCTGTCAGTGTGTTAATATTACTGAGGACAGTGGGGGTGTTTTACACTTCACAGGGTGTATCTGACTGTGGGTCATGATATACACAGTGTGTCAGTGAGAGTGTTAATATTAATCTGTGTTCTCTGTCAGTGTGTTAATATTCCTGAGGACAGTGGGGGTGTTTTACACTTCACCGGGTTTATCTGACTCTGGGTCATGATATACACAGTGTGTCAGTGAGTGTGTTAATATTAATCTGTGTTCTCTGTCAGTGTGTTAATATTCCTGAGGACAGTGGGGGTGTTTTACACTTCACAGGGTTTATCTGACTGTGGGTCATGATGTACACAGTGTGTCAGTGAGCGTGTTAATATTAATCTGTGTTTTCTGTCAATGTGTTAATATTACTGAGGACAGTGGGGGTGTTTTACACTTCACCGGGTGTATCTGACTGTGGGTCATGATGTACACAGTGTGTCAGTGAGTGTGTTAATATTAATCTGTGTTCTCTGTCAGTGTGTTAATATTCCTGAGGACAGTGGGGGTGTTTTACTCTTCACAGGGTGTATCTGACTGTGGGTCATGATATACACAGTGTGTCAGTGAGTTTGTTAATATTAATCTGTGTTCTCTGTCAGTGTGTTAATATTACTGAGGACAGTGGGGGTGTTTTACACTTCACAGGGTGTATCTGACTGTGGGTCATGATATACACAATGTGTCAGTGAGAGTGTTAATATTAATCTGTGTTCTCTGAAAGTGTGTTAATATTCCTGAGGACAGTGGGGGTGATTTACACTTCACAGGGTGTATCTGACTGTGGGTCATGATATACACAGTGTGTCAGTGAGTGTGTTAATATTAATCTGTGTTCTCTGTCAGTGTGTTAATATTCCTGAGGAGAGTGGGGGTGTTTTACACTTCACAGGGTGTATCTGACTGTGGGTCTTGATGTACACAGTGTGTCAGTGAGTGTGTTAATATTAATCTGTGTTCTCTGTCAGTGTGTTAATATTCCTGAGGACAGTGGGGGTGTTTTACACTTCACAGGGTTTATCTGACTGTGGGTCATGATGTACACAGTGTGTCAGTGAGTGTGTTAATATTAATCTGTGTTCTCTGTCAGTGTGTTAATATTACTGAGGACAGTGGGGGTGTTTTACACTTCACAGGGTTTATCTGACTGTGAGTCATGATATACACAGTGTGTAAGTGAGTGTGTTAATATTAATCTGTGTTCTCTGTCAGTGTGTTAATATTACTGAGGACAGTGGGGGTGTTTTACACTTCACAGGGTTTATCTGACTGTGGGTCATGATGTACACAGTGTGTCAGTGAGTGTGTTAATATTAATCTGTGTTCTCTGTCAGGTGTTAATATTACTGAGGACAGTGGGTGTGTTTTACACTTCACATGGTGTATCTGACTGTGGGTCATGATGTACACAGTGTGTCAGTGAGTGTGTTAATATTAATCTGTGTACTCTGTCAGTGTGTTAATATTACTGAGGACAGTGGGGGTGTTTTACACTTCACAGGGTGTATCTGACTGTGGGTCATGATGTACACAGTGTGTCAGTGAGCGTGTTAATATTAATCTGTGTTCTCTGTCAATGTGTTAATATTACTGAGGACAGTGGGGGTGTTTTACACTTCACCGGGTGTATCTGACTGTGGGTCATGATGTACACAGTGTGTCAGTGAGTGTGTTAATATTAATCTGTGTTCTCTGTCAGTGTGTTAATATTCCTGAGGACAGTGGGGGTGTTTTACACTTCACAGGGTGTATCTGACTGTGGGTCATGATATACACAGTGTGTCAGTGAGTGTGTTAATATTAATCTGTGTTCTCTGTCAGGTGTTAATATTACTGAGGACAGTGGGGGTGTTTTACACTTTCACAGGGTGTATCTGACTGTGGGTCAAGATATACACAGTGTGTCAGTGAGTGTGTTAATATTAATCTGTGTTCTCTGTCAGTGTGTTAATATTACTGAGGACAGTGGGGGTGTTTTACACTTCACAGGGTGTATCTGACTGTGGGCCATGATGTACACAGTGTGTCAGTGAGTGTGTTAATATTAATCTGTGTTCTCTGTCAGTGTGTTAATATTCCTGAGGACAGTGGGGGTGTTTTACACTTCACAGGGTGTATCTGACTGTGGGTCATGATATACACAATGTGTCAGTGAGAGTGTTATTATTAATCTGTGTTCTCTGTCAGTGTGTTAATATTCCTGAGGACAGTGGGGGTGTTTTACACTTCACAGGGTGTAACTGCCTGTGGGTCATGATGTACACAGTGTGTCAGTGAGTGTGTTAATATTAATCTGTGTTCTCTGTCAATGTGTTAATATTACTGAGGACAGTGGGGGTGTTTTACACTTCACAGGGTGTATCTGACTGTGGGTCATGATATACACAGAGTGTCTGTGAGTGTGTTAATATTAATCTGTGTTCTCTGTCAGTGTGTTAATATTACTGAGGACAGTGGGAGTGTTTTACACTTCACAGGGTGTATCTGACTGTGGGTCATGATATACACAGTGTGTCAGTGAGTGTGTTAATATTAATCTGTGTTCTCTGTCAGTGTGTTAATATTCCTGAGGACAGTGGGGGTGTTTTACACTTCACAGGGTGTATCTGACTGTGGGTCATGATATACACAGTGTGTCAGTGAGTGTGTTAATATTAATCTGTGTTCTCTGTCAGTGTGTTAATATTACTGAGGACAGTGGGGGTGTTTTACACTTCACAGGGTGTATCTGACTGTGGGTCATGATGTACACAGTGTGTCAGTGAGAGTGTTAATGTTAATCTGTGTTCTCTGTCAGTGTGTTAATATTACTGAGGACAGTGGAGGTGTTTTACACTTCACAGGGTGTATCTGACTGTGGATCATGATATACACAGTGTGTCAGTGAGTGTGTTAATATTAATCTGTGTTCTCTGTCAGTGTGTTAATATTGCTGAGGACAGTGGGGGTGTTTTACACTTCACAGGGTTTATCTGACTGTGGGTCATGATATACACAGTGTGTCAGTGAGTGTGTTAATATTAATCTGTGTTCTCTGTCAGTGTGTTAATATTCCTGAGGGCAGTGGGGATGTTTTACACTTCACAGGGTGTATCTGACTGTAGGTCATAATGTACACAGTGTGTCAGTGAGTGTGTTAATATTAATCTGTGTTCTCTGTCAGTGTGTTAATATTCCTGAGGACAGTGGGGGTGTTTTACACTTCACAGGGTGTATCTGACTGTGGGTCATGATATACACAGTGTGTCAGTGAGTGTGTTAATATTAATCTGTGTTCTCTTTCAGTGTGTTAATATTACTGAGGACAGTGGAGGTGTTTTACACTTCACAGGGTGTATCTGACTGTGGATCATGATATACACAGTGTGTCACTGAGTGTGTTAATATTAATCTGTGTTCTCTGTCAGTGTGTTAATATTGCTGAGGACAGTGGGGGTGTTTTACACTTCACAGGGTTTATCTGACTGTGGGTCATGATATACACAGTGTGTCAGTGAGTGTGTTAATATTAATCTGTGTTCTCTGTCAGTGTGTTAATTTTCCTGAGGGCAGTGGGGATGTTTTACACTTCACAGGGTGTATCTGACTGTAGGTCATAATGTACACAGTGTGTCAGTGAGTGTGTTAATATTAATCTGTGTTCTCTGTCAGTGTGTTAATATTCCTGAGGACAGTGGGGGTGTTTTACACTTCACAGGGTGTATCTGACTGTGGGTCATGATGTACACAGTGTGTCAGTGAGTGTGTTAATATTAATCTGTGTTCTCTGTCAGTGTGTTAATATTCCTGAGGACAGTGGGGGTGTTTTACACTTCACAGGGTTTATCTGACTGTGGGTCATGATATACACAGTGTGTCAGTGAGTGTGTTAATATTAATCTGTGTTCTCTGTCATTGTGCTAATATTACTGAGGACAGTGGGGGTGTTTTACACTTCACAGGGTGTATCTGACTGTGGGTCATGATGTACACAGTGTGTCAGTGAGTGTGTTAATATTAATCTGTGTTCTCTGTCAGTGTGTTAATATTACTGAGGACAGTGGGGGTGTTTTACACTTCACAGGGTGTATCTGACTGTGGGTCATGATGTACACAGTGTGTCAGTGAGTGTGTTAATATTAATCTGTGTTCTCTGTCAGTGTGTTAATATTACTGAGGACAGTGTGGGTGTTTTACACTTCACCTGGTGTATCTGACTCTGGGTCATGATGTACACAGTGTGTCAGTGAGTGTGTTAATATTAATCTGTGTTCTCTGTCAGTGTGTTAATATTACTGAGGACAGTGGGGGTGTTTTACACTTCACAGGGTGTATCTGACTGTGGGTCATGATATACACAGTGTGTCAGTGAGTGTGTTAATATTAATCTGTGTTCTCTGTCAGTGTGTTAATATTGCTGAGGACAGTGGGGGTGTTTTACACTTCACAGGGTGTATCTGACTGTGGGTCATGATATACACAGTGTGTCAGTGAGTGTGTTAATATTAATCTGTGTACTCTGTCAGTGTGTTAATATTACTGAGGACAGTGGGGGTGTTTTACACTTCACAGGGTGTATCTGACTGTGGGTCATGATATACACAGTGTGTCAGTGAGTGTGTTAATATTAATCTGTGTTCTCTGTCAGTGTGTTAATATTCCTGAGGACAGTGGGGGTGTTTTACACTTCACAGGGTGTATCTGAATGTGGGTCATGATATACACAGTATGTCAGTGAGTGTGTTAATATTAATCTGTGTTCTCTGTCAGTGTGTTAATATTCCTGAGGACAGTGGGGGTGTTTTACACTTCACAGGGTGTATCTGACTGTGGGTCATGATATACAGAGTGTGTCAGTGAGTGTGTTAATATTAATCTGTGTTCTCTGTCAGTGTGTTAATATTCCTGAGGACAGTGGGGGTGTTTTACACTTCACAGGGTTTATCTGACTGTGGGTCATGATATACACAGTGTGTCAGAGAGTGAGTTAATATTAATCTGTGTTCTCTGTCATTGTGCTAATATTACTGAGGACAGTGGGGGTGTTTTACACTTCACAGGGTGTATCTGACTGTGGGTCATGATATACACAGTGTGTCAGTGAGTGTGTTAATATTAATCTGTGTTCTCTGTCAGTGTGTTAATATTGCTGAGGACAGTGGGGGTGTTTTACACTTCACAGGGTTTATCTGACTGTGGGTCATGATATACACAGTGTGTCAGTGAGTGTGTTAATATTAATCTGTGTTCTCTGTCAGTGTGTTAATATTCCTGAGGGCAGTGGGGATGTTTTACACTTCACAGGGTGTATCTGACTGTAGGTCATAATGTACACAGTGTGTCAGTGAGTGTGTTAATATTAATCTGTGTTCTCTGTCAGTGTGTTAATATTCCTGAGGACAGTGGGGGTGTTTTACACTTCACAGGGTGTATCTGAATGTGGGTCATGATATACACAGTATGTCAGTGAGTGTGTTAATATTAATCTGTGTTCTCTGTCAGTGTGTTAATATTCCTGAGGACAGTGGGGGTGTTTTACACTTCACAGGGTGTATCTGACTGTGGGTCATGATATACAGAGTGTGTCAGTGAGTGTGTTAATATTAATCTGTGTTCTCTGTCAGTGTGTTAATATTCCTGAGGACAGTGGGGGTGTTTTACACTTCACAGGGTTTATCTGACTGTGGGTCATGATATACACAGTGTGTCAGAGAGTGAGTTAATATTAATCTGTGTTCTCTGTCATTGTGCTAATATTACTGAGGACAGTGGGGGTGTTTTACACTTCACAGGGTGTATCTGACTGTGGGTCATGATGTACACAGTGTGTCAGTGAGTGTGTTAATATTAATCTGTGTTCTCTGTCAGTGTGTTAATATTACTGAGGACAGTGGGGGTGTTTTACACTTCACAGGGTGTATCTGACTGTGGGTCATGATGTACACAGTGTGTCAGTGAGTGTGTTAATATTAATCTGTGTTCTCTGTCAGTGTGTTAATATTACTGAGGACAGTGGGGGTGTTTTACACTTCACCGGGTGTATCTGACTCTGGGTCATGATGTACACAGTGTGTCAGTGAGTGTGTTAATATTAATCTGTGTTCTCTGTCAGTGTGTTAATATTACTGAGGACAGTGGGGGTGTTTTACACTTCACAGGGTGTATCTGACTGTGGGTCATGATATACACAGTGTGTCAGTGAGTGTGTTAATATTAATCTGTGTTCTCTGTCAGTGTGTTAATATTGCTGAGGACAGTGGGGGTGTTTTACACTTCACAGGGTGTATCTGACTGTGGGTCATGATATACACAGTGTGTCAGTGAGTGTGTTAATATTAATCTGTGTACTCTGTCAGTGTGTTAATATTACTGAGGACAGTGGGGGTGTTTTACACTTCACAGGGTGTATCTGACTGTGGGTCATGATATACACAGTGTGTCAGTGAGTGTGTTAATATTAATCTGTGTTCTCTGTCAGTGTGTTAATATTCCTGAGGACAGTGGGGGTGTTTTACACTTCACAGGGTGTATCTGACTGTGGGTCATGATATACACAGTATGTCAGTGAGTGTGTTAATATTAATCTGTGTTCTCTGTCAGTGTGTTAATATTCCTGAGGACAGTGGGGGTGTTTTACACTTCACAGGGTGTATCTGACTGTGGGTCATGATATACAGAGTGTGTCAGTGAGTGTGTTAATATTAATCTGTGTTCTCTGTCAGTGTGTTAATATTCCTGAGGACAGTGGGGGTGTTTTACACTTCACAGGGTGTATCTGACTGTGGGTCATGATATACACAATGTGTCAGTGAGTGTGTTAATATTAATCTGTGTTCTCTGTCAGTGTGTTAATATTCCTGAGGACAGTGGGGGTGTTTTACACTTCACAGGGTGTAACTGACTGTGGGTCATGATATACACAGTGTGTCAGTGAGTGTGTTAATATTAATCTGTGTTCTCTGTCAGTGTGTTAATATTCCTGAGGACAGTGGGGGTGTTTGACACTTCACAGGGTTTATCTGACTGTGGGCTATGATGTACACAGTGTGTCAGTGAGTGTGTTAATATTAATCTGTGTTCTCTGTCAGTGTGTTAATATTCCTGAGGACAGTGGGGATGTTTTACACTTCACCGGGTGTATCTGACTGTGGGTCATGATATACACAGTGTGTCAGTGAGTGTGTTAATATTAATCTGTGTTCTCTGTCACTGTGTTAATATTACTGAGGACAGTGGGGGTGTTTTACACTTCACAGGGTTTATCTGACTGTGGGTCATGATATACACAGTGTGTCAGTGAGAGTGTTAATATTAATCTGTGTTCTCTGTCACTGTGTTAATATTACTGAGGACAGTGGGGGAGTTTTACACTTCACAGGGTTTATCTGACTGTGAGTCATGATATACACAGTGTGTCAGTGAGTGTGTTAATATTAATCTGTGTTCTCTGTCAGTGTGTTAATATTACTGAGGACAGTGGGGGTGTTTTACACTTCACAGGGTGTATCTGACTGTGGGTCATGATGTACACAGTGTGTCAGTGAGTGTGTTAATATTAATCTGTGTTCTCTGTCAGTGTGTTAATATTACTGAGGACAGTGGGGGTGTTTTACACTTCACAGAGTGTATCTGACTGTGGGTCATGATATACACAGTGTGTCAGTGAGTGTGTTAATATTAATCTGTGTTCTCTGTCAGTGTGTTAATATTACTGAGGACAGTGGGGGTGTTTTACACTTCACAGGGTTTATCTGACTGTGGGTCATGATGTACACAGTGTGTCAGTGAGTGTGTTAATATTAATCTGTGTTCTCTGTCAGTGTGTTAATATTCCTGAGGACAGTGGGGTTGTTTTACACTTCACAGGGTGTATCTGACTGTGGGTCATGATATACACAGTGTGTCAGTGAGTGTGTTAATATTAATCTGTGTTCTCTGTCAGTGTGTTAATATTACTGAGGACAGTGGGGGTGTTTTACACTTCACAGGGTTTATCAGACTGTGGGTCATGATATACACAGTGTGTCAGTGAGTGTGTTAATATTAATCTGTGTTCTCTGTCAGTGTGTTAATATTACTGAGGACAGTGGGGGTTTTTTACCCTTAACAGGGTTTATCTGACTGTGGGTCATGATATACACAGTGTGTCAGTGAGTGTGTTAATATTAATCTGTGTTCTCTGTCAGTGTGTTAATATTACTGAGGACAGTGGGGGTGTTTTACACTTTACAGGGTTTATCTGACTGTGGGTCATGATATACACAGTGTGTCAGTGAGTGTGTTAATATTAATCTGTGTTCTCTGTCACTGTGTTAATATTACTGAGGACAGTGGGGGTGTTTTACACTTCACAGGGTGTATCTGACTGTGGGTCATGATATACACAGTGTGTCAGTGAGTGTGTTAATATTAATCTGTGTTCTCTGTCAGTGTGTTAATATTCCTGAGGACAGTGGGGGTGTTTTACACTTCACAGGGTTTATCTGACTGTGGGTCATGATATACACAGTGTGTCAGTGAGTGTGTTAATATTAATCTGTGTTCTCTGTCAGTGTGTTAATATTACTGAGGACAGTGGGGGTGTTTTACACTTCACAGGGTGTATCTGACTGTGGATCATGATATACACAGTGTGTCAGTGAGTGTGTTAATATTAATCTGTGTTCTCTGTCAGTGTGTTAATATTCCTGAGGACAGTGGGGGTGTTTTACACTTCACAGGGTGTATCTGACTGTGGGTCATGATATACACAGTGTGTCAGTGAGTGTGTTAATATTAATCTGTGTTCTCTGTCAGTGTGTTAATATTACTGAGGACAGTGGGGGTGTTTTACACTTCACAGGGTGTATCTGACTGTGGGTCATGATATACACAGTGTGTCAGTGAGTGTGTTAATATTAATCTGTGTTCTCTGTCAGTGTGTTAATATTCCTGAGGACAGTGGGGGTGTTTTACACTTCACAGGGTGTATCTGACTGTGGGTCATGATATACACAGTGTGTCAGTGAGTGTGTTAATATTAATCTGTGTTCTCTGTCAGTGTGTTAATATTACTGAGGACAGTGGGGGTGTTTTACACTTCACAGGGTGTATCTGACTGTGGGTCATGATGTACACAGTGTGTCAGTGAGAGTGTTAATGTTAATCTGTGTTCTCTGTCAGTGTGTTAATATTACTGAGGACAGTGGAGGTGTTTTACACTTCACAGGGTGTATCTGACTGTGGATCATGATATACACAGTGTGTCAGTGAGTGTGTTAATATTAATCTGTGTTCTCTGTCAGTGTGTTAATATTGCTGAGGACAGTGGGGGTGTTTTACACTTCACAGGGTTTATCTGACTGTGGGTCATGATATACACAGTGTGTCAGTGAGTGTGTTAATATTAATCTGTGTTCTCTGTCAGTGTGTTAATATTCCTGAGGGCAGTGGGGATGTTTTACACTTCACAGGGTGTATCTGACTGTAGGTCATAATGTACACAGTGTGTCAGTGAGTGTGTTAATATTAATCTGTGTTCTCTGTCAGTGTGTTAATATTCCTGAGGACAGTGGGGGTGTTTTACACTTCACAGGGTGTATCTGACTGTGGGTCATGATATACACAGTGTGTCAGTGAGTGTGTTAATATTAATCTGTGTTCTCTGTCAGTGTGTTAATATTACTGAGGACAGTGGAGGTGTTTTACACTTCACAGGGTGTATCTGACTGTGGATCATGATATACACAGTGTGTCACTGAGTGTGTTAATATTAATCTGTGTTCTCTGTCAGTGTGTTAATATTGCTGAGGACAGTGGGGGTGTTTTACACTTCACAGGGTTTATCTGACTGTGGGTCATGATATACACAGTGTGTCAGTTAGTGTGTTAATATTAATCTGTGTTCTCTGTCAGTGTGTTAATTTTCCTGAGGGCAGTGGGGATGTTTTACACTTCACAGGGTGTATCTGACTGTAGGTCATAATGTACACAGTGTGTCAGTGAGTGTGTTAATATTAATCTGTGTTCTCTGTCAGTGTGTTAATATTCCTGAGGACAGTGGGGGTGTTTTACACTTCACAGGGTGTATCTGACTGTGGGTCATGATGTACACAGTGTGTCAGTGAGTGTGTTAATATTAATCTGTGTTCTCTGTCAGTGTGTTAATATTCCTGAGGACAGTGGGGGTGTTTTACACTTCACAGGGTTTATCTGACTGTGGGTCATGATATACACAGTGTGTCAGTGAGTGTGTTAATATTAATCTGTGTTCTCTGTCATTGTGCTAATATTACTGAGGACAGTGGGGGTGTTTTACACTTCACAGGGTGTATCTGACTGTGGGTCATGATGTACACAGTGTGTCAGTGAGTGTGTTAATATTAATCTGTGTTCTCTGTCAGTGTGTTAATATTACTGAGGACAGTGGGGGTGTTTTACACTTCACAGGGTGTATCTGACTGTGGGTCATGATGTACACAGTGTGTCAGTGAGTGTGTTAATATTAATCTGTGTTCTCTGTCAGTGTGTTAATATTACTGAGGACAGTGTGGGTGTTTTACACTTCACCTGGTGTATCTGACTCTGGGTCATGATGTACACAGTGTGTCAGTGAGTGTGTTAATATTAATCTGTGTTCTCTGTCAGTGTGTTAATATTACTGAGGACAGTGGGGGTGTTTTACACTTCACAGGGTGTATCTGACTGTGGGTCATGATATACACAGTGTGTCAGTGAGTGTGTTAATATTAATCTGTGTTCTCTGTCAGTGTGTTAATATTGCTGAGGACAGTGGGGGTGTTTTACACTTCACAGGGTGTATCTGACTGTGGGTCATGATATACACAGTGTGTCAGTGAGTGTGTTAATATTAATCTGTGTACTCTGTCAGTGTGTTAATATTACTGAGGACAGTGGGGGTGTTTTACACTTCACAGGGTGTATCTGACTGTGGGTCATGATATACACAGTGTGTCAGTGAGTGTGTTAATATTAATCTGTGTTCTCTGTCAGTGTGTTAATATTCCTGAGGACAGTGGGGGTGTTTTACACTTCACAGGGTGTATCTGACTTTGGGTCATGATATACACAGTATGTCAGTGAGTGTGTTAATATTAATCTGTGTTCTCTGTCAGTGTGTTAATATTCCTGAGGACAGTGGGGGTGTTTTACACTTCACAGGGTGTATCTGACTGTGGGTCATGATATACAGAGTGTGTCAGTGAGTGTGTTAATATTAATCTGTGTTCTCTGTCAGTGTGTTAATATTCCTGAGGACAGTGGGGGTGTTTTACACTTCACAGGGTTTATCTGACTGTGGGTCATGATATACACAGTGTGTCAGAGAGTGAGTTAATATTAATCTGTGTTCTCTGTCATTGTGCTAATATTACTGAGGACAGTGGGGGTGTTTTACACTTCACAGGGTGTATCTGACTGTGGGTCATGATGTACACAGTGTGTCAGTGAGTGTGTTAATATTAATCTGTGTTCTCTGTCAGTGTGTTAATATTACTGAGGACAGTGGGGGTGTTTTACACTTCACAGGGTGTATCTGACTGTGGGTCATGATGTACACAGTGTGTCAGTGAGTGTGTTAATATTAATCTGTGTTCTCTGTCAGTGTGTTAATATTACTGAGGACAGTGGGGGTGTTTTACACTTCACCGGGTGTATCTGACTCTGGGTCATGATGTACACAGTGTGTCAGTGAGTGTGTTAATATTAATCTGTGTTCTCTGTCAGTGTGTTAATATTACTGAGGACAGTGGGGGTGTTTTACACTTCACTGAGTGTATCTGACTGTGGGTCATGATATACACAGTGTGTCAGTGAGTGTGTTAATATTAATCTGTGTTCTCTGTCAGTGTGTTAATATTGCTGAGGACAGTGGGGGTGTTTTACACTTCACAGGGTGTATCTGACTGTGGGTCATGATATACACAGTGTGTCAGTGAGTGTGTTAATATTAATCTGTGTACTCTGTCAGTGTGTTAATATTACTGAGGACAGTGGGGGTGTTTTACACTTCACAGGGTGTATCTGACTGTGGGTCATGATATACACAGTGTGTCAGTGAGTGTGTTAATATTAATCTGTGTTCTCTGTCAGTGTGTTAATATTCCTGAGGACAGTGGGGGTGTTTTACACTTCACAGGGTGTATCTGACTGTGGGTCATGATATACACAGTATGTCAGTGAGTGTGTTAATATTAATCTGTGTTCTCTGTCAGTGTGTTAATATTCCTGAGGACAGTGGGGGTGTTTTACACTTCACAGGGTGTATCTGACTGTGGGTCATGATATACAGAGTGTGTCAGTGAGTGTGTTAATATTAATCTGTGTTCTCTGTCAGTGTGTTAATATTCCTGAGGACAGTGGGGGTGTTTTACACTTCACAGGGTGTATCTGACTGTGGGTCATGATGTACACAGTGTGTCAGTGAGTGTGTTAATATTAATCTGTGTCCTCTGTCAGTGTGTTAATATTACTGAGGACAGTGGGGGTGTTTTACACTTCACAGTGTTTATCTGACTGTGGGTCATGATATACACAGTGTATCAGTGAGTGTGTTAATATTAATCTGTGTCCTCTGTCAGTGTGTTAATATTACTGAGGACAGTGGGGGTGTTTTACACTTCACAGTGTTTATCTGACTGTGGGTCATGATATACACAGTGTATCAGTGAGTGTGTTAATATTAATCTGTGTTCTCTGTCAGTATGTTAATATTGCTGAGGACAGTGGGGGTGTTTTACACTTCACAGGGTGTATCTGACTGTGGGTCATGATATAATCAGTGTGTCAGTGAGTGTGTTAATATTAATCTGTGTACTCTGTCAGTGTGTTAATATTACTGAGGACAGTGGGGGTGTTTTACACTTCACAGTGTTTATCTGACTGTGGGTCATGATGTACACAGTGTGTCAGTGAGTGTGTTAATATTAATCTGTGTCCTCTGTCAGTGTGTTAATATTACTGAGGACAGTGGGGGTGTTTTACACTTCACAGTGGTTATCTGACTGTGGGTCATGATATACACAGTGTATCAGTGAGTGTGTTAATATTAATCTGTGTTCTCTGTCAGTGTGTTAATATTGCTGAGGACAGTGGGGGTGTTTTACACTTCACAGGGTGTATCTGACTGTGGGTCATGATATAATCAGTGTGTCAGTGAGTGTGTTAATATTAATCTGTGTACTCTGTCAGTGTGTTAATATTACTGAGGACAGTGGGGGTGTTTTACACTTCACAGTGTTTATCTGACTGTGGGTCATGATATACACATTGTATCAGTGAGTGTGTTAATATTAATCTGTGTTCTCTGTCAGTGTGTTAATATTGCTGAGGACAGTAGGGGTGTTTTACACTTCACAGGGTGTATCTGACTGTGGGTCATGATGTACACAGTGTGTCAGTGAGTGTGTTAATATTAATCTGTGTTCTCTGTCAGTGTGTTAATATTCCTGAGGACAGTGGGGGTGTTTTACACTTCACAGGGTGTATCTGACTCTGGGTCATGATGTACACAGTGTGTCAGTGAGTGTTTTAATATTAATCTGTGTTCTCTGTCAGTGTGTTAATATTACTGAGGACAGTGGGGGTGTTTTACACTTCACCGGGTGTATCTGACTCTGGGTCATGATGTACACAGTGTGTCAGTGAGTGTGTTAATATTAATCTGTGTTCTCTGTCAGTGTGTTAATATTACTGAGGACAGTGGGGGTGTTTTACACTTCACAGGGTGTATCTGACTGTGGGTCATGATATACACAGTGTGTCAGTGAGTGTGTTAATATTAATCTGTGTTCCCTGTCAGTGTGTTAATATTGCTGAGGACAGTGGGGGTGTTTTACACTTCACAGGGTGTATCTGACTGTGGGTCATGATATAATCAGTGTGTCAGTGAGTGTGTTAATATTAATCTGTGTACTCTGTCAGTGTGTTAATATTACTGAGGACAGTGGGGGTGTTTTACACTTCACAGTGTTTATCTGACTGTGGGTCATGATATACACATTGTATCAGTGAGTGTGTTAATATTAATCTGTGTTCTCTGTCAGTGTGTTAATATTGCTGAGGACAGTAGGGGTGTTTTACACTTCACAGGGTGTATCTGACTGTGGGTCATGATGTACACAGTGTGTCAGTGAGTGTGTTAATATTAATCTGTGTTCTCTGTCAGTGTGTTAATATTCCTGAGGACAGTGGGGGTGTTTTACACTTCACAGGGTGTATCTGACTCTGGGTCATGATGTACACAGTGTGTCAGTGAGTGTTTTAATATTAATCTGTGTTCTCTGTCAGTGTGTTAATATTACTGAGGACAGTGGGGGTGTTTTACACTTCACCGGGTGTATCTGACTCTGGGTCATGATGTACACAGTGTGTCAGTGAGTGTGTTAATATTAATCTGTGTTCTCTGTCAGTGTGTTAATATTACTGAGGACAGTGGGGGTGTTTTACACTTCACAGGGTGTATCTGACTGTGGGTCATGATATACACAGTGTGTCAGTGAGTGTGTTAATATTAATCTGTGTTCCCTGTCAGTGTGTTAATATTCCTGAGGACAGTGGGGGTGTTTTACACTTCACAGGGTGTATCTGACTGTGGGTCATGATGTACACAGTGTGTCAGTGAGTGTTTTAATATTAATCTGTGTACTCTGTCAATGTGTTAATATTACTGAGGACAGTGGGGGTGTTTTACACTTCACAGGGTGTATCTGACTGTGGGTCATGATATACACAGTGTGTCAGTGAGTGTGTTAATATTAATCTGTGTTCTCAGTCAGTGTGTTAATATTACTGAGGACAGTGGGGGTGTTTTACACTTCACAGGGTGTATCTGACTGTGGGTCATGATATACACAGTGTGTCAGTGAGTGTGTTAATATTAATCTGTGTACTCTGTCAGTGTGTTAATATTACTGAGGACAGTGGGGGTGTTTTACACTTCACCGGGTGTATCTGACTCTGGGTCATGATGTACACAGTGTGTCAGTGAGTGTGTTAATATTAATCTGTGTTCTCTGTCAGTGTGTTAATATTACTGAGGACAGTGGGGGTGTTTTACACTTCACAGGGTGTATCTGACTGTGGGTCATGATATACACAGTGGGTCAGTGAGTGTGTTAATATTAATCTGTGTTCCCTGTCAGTGTGTTAATATTCCTGAGGACAGTGGGGGTGTTTTACACTTCACAGGGTGTATCTGACTCTGGGTCATGATGTACACAGTGTGTCAGTGAGTGTTTTAATATTAATCTGTGTACTCTGTCAGTGTGTTAATATTACTGAGGACAGTGGGGGTGTTTTACACTTCACAGGGTGTATCTGACTGTGGGTCATGATATACACAGTGTGTCAGTGAGTGTGTTAATATTAATCAGTGTTCTCTGTCAGTGTGTTAATATTACTGAGGACAGTGGGGGTGTTTTACACTTCACAGGGTGTATCTGACTGTGGGTCATGATATACACAGTGTGTCAGTGAGTGTGTTAATATTAATCTGTGTACTCTGTCAGTGTGTTAATATTACTGAGGACAGTGGGGGTGTTTTACACTTCACAGTGTTTATCTGACTGTGGGTCATGATATACACAGTGTATCAGTGAGTGTGTTAATATTAATCTGTGTTCTCTGTCAGTGTATTAATATTGCTGAGGACAGTGGGGGTGTTTAACACTTCACAGGGTGTATCTGACTGTGGGTCATGATGTACACAGTGTGTCAGTGAATGTGTTAATATTAATCTGTGTTCTCTGTCAGTGTGTTAATATTCCTGAGGACAGTGGGGGTGTTTTACACTTCACAGGGTGTATCTGACTCTGGGTCATGATGTACACAGTGTGTCAGTGAGTGTTTTAATATTAATCTGTGTTCTCTGTCAGTGTGTTAATATTACTGAGGACAGTGGGGGTGTTTTACACTTCACAGGGTGTATCTGACTGTGGGTCATGATATACACAGTGTGTCAGTGAGTGTGTTAATATTAATCTGTGTTCTCTGTCAGTGTGTTAATATTACTGAGGACAGTGGGGGTGTTTTACACTTCACAGTGTTTATCTGACTGTGGGTCATGATATACACATTGTATCAGTGAGTGTGTTAATATTAATCTGTGTTCTCTGTCAGTGTGTTAATATTGCTGAGGACAGTGGGGGTGTTTTACACTTCACAGGGTGTATCTGACTGTGGGTCATGATGTACACAGTGTGTCAGTGAGTGTGTTAATATTAATCTGTGTTCTCTGTCAGTGTGTTAATATTCCTGAGGACAGTGGGGGTGTTTTACACTTCACAGGGTGTATCTGACTCTGGGTCATGATGTACACAGTGTGTCAGTGAGTGTTTTAATATTAATCTGTGTTCTCTGTCAGTGTGTTAATATTACTGAGGACAGTGGGGGTGTTTTACACTTCACCGGGTGTATCTGACTCTGGGTCATGATGTACACAGTGTGTCAGTGAGTGTGTTAATATTAATCTGTGTTCTCTGTCAGTGTGTTAATATTACTGAGGACAGTGGGGGTGTTTTACACTTCACAGGGTGTATCTGACTGTGGGTCATGATATACACAGTGTGTCAGTGAGTGTGTTAATATTAATCTGTGTTCTCTGTCAGTGTGTTAATATTACTGAGGACAGTGGGGGTGTTTTACACTTCACAGGGTGTATCTGACTGTGGGTCATGATATACACAGTGTGTCAGTGAGTGTGTTAATATTAATCTGTGTTCCCTGTCAGTGTGTTAATATTCCTGAGGACAGTGGGGGTGTTTTACACTTCACAGGGTGTATCTGACTCTGGGTCATGATGTACACAGTGTGTCAGTGAGTGTTTTAATATTAATCTGTGTACTCTGTCAGTGTGTTAATATTACTGAGGACAGTGGGGGTGTTTTACACTTCACAGGGTGTATCTGACTGTGGGTCATGATATACACAGTGTGTCAGTGAGTGTGTTAATATTAATCTGTGTTCTCTGTCAGTGTGTTAATATTACTGAGGACAGTGGGGGTGTTTTACACTTCACAGGGTGTATCTGACTGTGGGTCATGATATACACAGTGTGTCAGTGAGTGTGTTAATATTAATCTGTGTACTCTGTCAGTGTGTTAATATTACTGAGGACAGTGGGGGTGTTTTACACTTCACAGTGTTTATCTGACTGTGGGTCATGATATACACAGTGTATCAGTGAGTGTGTTAATATTAATCTGTGTTCTCTGTCAGTGTGTTAATATTGCTGAGGACAGTGGGGGTGTTTAACACTTCACAGGGTGTATCTGACTGTGGGTCATGATGTACACAGTGTGTCAGTGAGTGTGCTAATATTAATCTGTGTTCTCTGTCAGTGTGTTAATATTCCTGAGGACAGTGGGGGTGTTTTACACTTCACAGGGTGTATCTGACTCTGGGTCATGATGTACACAGTGTGTCAGTGAGTGTTTTAATATTAATCTGTGTTCTCTGTCAGTTTGTTAATATTACTGAGGACAGTGGGGGTGTTTTACACTTCACAGGGTGTATCTGACTGTGGGTCATGATATACACAGTGTGTCAGTGAGTGTTTTAATTTTAATCTGTGTTCTCTGTCAGTGTGTTAATATTACTGAGGACAGTGGGGGTGTTTTACACTTCACAGGGTGTATCTGACTGTGGGTCATGATATACACAGTGTGTCAGTGAGTGTGTTAATATTAATCTGTGTTCTCTGTCAGTGTGTTAATATTACTGAGGACAGTGGGGGTGTTTTACACTTCACAGGGTGTATCTGACTGTGGGTCATGACATACACAGTGTGTCAGTGAGTGTGTTAATATTAATCTGTGTTCTCTGTCAGTGTGTTAATATTACTGAGGACATTGGGGATGTTTTACACTTCACAGGGTGTATCTGACTGTGGGTCATGATATACACAGTGTGTCAGTGAGTGTGTTAATATTAATCTGTGTTCTCTGTCAGTGTGTTAATATTACTGAGGACAGTGGGGGTGTTTTGCACTTCACAGGGTGTATCTGACTGTGAGTCATGATATACACAGTGTGTCAGTGAGTGTGTTAATATTAATCTGTGTTCTCTGTCAGTGTGTTAATATTCCTGAGGACAGTGGGGGTGTTTTACACTTCACAGGGTGTATCTGACTGTGGGTCATGATATACACAGTGTGTCAGTGAGTGTGTTAATATTAATCTGTGTTCTCTGTCAGTGTGTTAATATTACTGAGGACAGTGGGGGTGTTTTACACTTCACAGGGTGTATCTGACTGTGGGTCATGATGTACACAGTGTGTCAGTGAGTGTGTTAATATTAATCTGTGTTCTCTGTCAGTGTGTTAATATTACTGAGGACAGTGGGGGTGTTTTGCACTTCACAGGGTGTATCTGACTGTGGGTCATGATATACACAGTGTGTCAGTGAATGTGTTAATATTAATCTGTGTTCTCTGTCAGTGTGTTAATATTCCTGAGGACAGTGGGGATGTTTTACACTTCGCAGGGTGTATCTGACTGTGGGTCATGATATACACAGTGTGTCAGTGAGTGTGTTAATATTAATCTGTGTTCTCTGTCAGTGTGTTAATATTCCTGAGGACAGTGGGGGTGTTTTACACTTCACAGGGTTTATCTGGCTGTGAGTCATGACATACACAGTGTGTCAGTGAGTGTGTTAATATTAATCTGTGTTCTCTGTCAGTGTGTTAATATTACTGAGGACAGTGGGGGTGTTTTACACTTCACAGGGTTGATCTGACTGTGGGTCATGATGTACACAGTTTGTCAGTGAGTGTGTTAATTTTAATCTGTGTTCTCTGTCAGTGTGTAAATATTACTGAGGACAGTGGGGGTGTTTTACACTTCACAGGGTGTATCTGGCTGTGGGTCATGATATACAGAGTGTGTCAGTGAGTGTGTTAATATTAATCTGTGTTCTCTGTCAGTGTGTTAATATTCCTGAGGACAGTGGGGGTGTTTTACACTTCACAGGGTTTATCTGACTGTGGGTCATGATGTACACAGTGTGTCAGTGAGTGTGTTAATATTAATCTGTGTTCTCTGTCAGTGTGTTAATATTACTGAGGACAGTGGGGGTGTATTACACTTCACAGGATGTATCTGACTGTGGGTCATGATTTACACAGTGTGTCAGTGAGTGTGTTAATATTAATCTGTGTTCTCTGTCAGTGTGTTAATATTACTGAGGACAGTGGGGGTGTTTTACACTTCACAGCATGTATCTGACTGTGGGTCATGATTTACACAGTGTGTCAGTGAGTGTGATAATATTAATCTGTGTTCTCTGTCAGTGTGTTAATATTCCTGAGGACAGTGGGGGTGTTTTACACTTCACAGGGTTTATCTGGCTGTGAGTCATGACATACACAGTGTTTCAGTGAGTGTGTCAATATTAATCTGTGTTCTCTGTCAGTGTGTTAATATTACTGAGGACAGTGGGGGTGTTTTACACTTCACAGGGTTTATCTGACTGTGGGTCATGATGTACACAGTTTGTCAGTGAGTGTGTTAATTTTAATCTGTGTTCTCTGTCAGTGTGTTAATATTACTGTGGACAGTGGGGGTGTTTTACACTTCACAGGGTGTATCTGGCTGTGGGTCATGATGTACACAGTGTGTCAGTGAGTGTGTTAATATTAATCTGTGTTCTCTGTCAGTGTGTTAATATTACTGAGGACAGTGGGGGTGTTTTACACTTCACAGGGTGTATCTGACTGTGGGTCATGATATACACAGTGTGTCACTGAGTGTGTTAATATTAATCTGTGTTCTCTGTCAGTGTGTTAATATTACTGAGGACAGTGGGGGTGTTTTACACTTCACAGGGTGTATCTGACTGTGGGTCATGATGTACACAGTGTGTCAGTGAGTGTGTTAATATTAATCTGTGTTCTCTTTCAGTGTGTTAATATTACTGAGGACAGTGGGGGTGTTTTACACTTCACAGGGTGTATCTGACTGTGGATCATGATATACACAGTGTGTCAGTGAGTGTGTTAATATTAATCTGTGTTCTCTGTCAGTGTGTTAATATTGCTGAGGACAGTGGGGGTGTTTTACACTTCACAGGGTGTATCTGACTGTGGGTCATGATATACACAGTGTGTCAGTGAGTGTGTTAATATTAATCTGTGTTCTCTGTCAGTGTGTTAATATTACTGAGGACAGGGGGGGTATTTTACACTTCACAGGGTGTATCTGACTGTGGGTCATGATATACACAGTGTGTCAGTGAGTGTGTTAATATTAATCTGTGTTCTCTGTCAGTGTGTTAATATTCCACCCTAGCCAAATCGCCCCTATCACATTTTACTCTCTCTCTCCCCCCACAACTCCTCTTGCACCTTCTCCTCCTTTGAGCTCATCACTTTGTTCCCCAAATCCCATCCCCCACTCCCATACACCATTCCCCGATACCACTACCCCCGAACACCCCTCCCTCACCCCCATACCCCACATCCCACCCAGCCACCCCTCTCCCACTCCCCTTCCCCACTCCCCTCCCAACTTCCCTACTTCATTCCCCTCCCCCACTCCCCAACCCCACCCCCAACCACACTCCCCTATCCCACTGCTTCCCCCACTGCCCTCCCTCACTCTCCTACCCCACACCCCTCCCCCACTCCCCTCCCCCACTCCCCTCCCCAACTCCCCTCAACCGCTCCACTCCCCAACTCCATCACTATCGCCCCTCCCCCACTCCCTTCCCCCACTCCCCTCCGCCAATCCCCTCCGCCAATCCGCTCCCCCACTCCCCTCCACACTCCCCTCCCCAACTCCGCTCCCCTACACACCTCTTCCCTCCCCTCCCACACTACCCTCCCACACTCCCCAGCCCACTTCCCTCCCCCACTCCCCTACCCCATTCTTGCTGCCACTCCCCTACCCTACTCCCCTTCCCCACTCCACTCCCCTCTCAATGCCTCCACTCCCCTACCGCACTCCCCTCCCCAGTCCCCTTACCACTCCACTCCCACACTCCCCTACATCATTCCCCTACCCCACTCCCCTACCACACTCCCCTCCCCAGTCCCCTTACCACTCCACTCCCACACTCCCCTACATCATTCCCCTACCCCACTCCCCTACTCCACTCCCATCCCCCACTCCCCTCCCACACTCCCCTTCCCTACTCCCTTCCCACACTCCCCCTACCGAACTCCCCTCCCACACTCCCCGACCACACTCCCCTACCACGCTCCCCTCCCCCACTCCCCTCTCCCAGCCCTGACTCACCTACCGCACTCCCCTACCCCACTTCCTTTCCCCCACTCCCCACTCCCACTCCCTTCACCCACTCCCCTACCCCACTCCCATACCCCACTCCCCTCTCCCACTCCCTGTCCCCCACTCCCCTCCCCCACTCCCCTAACCCACTCCCCTACCCCACTCCCCTTTATCACTCCCCTACCAGACCCCCTGTCCCCCAATCCCTGTTCCCCCACTCCCTGTCCCCCACTCCCCTCCCCCACTCCCCTCCTCACTCTCCTACCCCACACTCCTCCCCCACTCCCCGCCACACTCCCCTCCCCAACTCCCCTCAACCGCTCCACTCCCCAACTCCACCAGCATCTCCTCTCCCCCACTCCCTTCCCCAACTCCCCTGCACCAATCCCCTCCACCAATCCCCTCCCCCAGACCCCTCCCCACTCCCCTCCCCAACTCCGCGCCCCTACTCCCCTCTCCGCTCCCCTCCCACTCTACCCTCCCTCACTCCCCAGCTCACTCCCTCCCGCACTCCCCTACCCCATTCCTGCCGCCACTCCCCTCCCCCACTCCCCTCCCCTACTCCACACCCGTCTCACTGCCCCACTCCCCTACCCCACTCCCCTCGCCAGTCCCCTTTCCACTCCACTCCCACACACCCCTACATCACTGCCCTACCCCACTCCCCTACCCCACTCCCATCCCCCACTCCCTTACAACACACCCCTTCCCTACTCCCTTCCCACACTCCCCCTACCACACTCCCCTCCCCCACTACCCTCCCCCCACCCCAACTCACCTACCGCACTCCCCTACACCACTTCCTGTCCCCCACTCCCCTCCCCCACTCCCCTATATCACTCCCCTACCCCATTACCTATCCCCCACTCCCTGTCCCCCACTCCCCTCCCCCACTCCCCTACCCCACTCCCCTACCCCACTCCCCTCGACCACTCCCCTAACCCACCCCCCTATATCACTCCCCTACCCCACTCCCCCTGTCCCCCATTCCCTGTCCCCCACTCCCCTCCACAACTCACCTCCCCCACTCCCCTACTCCACTCCCGCACCCCACTCCTTACCCCCACTCCTCTACCCAACTCCCCTCCCCAACTCCCCTCCCCAACTCCCCTCCCCCCTCCCCTCCCCCACTCCCCACCCAACTCATTACCCCACTCCCCTACCCCACACCCCTCACCAACTCCCTTACCACCAGCCCCTACTCCACTCCCCTACCAAACTCACCTCCCCCACTCCCCTGCACAACTCCCCTCCCTCACTTCCCTCCAGAACACCCCTCCCCAAATCCCCCCAACAGCCCTCCCCCACCTCCCTCCCCCACACCCCTCCCCCACTCCCCTCCCCAACTCCTCTCCCCACTCCCCTCCCCCTCTCCCCGCCCCAGCTTCCCTCGTCCACTCCCCTCCCACATTAACTTCCCCCACTCTCCTCCCCACTCCCCTCCCCAACTAGCCTCCCCAACTCCGCTACCACACTCCCCTACCCCATTCGCTGAACCCACTCCCTTACCACACCCCACCACCAATCCCCTCCCCTACTCCGATCCACCACTCCGCTTCCCTCCACCTCTTCACTGCCCTCACCTAAGACAATCCCATCCTCCACTACCCTCCCCCACTCCCCTGCCCATTCCCCGACCCAACACCCCAACCGCAGTGCCCTCCACAACTCCCCTTCCCCACTCCCCTACCCCACTCCCCTACCACACTCCCCTACCCCACTCCCCTCCACAACTCCCCTACCCCACTCCCCTACCCCATTCCCCTCCTCCACACCCCTCCCCACTCCCCTACCTCACTCCCCTCCCCACACCCCTACCCACCTCTCCTACCCCACTCCCCTCCCCCACTCCCCTACTGCACTCCCTCTACAACTCCCCTACCCCACTCCCCTACCACACTGCCCTACCCCACACCCCTACCCCAATCCCCTACCACTCTCCCCTACCCCACTCCCCTCCACCACTCCAATACCTCACTACCCTCCCCTACTCCCGTACCCACATCTCCTACCACACCCCTTCCCCACTCCCCTTCCCTCCACCTCCTCACTGCCCTCCACTACCCAACACCTCGACCCTACACACATCCTCACTCCCCTCCCCACTCCCCTTCCCTCCACCTCCTCACTGCGCTCACCTATCCCACGCCCCTTTCCCACTCCCTACATCACTCCCCTCCCCCACTCCCCTCCCCCACTCCCCTCCCAAACTCCCTGACCACATCCCCTACCCAATTCTCCTACCTCACTCCCCTACCTCACACCCTTACCACACCCCCTCCTCCAATCACCTCACCCACTCCCCTCCACCACTCAGTTCCCTCCACCTCTTCACTGCCCTGCCCAACCACACTCCCATCACCCAGTACACTCCCCCAATCCCCAACCCCACTCCCCTCCCCCATTCCCCTACTGCACTCCCTCTACAACTCCCCTACCCCAATCCCCTAACACACTCCCCTACCCCACTCCCCTCCACCACTCCCATACCTCACTATCCTCCCCTACTCCCGTACCCACATCTCCTACCACACCCCTTCCCCACTCCCCTTCCCTCCACCTCCTCACTGCCCTCCACTACCCAACACCTCGACCCTACACACATCCTCACTCCCCTCACCACTCCCCTTCCCTCCACCTCCTCACTGCGCTTCCCTATCCCACGCCCCTTTCCCACTCCCTACATCACTCCCCTCCCCCACTCCCCTCCCCCACTCCCCTCCCAGACTCCCTGACCACATCCCCTACCCAATTCTCCTACCTCACTTCCCTACCTCACACCCTTACCACACCCCCTCCTCCAATCACCTCACCCACTCCCCTCCACCACTCAGTTCCCTCCACCTCTTCACTGCCCTGCCCAACCACACTCCCATCCCCCAGTACACTCCCCCAATCCCCAACCCCACTCCCCTCCCGCATTCCCCTACTGCACTCCCTCTACAACTCCCCTACCCCAATCCCCTAACACACTGCCCTACCCCACTCCCCTACCCCAATCCCCTAACACACTGCCCTACCCCACTCCCCTACCCCAATCCCCTACCACGCCCCCCTACCCCACTCCCCTCAACCACTCCCATACCTCACTACCCTCCCCTACTCCCGTACCCACATCTCCTACCACACCCCTTCCCCACTCCCTTTCCCTCCACATCCTCACTGCCCTCCACTGCCCAACAACTCGACCCTCCCCACATCCTCACTCCCCTCCCCACTCCCCTTCCCTCCACCTCCTCACTGCGCTTCCCTATCCCACGCCCCTTTCCCACTCCCTACATCACTCCCCTCCCCCACTCCCCTCCCCCACTCCCCTCACAAACTCCCATACCTCACTACCCTCCCCTACTCCCGTACCCACCTCTCCTACCACACCCCTTCCCCACTCCCCTTCCCTCCACCTCCTTACTGCCCTCCACTACCCAACTCCTCGACCCTACACACATCCTCACTCCCCTCCCCACTCCCCTTCCCTCCACCTCCTCACTGCGCTCCCCGATCCCACGCCCCTTTCCCACTCCCTGCATCACTCCCCTCCCCCATTCCCCTCCCCCACTCCCCTCACCAACTCCCCTCACCCACTCCCCTACATCACTCCCCTACCCCATTCCTTGTCGCCCACTCCCCTCTCCCACTCCCCTCTGCCACTCCCCTAACGCAGTCGCCTTTCCCATTCCCCTACCTCACTCCCCTCCCCCACTCCCCTCTCCCACTCCCCTCCCCCACTCCCCTCCCCCACTCCTCACACCAACTCCCCTCACCCACTCCCCTACATCACTCCCCTACCCCACCCCTTGTCCCCCACTCCCCTCTCCCACTCCCCGCTCCCACTCCCCTAACGCAGTCGCCTTTCCCATTCCCCTACCTCACTCCCCTCCCCCACTCCCCTCTCCCACTCCCCTCCCCCACTCCCCTCCCCCACTCCTCACACCAACTCCCCTCACCCACTCCCCTACATCACTCCCCTACCCCACCCCTTGTCCCCCACTCCCCTCTCCCACTCCCCGCTCCCACTCCCCTAACGTACTCCCCTACCCCACACCCCTGCCTTACTCCCCTCCCCCACTCCCCGCCCCAACTCCCCTCCCCATTCCCATCCACCACTATTCTACCCCACTCCTCTCCCCTACTCCACTCCCCTCTCCCCACCCCCACGGACCTATGCCACTCCCCTACCCCACTCCCTCTCCCCCACTCCCCTCCCTCCCCTCCCACACTCCATACCCCACTCCCCTACCCCACACCCCTACCCCACTCTATACCCCCACTCCCATCCCCAACTCCCCTCCCCACTCCCCTACCCCACTCTCACACCCCACTACACTCCCCCACTCCTCTCACACACTCCCCTCCCCCTCTCCTCTCCGCAAATCCCCGCAACCACCTCTCCCCATGCCCCTCCCCCACTCACTTCCCCCACTCCCCTACCGCGGTCCCCTATCCAACCCTCCCCAACTCCCCTTCCCAACTACCATCCCCAACTCTCCTCCCCCACTCCCCCACCAATTCCCATACCCAACTCCCCTGCACCACTTACCACCCCACTCCCTTCCCCCACACCCCTTCTCAACTCCCCTCCCTCACTCCCCTCCCCAACTCCACTCCCCAACTCCCCTCCCATACTACACTCCCCCACTGTCCTCCTCAACTCCCCGCACTAACTTCCATACCCGACTCCCCTACTCCACTCCCCTCCTTCACTCCCCTTCTCACATCCTCCCCATCTCCCCTCCCTCACTCCCCTCCCTCAATCCCCTCCCTCTTTCCCCTCCCCCACTCCCCTACCCCATTCCCCTACCCCATCCCGTACCCCACACCCCTACCCCACACCCCTACCCCACTCCCCACCCTCACTCCCCTCACTCACTCCCCTGCCCCACTCCGCTCACCCACTCCTCTCCCGAACTCTCCATCCCCACCCCCCTCACCAACTCCCATACCCAACTCCCATGCTCCACATCCCACCCCACTCCCCACCCCACTCCCCTCCCCACGCCCCTCCCCCATTCCACTCCCCTCTCCCCTCCCCCACGGACCTTTGCCACTCCCCTACCCCACTCCCAGTCCCCCACTCCCCTCCCTCATTCCCCTCCCCCAGTCCCCTTCCCCACTCCCCTACTGCACACCCATACCCCACTCCTCACACCCACTCCCATACCCAACAAGCCTCCCCCACTCCCCTACCGCACACCTGCACCCCACTACACTCCCCTCCCCCTCTCCTCTCCGCAACTCCCCGCAACCACTCCGCTCCCCAACCCCTGCCGCAACTCCCCTCCCCCACTGTACTACCCCACTCCTCTACCCCACTCCCCTCCCCAACTCCCCTCCCCCAACACTCCTCCCGCACTTCCCTCACAATCTCCCATACCCCACTCCCCTACTCCACTCACCGACAGCACTCCCCTACCCCAATCCCCTACACCACTCCACTCTCCTAACCCACTCCCTTCCCCCACTCCCTTCCCCCACTCCCTTCCCCCACTCGCTTCCCCCACTCGCTTCCCCCACTCCCCTACCCCCACTCCCCTACCCCCACTCCCCTACCCCACTCCGCTACCCCACTCCCTGACACCACATCCCTACCGCAGTCCGCTCCCCAACTTTCCTACCCCACTCCCCTCCCCTCCACCTCCTCACTGCCCTCCACTACCCAACTCTCCTAACCCACACACCTCCCCCACTCTACTCCCCAACTCCCCTTCCCTCCACTCCCCACCCCTCTCCCTGCCCCCACTCACTTACGCCACTCCCCTACCCCATTCACTGTCCCCCACTCCCCTCCCACACTCCCCTACCGCACTCACAAACCCCAATCCCCTCTCCCACTCCTCCACCCGACTCCCCTCCCCCTCTCCTCTCCTCTCCGCATCTCCCCTTCCCCACTCCTCTCCCACACTCCCTGCCTCAACTCCCGTCTCTCACTCCCCTAAACAACTCCCCTTCCCCCTCCCCTCCCCCACTCCCCTCCCCCACTCCCATCCCCCACTCCCCTATCCCACTCCCCTATCCCACTCCCCTCCCCCACGCCCCTCCCTCACTTCCCTCGTCAACTCCCCTCCCTCACTCCCCTCCGCCAACTCCCCTCCGCCAACTCCCCTCCCCCAACTCCCCTCCCCCAACTCCCCTCCCCCACTCCCCTCTCCTCTACTCCCCAAATCTCCTCCCCCAATTCCTGTCCACCACTCACCTTCACAAACCCCCTCCCCCGCCCCCTCCCCACCCCCTCCCCCGCTCCCCTCCCCACCCCCTCCCCCGCTCCCCTCCCCTCCCCCACTCCCGTCCACCATTCCGCATCCCTGCACCTCCTCACTGCCCACCGTACCCCACTCCCCTCCCCCACTCCCCTACCCCATTCCACTCCCCTTCCCTCCAAATCCTCACTGCCCTCCCCTACACCACGCCCCTACCCCACTCTACACCCCCACTCCCCCACCGCACTCCCCTCCACAACTCCCCTACTCCACTCCCCTACCCCACTCCCCGTCACCACACCCTTACCCCACTCCGCTACCCCACTCCCTGACATCACATCCCTACCGCAGTCCGCTCCCCAACTTTCCTACCCCACTCCCTTCCCCTCCACCTCCTCACTGCCCTCCACTACCCAACTCTCCTAACCCACACACCTCCCCCACTCCACTCCCCAACTCCCCTTCCCTCCACTCCCCTCCCCTCTCCCTGCCCCCACTCACTTACGCCACTCCCCTACCCCATTCACTGTCCCCCACTCCCCTCCCACACTCCCCTACCGCACTCACAAACCCACTCCCCTCTCCCACTCCTCCACCCGACTCCCCTCCCCCTCTCCTCTCCTCTCCGCATCTCCCCTTCCCCACTCCTCTCCCACACTCCCTGCCTCAACTCCCGTCTCTCACTCCCCTAAACAACTCCCCTTCCCCCTCCCCTCCCCCAATCCCCTCCCCCACTCCCATCCCCCATTCCCTATCCAACTCCCCTATCCCACTCCCCTCCCCCACTCCCCTCCCTCACTTCCCTCGTCAACTCCCCTCCCTCACTCCCCTCCGCCAACTCCCCTCCGCCAACTCCCCTCCGCCAACTCCCCTCCCCCAACTCCCCTCCCCCACTCCCCTCCCCCACTCCCCTCTCCTCTACTCCCCAAATCTCCTCCCCCAACTCCTGTCCGCCACTCACCTTCACAAACCCCCTCCCCCGCTCCCCTCCCCCGCCCCCTTCCCACCCCCTCCCCCGCTCCCCTCCCCTCCCCCACTCCCGTCCACCATTCAGCATCCCTGCACCTCCTCACTGCCCACCGTACCCCACTCCCCTCCCCCACTCCCCTCCACCACAACCCTACCCCACACCCCTACTCCACACCACTAGCCCACTCCGCTCCCCACATCCCCTCCCCCGCTCCCCTCCCCCACTCCCCTCCCCCACTCCCCACCCCCACTCCCCTCCCCCACTCCCCTCCCCCACTCCCCTATCCCACTCCACTTTCCCACTCCCCGACCCGACTCCCCTTCCCCACATCCCTTCCCCCACATCCCTTCCCTCCAAATCCTCACTGCCCTCCCCTACACCACTCCCCTCCCCACTCCCTTTTCCTCCACCTCCTCACTGCCCTCCCCTCCCCCACTACCCTCCTCCACTCCCCTCCCCTACTCCCCTTCCTTCTCCTCCACAATGCCCTCCCCTACCCAACTCCCCTACGCCACTGCCCTGCCCACTCCCTACACAACTCCCCTTCACCCCACCTTCTCTCTGCCCTCCCCTCCCCCACTCCCCCACTCCCCTACACAACTCCCCCACTCCCCTACACCACTCCCCTCCCTCACTCCCCTACCCGACTTCCTTCCACCAGTCCCCAACCCCACTCCCCTCCCCTCCCCAACTCCCCGCCCCAACTCCCCTCCCCCACTCCCCTCCCCCACTCCCCTCCCCACTCCCCCACTCTCCCACACCCCACCCCCAAATCCCCTCCCCCACTCCCCTGCACCTCTCCCCGACCCCACTCTCCTCACAATTCCCCTGTCACACTCCCCTCCAAAACTCCCCTCCAAAACTCCCCTCCCCCACTCTCTAACTCCCCTCCCCCACTCCCATCCCCCGCTACCCTCCGCCACTCCCCTCCCCCACTCCCCTCCCCCACACCCGTGCCCCACACCCCTGCCCCACACCCCTACCCCACTCCACTACCCCACTCCGCTACCCCACTCCACTACCCCACTCCGCTACCCCACTCCCGTCCCCAATTACCTACCTCACTCCCCTCCCATACTCCCCTACCCACCTCCCCTTCCCCACTCCCCTTCCCCACTCCCCTTCCCCACTCCCCTTACCTCCACCTCCTCACTGCACTCCAGTCCCCAACTCCCCTACCCCACACACCTCCCCCAGCCCCTCCCTCACTCCACTTCTCTCCACATCCTCACTGTGCTCCAGTCCCCAACTCCCCTACCCCACATACCTCCCCCACGCCCCTCCCCCTCTCTCCTCCCCCTTTCTCCTCCCCCTCTCATCTCCTTCCCCACTCCTCTACCGCACTCCTCTACCCCACTCCTCTACCCCAAGTACCCTCCCCAAGTCCCCTCCCCAGGTCCCCTTCCCAGGTCACCTCCCCAACTCCCCTCACCATCTCCCCTTACCCCACTCCCCTCCCTCACTCCCATTCCTCACTCCCCTATCCCACTCCCCTCCCGCACATCCCTCCCGCTCTCCCCTCCCCCGCTCCCCTCCCCCGCTCCCCTCCCCCGCTCCCCTCACACACTCCCCTCCCCCACTCCCCTCACCCACTCCCCTCCCCCACTAACTACCCTCACATCCCTCCCCACTCCCCTCCCCACTCCCCTCCCCACCTCCCATCCCCCACTCCCCTCCCCCACACCCCTTCCCCAACTCCCCTCCCCACACTCCCCTCACCCCCCTCCCCACACCCCACTCCCCCACACCACTCCACTCCCCCACTCCACTCCCCCACCCCACTCCCCCACTCCACTACCCCCCCCACTCCCCTCCCCAACTCTCCTCCCCAATCCCCTCCCCGACTCCCCTCCCCCTCTCACCTGCCCCTCTCCACTACCCCACTCCCCTCCCGTCCAGCACTCCGCTTCCCTGCACCTCCTCACTGCCCTCCCCTACAACACTCCCATCCCCCACTCCACTCCCCAACTCTCCTACCTCACACCCCTTCCCCACTCCCCTTCCCTCCACCTCCTCACCGCCCTCCACAACCCAACTCCCCTACCCCACACACCTCCCCCACTCCCCTATCCCACTCCCCTATGCCACTCCCCTATCCCACTCCACTTTCCCACATCCCTACCCCACTCCCCTAACTCACTCCGCTCCCCAACTCCCCTACCCCACACACCTCCCCCACTCCCCTATCCCACTCCCCTATGCCATTCCCCTATCCCACTCCACTTTCCCACATCCCTACCCCACTCCCCTAACTCACTCCGCTCCCCAACTCCACTACTCCACTCCCCTCCCACATTCCCCTACCCCCTCCCCTAGCCACCCCCTCCCACACACCCCTCCCCCCCACACTCCCCTCCCCCCACTCCAGTCCACCTCTGCGCTTCCCTGCAACTCTTCACAGCCCTCTCCTGCCACACTCCCATCACCCACTACCCTCACGCACTCCCCTACCGCACTCCACTCCCCCACTTCCCACAACAACTCCACTACCCCATTCCAAATCACCACACCCCTACCCCACTCCCCTATCCCACTCGTTACCGCACTCCCCTACCGCACTCCCCTTCCCCACTCCGCTCCACCACTCCCCTCCCCCACTCCCCTCCCCCACTCCCCTAACTCACTCCACTCCCCCACTCCCCTCCCCCACCCCATGCACGTCATCCACTCCCCTACCCCGATTACCCTACCTCACTCCCCTCCCCACTCCCCTTCCAGACTCCCCTACCTCACTCACATAACACACACCCCTCGCCCACTCCCCTCCCCCAATACACTATCCCACTCCCCTTCCCTCCAAATCCTCACTGCCCTCCCCTACACAACGCCCCTACTCCACTCCACACCCCCACTCCCCTACCGCACTCCCCTACCGCACTCCACGACCGCACTCCCCTCCACCACTCCCCTTCCACACTCCCCTCCCTCACTACCCTCCCCCACTAACCTCCCCAACTACCCTCCCCAACTACCCTCCCCAACTCCCCTCCCCAACTCCCCACCCCAACTCCCCACCCCAACTCCCCTTCCACACTCCCCTTCCACACTCCCCTCCTACACTCCCCTCCCACATTTCCCTCCCACGCTCAACTCCCCCACTCAACTCCCCCACTCAACTCCCCAACTCCCCTACCCGACTACCCTCCCCAACTCCCCCCCAACTCCCCTCCCCCTACTCCCCACCCCCACTCCCATCTCCCACTCCCCTCTCCCACTCCCCTCCCCCCACTCCCCTCTGTCTCTCCTCACCGCATCTCCCCTTCCCCACTCCTCTCCCACACTCCCTGCCTCAACTCCCCTCCCCCACCCCCCTAAACCACTCCCCTTCCCCCTCCCCTCGCCAACACCCTCCCCCACTCCCCTCCCTCAATCCCCTCGTTAACTCCCCTCCCCCACTCCCCTCCCCCACTCCCCACCCCCACTCCCCTCCCCCACTCCCCTCCCCCACTCCCCTATCCCACTCCACTTTCCCACTCCCCGAACCGACTCCCCTTCCCCACATCCCTTCCCCCACATCCCTTCCCTCCAAATCCTCACTGCCCTCCCCTACACCACTCCCCTCCCCACTCCCTTTTCCTCCACCTCCTCACTGCCCTCCCCTCCCCCACTACCCTCCTCCACTCCCCTCCCCTACTCCCCTTCCTTCTCCTCCACAATGCCCTCCCCTACCCAACTCCCCTACGCCACTGCCCTGCCCACTCCCTACACAACTCCCCTTCACCCCACCTTCTCTCTGCCCTCCCCTCCCCCACTCCCCCACTCCCCTACACAACTCCCCCACTCCCCTACACCACTCCCCTCCCTCACTCCCCTACCCGACTTCCTTCCACCAGTCCCCAACCCCACTCCCCTCCCCTCCCCAACTCCCCGCCCCAACTCCCCTCCCCCACTCCCCTCCCCCACTCCCCTCCCCACTCCCCCACTCTCCCACACCCCACCCCCAAATCCCCTCCCCCACTCCCCTGCACCTCTCCCCGACCCCACTCTCCTCACAATTCCCCTGTCACACTCCCCTCCAAAACTCCCCTCCAAAACTCCCCTCCCCCACTCTCTAACTCCCCTCCCCCACTCCCATCCCCCGCTACCCTCCGCCACTCCCCTCCCCCACTCCCCTCCCCCACACCCGTGCCCCACACCCCTGCCCCACACCCCTACCCCACTCCACTACCCCACTCCGCTACCCCACTCCACTACCCCACTCCGCTACCCCACTCCCGTCCCCAATTACCTACCTCACTCCCCTCCCATACTCCCCTACCCACCTCCCCTTCCCCACTCCCCTTCCCCACTCCCCTTCCCCACTCCCCTTACCTCCACCTCCTCACTGCACTCCAGTCCCCAACTCCCCTACCCCACACACCTCCCCCAGCCCCTCCCTCACTCCACTTCTCTCCACATCCTCACTGTGCTCCAGTCCCCAACTCCCCTACCCCACATACCTCCCCCACGCCCCTCCCCCTCTCTCCTCCCCCTTTCTCCTCCCCCTCTCATCTCCTTCCCCACTCCTCTACCGCACTCCTCTACCCCACTCCTCTACCCCAAGTACCCTCCCCAAGTCCCCTCCCCAGGTCCCCTTCCCAGGTCACCTCCCCAACTCCCCTCACCATCTCCCCTTACCCCACTCCCCTCCCTCACTCCCATTCCTCACTCCCCTATCCCACTCCCCTCCCGCACATCCCTCCCGCTCTCCCCTCCCCCGCTCCCCTCCCCCGCTCCCCTCCCCCGCTCCCCTCACACACTCCCCTCCCCCACTCCCCTCACCCACTCCCCTCCCCCACTAACTACCCTCACATCCCTCCCCACTCCCCTCCCCACTCCCCTCCCCACCTCCCATCCCCCACTCCCCTCCCCCACACCCCTTCCCCAACTCCCCTCCCCACACTCCCCTCACCCCCCTCCCCACACCCCACTCCCCCACACCACTCCACTCCCCCACTCCACTCCCCCACCCCACTCCCCCACTCCACTACCCCCCCCACTCCCCTCCCCAACTCTCCTCCCCAATCCCCTCCCCGACTCCCCTCCCCCTCTCACCTGCCCCTCTCCACTACCCCACTCCCCTCCCGTCCAGCACTCCGCTTCCCTGCACCTCCTCACTGCCCTCCCCTACAACACTCCCATCCCCCACTCCACTCCCCAACTCTCCTACCTCACACCCCTTCCCCACTCCCCTTCCCTCCACCTCCTCACCGCCCTCCACAACCCAACTCCCCTACCCCACACACCTCCCCCACTCCCCTATCCCACTCCCCTATGCCACTCCCCTATCCCACTCCACTTTCCCACATCCCTACCCCACTCCCCTAACTCACTCCGCTCCCCAACTCCCCTACCCCACACACCTCCCCCACTCCCCTATCCCACTCCCCTATGCCATTCCCCTATCCCACTCCACTTTCCCACATCCCTACCCCACTCCCCTAACTCACTCCGCTCCCCAACTCCACTACTCCACTCCCCTCCCACATTCCCCTACCCCCTCCCCTAGCCACCCCCTCCCACACACCCCTCCCCCCCACACTCCCCTCCCCCCACTCCAGTCCACCTCTGCGCTTCCCTGCAACTCTTCACAGCCCTCTCCTGCCACACTCCCATCACCCACTACCCTCACGCACTCCCCTACCGCACTCCACTCCCCCACTTCCCACAACAACTCCACTACCCCATTCCAAATCACCACACCCCTACCCCACTCCCCTATCCCACTCGTTACCGCACTCCCCTACCGCACTCCCCTTCCCCACTCCGCTCCACCACTCCCCTCCCCCACTCCCCTCCCCCACTCCCCTAACTCACTCCACTCCCCCACTCTCCTCCCCCACCCCATGCACGTCATCCACTCCCCTACCCCGATTACCCTACCTCACTCCCCTCCCCACTCCCCTTCCAGACTCCCCTACCTCACTCACATAACACACACCCCTCGCCCACTCCCCTCCCCCAATACACTATCCCACTCCCCTTCCCTCCAAATCCTCACTGCCCTCCCCTACACAACGCCCCTACTCCACTCCACACCCCCACTCCCCTACCGCACTCCCCTACCGCACTCCACGACCGCACTCCCCTCCACCACTCCCCTTCCACACTCCCCTCCCTCACTACCCTCCCCCACTAACCTCCCCAACTACCCTCCCCAACTACCCTCCCCAACTCCCCTCCCCAACTCCCCACCCCAACTCCCCACCCCAACTCCCCTTCCACACTCCCCTTCCACACTCCCCTCCTACACTCCCCTCCCACATTTCCCTCCCACGCTCAACTCCCCCACTCAACTCCCCCACTCAACTCCCCAACTCCCCTACCCGACTACCCTCCCCAACTCCCCCCCAACTCCCCTCCCCCTACTCCCCACCCCCACTCCCATCTCCCACTCCCCTCTCCCACTCCCCTCCCCCCACTCCCCTCTGTCTCTCCTCACCGCATCTCCCCTTCCCCACTCCTCTCCCACACTCCCTGCCTCAACTCCCCTCCCCCACCCCCCTAAACCACTCCCCTTCCCCCTCCCCTCGCCAACACCCTCCCCCACTCCCCTCCCTCAATCCCCTCGTTAACTCCCCTCCCTCACTCCCATCCCTCACTCCCCTCCCCCACTTCCCTACCCCACTCCACTCCCCAACTTCCCTACCCCACTCCCCTTCCCAACTCCCCTCCCCAACTCCCCTCCCCAACTCCCCTCCCCACTCCCCTCCCCCACTCCCCTACCCCACTCCCTCTCCCACTCCACTCCCAAAATCCACTCCCCCAACTCCTCTCCGCCCACTCACTTCCCCCGCTCCCCTCCCCCACACCCCTCCCCCGCTCCCGTCCACCACTCCGTATCCCTGCACCTCCTCACTGCCCTCCCGTACCCCACTCCCCTCCCCCACTCCCCTCCCCACTCCCCTCCCCACTCCCCTCCCCATTCCCCTCCCTCACTCCCCTGCCCCATACCCCTTACCCCTACCCCACTCCGCTCCCCAACTCCCCTACCTCTCTCCCCTCCCCCTCCCCCACTCCCCTCACCCACTCCCCTTCCCCACTCCCCTTCCCCACTCCACTTTCCCACTCCCCGACACCACTCCCCTTACCCACATCCCTTCCCTCCAAATCCTCACTGCCCTCCCCTACACCACTCCCCTCCCCCACTCCCTTTTCCTCCACCTCCTCACTGTCCTCCAATCCCCTCCCCTACTCCCCTTCCTTCTCCTCCACACTGCCCTCCCCTGCCCAACTCCCCTACGCCACTGCCCTGCCCACTTCCCCACGCCACTCCCCTTCACTCCACCTCCTCACTGCCCTCCCCCACTTCCACCAGTCCCCAACCCCACTCCCCTCCCCAACTCCCCTCCCCCTCACACCACCCCCAGATCCCTCCCCAACTCCCTCCCCAACTCCCCTCACCCACTCCCCTCCCCCACTCCCAAACACCCCACCCCCAAATCCCCTCCCCCACACCCCTGCACCTCTCCCCTACCCCACTCTCCTCCCAATTCCCCTATCACACTCCCCTCCAAAACTCCCCTCCCCCAATTCCCAACTCCCCTCCCCACTCCCATCCCCCGCTACCCTCCGCCACTCCCCTCCCCCAAACCCCTACCCCACACCCCTGCCCCACACCCCTGCCCCACTCCACTACCCCACTCCACTACCCCACTCCACTACCCCACTCCAGTCCCCAATTACCTACCTCACTCCCCTCCCATACTCCTCTCGTCACCTCTCCTACCCCACTCCCCTTCCCCACTCCCCTTCCCTCCACCTCCTCACTGCACCCCGGTCACCAACTCCCCTACCCCAAACACCTCCCCCAGGCCCCTCCCTCACTCCACTTCTCTCCACATCCTCACTGTGCTCCAGTCCCCAACTCCCCTACACCACACATCCCCCACTCCCCTACATCACTCCCCTACATCACTCCCCTACATCACTCCCCTCCCCCACTCCACTCCCCTCCCCACTCCCCTCCCCCTCTCCCCTCCCCCTCTCCCCTCCCCCTCTCTCCTCCCCTCTCTCCTCCCCCTCTCATCTCTGCAAAACTCCTTCCCCACTCCTCTACCCAACTCCTCTACCCCACTCCTCTAGCCCACTCCTCTACCCCAAGTCCCCTCCCCAAGTCCCCACCCCAAGTCCCCTCCCCAAGTCCCCTCCCCAAGACCCCTCCCCATGTCCCCTCCCCATGTCCCCTCCCCATGTCCCCTCCCCAGGTCCCCTCCCCAGCTCCCCTCCCCATCTCCCCGCACTATCTACCCTCACCATCTCCCCTCACTATCTCCCCTCACCATCTTGCCTCACCAACTCCCCTTCCCCCACTCCCCTCCTCCCAATCCCCTCCCGCACTCCCCTCCCGCACACCCCTTCCGCTCTGCCCTCCCCCGCACCCCTCCCCCACTCCCCTTCCCACTAACCACCCTCACATCCCTCCCCACTCCACGCCCACACTCCACGCCCCCACTCCACTCCCACACTCCACTCCCAGACCGACTCCCCTCCCCAACTTTCCTCCCCCAATCCCCTCCCCAACTCCCCTCCCCCTCTCCCCTGCCCCTCTCCACTACCCGACTCCCCTCCCGTCCACCACTCCGCTTCCCTGTACCTCCTCATAGCCCTCCCCTACAACACTCCCATCCCCCACTCCGCTCCCCAACTCTCCTACCTCACACCCCTCCCCCAATCCCCTTCCCTCCACCTCCTCACTGCCCTCCACAACCCAACTGCCCTACCCCACACACCTCCCCCACTCCCCTATCCCACTCCCCTTCCCTCCACCTCCTCACTGCGCTTCCCTATCCCACTCCCCTATCCCCGTCCCCTATCCCACTCCACTTTCCCACTTCCCTACCCCACTCCCCTAACTCACTCCGCCCCCCAACGCCACTACCCCACTCCCCGACCCCACACCACGACCCCACACCCCGACCCCACTCCCTGACCCCACACCCCTACCCCACACCCCGACCCCACACCCCGACCCCACTCCCCTAAACAGCACCCCTACCCCACTCTCCTCCCACACTCTCCACCCCCAGTCTCCTCCCCCACTCTCCTCCCCCACTCTCCTCCCCCACTCTCCTACCCCACTCCCCGCCCCACTCCCCTAACCATCTCCCCTACCCCACACCCCTACTCCACTCCCCTCTCCCACACCCCTCCCCCCACACCCCTCCCCCACTCCCATCCCCCACTCCCCTCCCTCACTCCCCTACCCCACTACCGTCCCAACTACCCTCCCCAACTACCCTCCCCAACTCCCCACCCCAACTCCCCTTCCACACTCCCCTTCCACACTCCCCTTCCTCACTCCCCTACCCCACTACCCTCACCAACTACCCTCCCCAACTACCATCCCCAACATACCCTCCCCAACTCCACACCCCAACTCCCCACCCCAAGTCCCCTTCCACACTCCCCTCCCACACTCCCTTCGCACACTCAACTCCCCCACTCAACTCCCCCACTCAACTCCCCCACTCAACTCCCCAACTCCCCTACCACACCCCCTACCCCACTCCCCTCCCCAACTCCCCTCCCCCTACTCCCCTCCCCCCACTCCCCTCCCCCCACTGCCCTCCCCCACTCCTCCACCCCACTCCCCTCTGCCTCTCCTCTCCGCATCTCCCCTTCCCCACTCCTCTCCCACACTCCCTGCCTCAACTCCCCTCCCCCACCCCCTAAACCACTCCCCTTCCCCCTCCCCTCCCCCACACCCCACCCCCACTCCCCTCCCCCACTCCCCTCCCTCAATCCCCTCGTCAACTCCCCTCCCTCACTCCCCTCCCTCACACCCCTCCCTCACTCCCCTCCCCCACTTCCCTACCCCACTCCTCTCCCCAACTCCCCTCCACAACTCCCCTCCCCCACTCCCCTCCCCCACACCCCACACCTGCTCCCCTCCCCTGCCCCCCTCCCCCGCTCCTGTCCACCACTCCGTATCCCTGCACCTCCTCACTGTGCTCCCGTACCCCACTCCCCTCCCCCACTCCCATCCCCCACTCCCCTCCCCCACACTCCTACCCCACACCCCTACCCCACTCCGCTCCCCAACTCCCCTACCCCTCTCCCCTCCCCCCTCCCCCACTCCCCTCCCCCACTCCCCTTACCCGCATCCCTTCCCTCCAAATCCTCACTGCCCTCCCATGCACCACTCCCCTCACCCAATCCCTTTTCCTCCACCTCTTCACTGTCCTCCAATCCCCTCCCTACTCCCCTTCCTTCTCCTCCACACTGCCCTCCCCACCACACTCCCATCCCCCACTCCGCTCCCCAACTCTCCTACCTCACACCCCTCCCCCACTCCCCTTCCCTCCACCTCCTCACTGCCCTCCTCAACACAACTCCCCTACCCCACACACCTCTCCCACTCCACTCACCCACTCCCCTTCCCTCCACCTCCTCACTGCGCTCCCCTATCCCACTCCCCTATCCCACTCCACTATCCCACTGCCCTATCCGACTCCACTTTCCCACTTCCCTACCCCACTCCCCTAACTCACTACCCTCCCCAACACCATTACCCCTCTCCACTCCACCATTCCCCTAACCCCCTCCCCTAGCCCACTCCGTCCCACACTCCCCTTCCCCCACTCCAGTCCACCTCTGCGCTTCCCTGCACCTCTTCACTGCCCTCCCCGACCACACTCCCATCCCTCACTACCCTCACGCACACCCCTACCCCATCCCCTCCACCACTCCCCTACCCCACTCCCAATCACCACACACCAACCCCACTCCCCTACCCACTCACCTCCCCCACTCCGCTAACCCACTCCCCTCCCCCACTCCCCTCCCCCGCTCCCCTCCCCCGCTCCCCTCCCCCGCTCCCTGACACCACACCGGCTCCCCCACTCCCCTCACCCACTCCCCTCCCCCACTCCGCCCCACAACCCTCCCCCTTTCCCCTCCCCCACACCCCTCGCCCACTCCACTCCCGACACTCCTCCCCCACTCCACTCCCCTCCCCCAATCCCCTCCCCCTCACCCCTCCCCCACTCCCCTCCCCCACTCTCCTCCCGTCCAACACTCCACTTCCCTGCACCTCCTCACTGCCCTCCCCTACCACACTCCCATCCCCCACTCCGCTCCCCAACTCTCCTGCCTCACACCCCTTCCCCACTGCCCTTCCCTCCATCTCCTCACTGCGCTCCCCTATCCCACTCCCCTATCCCACTCCCCTATCCCACTCCCCTATCCCACTCCCCTATCCCACTCCCCTATCTCACTCCACTATCCCACTCCCCTATCCGACTCCACTTTCCCACTTCCCTACCCCACTCCCCTAACTCACTCCCCTCCCCAACTCCAGTACCCCTCTCCACTCCACCATTCCCCTACCCCCCTCCTCTAGCCAAACCCTCCCACACTCACCTCCCCCCACACCAGTCCACCTCTGCGCTCCCCTGCATCTCTTCACTGCCCTCCCCTAACACACTCCCATCCCCCACTACGCTCCTTCATTCCCCTACCCCACTCCCCTACCGCACTCCCCTCCACAACTCCCCTACAGCACTCCAAATCACTACACCACTCCTCTCCCCCACTCCCTACCTCAACTCCCCTCCCCACTCCCCTAAACCACTCCCCTTCCCACTCCCCTCCCCCACTTCCCTCCCCCACTCCCCTCCCCCACCCCCCTCCCCCACACCCATCACAAACTCCCCTACCCCACTCCCCTACTCCGCTCCTCTCCCACACTCCCCTCCCCCACTCCGCTCCCCCACTCCCCTCCCCCACGCCCTCCGCCACACTCCTACCACACTCTACTCCCTCACTCACCTCCCCAACTCCCCTCCCACGCTCCCCTCCCACACTAACCTCCCACACACCCCTTCCCACTCCCCTCCCCTCCGACACTCCCCTCGCCCTCTCTCCACCGCCACTCTCCTCCCGAACACCCCTCCCCACTTCCCGCCCCCACCTCCTCCCCCACTCCACTCTCCTCCCCCACTCCCGTCCATCACTCCGCATCCCTGCACCTCCTCACTGCCCTCCCGTACCACACTCCCCTCCCCCACTCCCCTACTCCAATCTCGTACCCCACTCCACTCCCCCACTCTCATACCCCACTCCACTCCCCCACTCCCATACATCACTCCCCTCCACAACTCCCCTACCCCGCTCCCCTACCCCACTCCCCCACTCCCCCACTCCGCACCCCCTCTCCGCACCCCCACTCCGCACTCCCCTCATCCACTACCCTACCCAATCCCACTACCCCACTCCCATCCCCCATTCCCCTCCCCCACTCCCCTACCCCACTCCCCTCCCCCACTCCCCTACCCCACTCCACTCCCCCACTCCCCTATCGCACTCCCCTTCCGCACTCCCCTTCACATCTCCCCGATCCCACTCCCCGACCCCACTCCCCGACCCCACTCCACGGCCCCTCTCCCCGGCCCCTCTCCCCGGCCCCACTCCCCAGCCCCACTCCCCAGCCCCACTCCCCAACCCCATTCCCTCCCCCACTCCCTGACACCACGCCCCAGCCCCACTCCCCAGCCCCACACCCCCAACCCCACTCCCCAACCCCACTCCCCTCCCCCACTCCCTGACACCACACCCGCTGCGCTACTCCCCTTCCCCACTCCCCTCCCCCACTCCCCTCCCCTGCCCCAGTCCCCTGCTCCACTCCCCTGCTCCACACCCATGATCCACTCCCCTGCCCCACTCCACTGCCCCACTCCCCTTCCCCACTCCCCTCCCCACTCCCCTCCCCTGCCCCAGTCCCCTGCTCCACTCCCCTGATCCACTCCCCTGCCCCACTCCCCTGCCCCACTCCCCTGCTCCACTCCCCTGATCCACTCCCCTGCCCCACTCCCCTGCCCCACTCCCCTGCCCCACTCCCCTGCCCCACTCTGCTACCCCACTCCGCTCCCCCACTCACCTCCCCTATCGCAGTCCACTCCCCAACATTCCTAGCCCACTCCCCTCCCCTCCACCTCCTCACTGCCTTCCACTACCCAACTCTCCTACCTCACACACCTCCCCCACTCCACTCCCCAACTCCCATTCCCTCCACACCCCTCCCCCACTCCACTCCCCTCTCCAAACCCCCACTCACTGACGCCACTCCCCTACCCATTCCCTGTCCCTCACCCCCCACCCTCACTCCCCTACCGCACTCACAAACCCCACTCCCCTCTCCCACTCCTCCACCCCAACTCCCCTCCCCAACGCCCCTCCCTCGCTCCCCTCCCCCGCTCCCCTCCGTCACTCCGCTCCCCCGCTCCCCTCCCCCGCTCCCCTCCCCCACTCCCCTCCCCCACACCCCTCGTCAACTCCCCTCCCCCACTACCCTCCCCCACTCCCCTACTCCGCTCCCGTAACCCACTCCCCACCCCACCCCCCTCGTCAACCCCCCTCCCCCACTCCCCTCCACCACTCCCCTCCCCAACTCCATTCCGCCACTCTCCTCCCACACTCTACTCCCTCTCTCACCTCCCCAGATCCCCTCCCCCGCTCCACTCCCCCGCTCCCCTCCCCCGCTCCCCTCCCACACTAACCTCCCCCACACCCCTCCACACTCCGCTCCCCTCAGACACTCCCCTCCCCCTCCCTCCTCCGCCACTCTCCTCCCCAACACCCCTCCCCCACTCCGCTCCCCCACTCCCCTACACAACTCTCCTCCCCCAATCCGCATCCCTGCACCTCCTCACTGCCCACCCGTACCACACTCCTCACCCCCACTCCACTCCCCCACTCTACTCCCCCACTCCACTCCCCCACTCCACTCCTCCTCTCCTCACACCCCATCCCCTCCACCACTCCTCTACCCCACCCCACTCCCCTCCCCCACTCCCCTCCCCCACTCCCCTACCCCACTCCCCTACCCCACTCCCCTCCCCCACTCCACACCCCCACTCCCATACCTAATTCCCATCCACAACTCCCCTACCCCACTCCCCTACCCCACTCCGCTCCCCAAATCCGCTCCCCCACTCCACTCCCGACACCCCTCCCCAACTCTCCTACCTCACATCCCTCCCCCACTCCCCTTCCCTCCACCTCCTCACTGCCCTCCACAATCCAACACCCCTACCCCACACACATCCCCAACTCCAGTCACCCACTGCCCTTCCCTCCACCTCATCACTGCGCTCCCCAATCCCATTCCCCTATCCCACTCCCCTAGCCCACCCCGTCCCACACTCACCTCCCCCACTCCAGTCCACCTCTGCGCTTCCCTGCACCTCTTCACTGCCCTCCCCTACCACACTCCCATCCCTCACTACCCTCACGCACACCCCTACCCCACTCCCCTACACCACTCCCCTACCCCACTCCCCTACCGTACTCCAGTAGCGCACTCCACTCCTGCACTCCCCTCCACCAATCCCCTACCCCACTCCCCATCACCACACACCAACCCCACTCCCCTACCCCACTCACCTCCCCCACTCCGCTAACCCACTCCCCTCCCCCGCTCCCCTCCCCCGCTCCCCTCCCCCACTCCCTGACACCACACCGGCTCCCCCACTCCCCTCCCCCACTCCCCTCCCCCACTCCGCCCCTCAACCCTCCCCCCTTCCCCTCCCCCACTCCCCTCGCCCACTCCCCTCGCCCACTCCCCTCCCCCACTCCCCTCCCCCACTCCACTCCCCCACACCCCTCGCCCACTCCACTCCCGACACTCCTCCCCCACTCCCCTCCCCTCCCCCTAACCCCTCCCCCACTCCCGTCCCCACTCCCCTCCCGTCCAACACTCCGCTTCCCTGCACCTCCTCACTGCCCTCCCCTACTACACTCCCATCCCTCACTCCGCTCCCCAACTCTCCTACCTCACACCCCTCCCCCACTCCCCTTCCTTCCACCTCCTCACTGCCCTCCTCAACCCAACGCCCCTACCCCACACACTTCCCCAACTCGACTCACCCACTCCCCTTCCCTACTCCACTCCCCCCTCCCCACCCCCACTCCTCCCCCACTCCCCTCCCCCACTCCCCTCCCGCACTCCCCTCCCCCACTCCCCTCCCCCACTCTCCTCCTCCACTCTCCTCCCCACTCTCCTCCCAAACTCTCCTCCCCCACTCCCCTCACCTAATCCCCTACCCCACTCCAATACGCCACTCCCCTACTCCACTCCCCTACTGCGCTCCACTCCCCCCACACCCCTCCTCAACTCCCCTCCCTCACTCCCCTAACCCACTACCCTCTCCAACACTTCTCCCCCACTCCCCGCCCCCACTCCCCTCCCCACTCACCTCCCCCACTCCCCTCCCCCACTCCCCCACTCCCCCACTCCCCTCCCCCAAATTCCGTACCCCAAATTCCGTACCCCAAATCCCCTACCCCAAATCCCCTACCCCAAATCCCCTCCCCCAAATCCCCACCCCCACTCCACTCGCATAACGCACTCCCCTCCACAACTGACCTACCCGACTCCCCTACCCAACCCCCCGTCAATACACCCCTACCACACTCCCCTCCCCCACTCCGCCCCTCAACCCTCCCCCCTTCCCCTCCCCCACTCCCCTCGCCCACTCCCCTCGCCCACTCCCCTCCCCCACTCCCCTCCCCCACTCCACTCCCCCACACCCCTTGCCCACTCCACTCCCGACACTCCTCCCCACTCCCCTCCCCTCCCCCTCACCCCTCCCCCACTCCCGTCCCCCACTCCCCTCCCGTCCAACACTCCGCTTCCCTGCACCTCCTCACTGCCCTCCCCTACTACACTCCCATCCCTCACTCCGCTCCCCAACTCTCCTACCTCACACCCCTCCCCCACTCCCCTTCCTTCCACCTCCTCACTGCCCTCCTCAACCCAACGCCCCTACACCACACACTTCCCCAACTCGACTCACCCACTCCCCTTCCCTACTCCACTCCCCCCTCCCCACCCCCACTCCTCCCCCACTCCCCTCCCCCACTCCCCTCCCCCACTCCCCTCCCGCACTCCCCTCCCCCACTCCCCTCCCCCACTCTCCTCCTCCACTCTCCTCCCCACTCTCCTCCCAAACTCTCCTCCCCCACTCCCCTCACCTAATCCCCTACCCCACTCCAATACGCCACTCCCCTACTCCACTCCCCTACTGCGCTCCACTCCCCCCACACCCCTCCTCAACTCCCCTCCCTCACTCCCCTAACCCACTACCCTCTCCAACACTTCTCCCCCACTCCCCTCCCCCACTCCCCTCCCCCACTCCCCCACTCCCCCACTCCCCTCCCACACTAACCTCCCCCACATTCCTCCCCACTGTCCTCCCCCACTCCCCTACCCCAAATCCCCTACCCCAAATCCCCGACTCAAATCCCCTCCCCCAAATCCCCTACACCAAATCCCTACCCCCAAATCCCCTCCCCCAAATCCCCTCCCCCAAATCCCCTCCCCCACTCCACTCGCATACCGCTCTCCCCTCCACAACTCCCTTACCCGACTCCCCGAACCAGCCCCCCGTCAACACACCACTACCACACTCCCCTCCCCCACTAACCTGCCCCACACTTACCTCCCCACACTCCTCCACACAGTCCTCCCCACTACCCTCCTCCACACCCCTCCCCCACTCCCCTACCCCAAATCCCCTACCCCAAATCCCCTCCCCAAATCCCCTCCCCCAAATCCCCGCCCCCACTCCATTCACATACCGCACTCCCCTCCACAACTCCCCCACCCGACTCCCCTACCCAACCCCCCGTCACCACACCCCTACCCCACTCCCCGACCCCACTCCCCGACCGCACTCCACGAACCCACTCCATGACCCGACACCCGACCCCACTCACCCGATCACACTCCCCACCCCCACACCCCAACCCCACTCCTCACTCCCATGCCCCTCCCCTAGTCCCCTCCCCCACACCTCTATCCCACTCTCCTCACCTCTCCTCTCTGCAACACCCCTCCCCCAATCCCCTCCCCCACTCCCCTCCCCCGTCCCCACACCCCCTACCACACTCCCCTCCCCCACCCCGCTCCCCCACCCCGCTCCCCCACTCCCCTCCCTCACTAACCTCCCCCACACTCCTCCCCACACTCCTCCACACACTCCTCCCCCACTCCCCTCCCCCACTCCCCTCCCCCACTCCCCTCCCCCACTCCCCTACCCCACTCCCCTACCCCACTCCCAGACCCCACCTCCCAACTCCACACCCCTACTTCACTCTGCACTCCACTCCCCTACTCCACTCCTCTCCCACACACCCATCCTCAACTCCCCTCCCTAACTCCCCTCCCTAACACCCCTCCCCAACTCCCCTACCTCCCTCCCCTAACCCAATACCCTCCCCCATTTCCCTAACCCCCGACCCTCCCCAACTCCACTCCCCCACTCCCCTCCCCCACTCCCCTCCCACACTAACCTCCCACACTAACCTCCCCCAGACTCCTCCCCACACTCCTCCCCACACTCCTCCCCAAAGTCCTCCCCAATCCCCAACCCCAAATCCCTTCCCCCAAATCCACTCCCCCAAATCCCCTTCCCCAAATAACCTCCCCCACTCCACCTGTATACCGCACTCCCCTCCACAACTCCCCTACCCGACTCCCCTACCCAACCCCCGTCACCACACACCCTACCACACTCCCCTCCCCACTCCGCTCCCCCACCCCCTCCCATACTAACCTCCCCCACACTCCTCCCCACACTCCTCCGCACACTCCTCCCTCACTACCCTCCCCCACTGCCCTCCCCCACTCCCCTCCCCCAAATTCCGTACCCCAAATTCCGTACCCCAAATCCCCTACCCCAAATCCCCTACCCCAAATCCCCTCCCCCAAATCCCCACCCCCACTCCACTCGCATAACGCACTCCCCTCCACAACTGACCTACCCGACTCCCCTACCCAACCCCCCGTCAATACACCCCTACCACACTCCCCTCCCCAACTCCCCTACCCCACTCCCCTACCCCACTCCCAGACGGCACTCCCCTACTCCACTCCCCTACTTCACTCTGCACTCCACTCCCCTACTCCACTCCTCTCCCCCACACCCATCCTCAACTCCCCTCCCTAACACCCCTCCCCAACTCCCCTCCCTTACTCCCCTACCCCGCTCCCCTCCCACACTAACCTCCCACACTAACCTCCCCCACACTCCTCCCCACACTCCTACCCACACTCCTCCCCAAAGTCCTCCCCCACGCCCCTGCCCCAGGTCCCCAACCCCAAATCCCTTCCCCCAAATCCCTTCCCCCAAATCCCCTCCCCCAAATCCCCTCCCACAAATCCCCTCCCCCACTCCACCCGCATACCGCACTCCCCTCCACAACTCCCCTACCCGACGCCCCTCCCAACCCCCCATCACCACACCCCCTACCACACTCCCCTCCCCCACTCCCCTCCCCCACTCGCCTACCCCACTCCCGTACCCCACTCCCCTAACTCACTCCCCTACTCCACACCCCTACTCCACTCTACACTCCACTCCCATACTCCACTCCACTCTCCCACACCCCTCCTCAACTCCCCTCCCTAACTCCCCTCCCTAACACCCCTCCCCAACTCCCCTCCCTCCCTCCCCTAACCCACTACCCTCCCCCATTTCCCTAATCCACTACCCTCCCCAACTCCCCGCCCCAACTCCCCTCCCCCACTCCCCTCCCCCACTCCGCTCCCACACTAACCTCCCACACTAACCTCCCCCACACTCCTCCCCACACTCCTCCCCCACTCCCCTCCCCCACTCCCCTCCCCCAAATCCCGTACCCCAAATCCTCTACCCCAAATCCCTTACCCCAAATCCCCTCCCCCAAATCCCCTACCCCAAATCCCCTCCCCCACTCCACTCGCATACCGCACTACCCTCCACAACTCCCCTACCCGACTCCCCTACCCAACCCCCCGTCACTACACCCCTACCACACTCCCCCTCCCCCACTCTCCTCCCCCACTCCCCTACCCCACTCCGCTACACCACTCTCAGACACCACTCCCCTACTCCACTCCCCTACTCCACTCTGCACTCCACTCCCTTACACCACTCCACTCCCCCACACCCCTCCTCAACTCCCCTCCCTTACTCCACTCCACTCCCTCACACCCCTCCTCAACTCCCCTCCCTAACACCCCTCCCTAACTCCCCTCCCCAACTCCCCTCCCTCACTCCCCTCCCCCACTCCCCTCCCCCACTCCCCTCCATAATCCCCTCCCCCACTCCCCTCTCCCTCTCCCCTCCCACACTAACCTCCCACACTAACCTCCCCCACACTCCACCCCACACTCCTACCCACACTCCTCCCCAAAGTCCTCCCGCACTCCCCTACACCAGGTCCCCTACCCCAAATCCCTTCCCCCAAATCCCCTCCACCAAATCCCCTCCCCCAAATCCCCTCCCCCACTCCACCCGCATACCGCACTCCCCTCCACAACTCCCCTTCACAACTCCCCTACACGACTCCTCTACCCAACCCCCGTCACCGCTCCCCCTACCACACTCCCCTCCCCCACTCCCCTATCCACTCCCCTACCCCACTCCCAGACCCCACTCCCCTTCTCCACTCCCCTACTCCACTCTGAACTCCACTCCCCTACTCTACTCCACTCCCCCACATCCCACATCAACTCCCGTCCCTAACTCCCCTCCCTAACGCCCCTCCCAAACTCCCCTCCCTCACTCCCCTAACCCACTACCCTCCCCCATTTCCCTAACCCACTACCCTCCCCAACTCCCCTGCCCACTCCCCTCCCCCACTCCCCTCCCCCACTCCCCTCCCACACTAACCTCCCACACTAACCTCCCCCACACTCCTCCCCACACTCCTCCCCACTCTCCTCCCCAAAGTCCTCCCCCACTCCCCTACCCCAGGTCCCCTACCCCAAATCCCTTCCCCCAAATCCCCTCCCCCAAATACCCTCCCCCACTCCACCCGCATACCGCACTCCCCTCCACAACTCTCCTACCTGACTCCCCTACGCAACCGTCCGTCACCACACCCCCTACCACACTCCCCTCCCCCACTCCCCTCCCCCTCTCCCCTCCCACACTAACCTCCTCCACACTCCTCCCCACACTCCTCCGCACACTCCTCCCCCACTCCCCTCCCGCACTCCCCTCCCCCACACCCCTACCCCAAATTTTGTACCCCAAATTCCGAACCACACATTCCGTACCCCAATTCACCTACCCCAAATCCCCTACCCCAAATCCCCTCCCCCACACCCCTCCACAACTCCCCTACACGACTCCCCTACCCAACCCCCCGTCACCACACCCCTACCACACTCCCCTCCCCCCACTCCCCTTCCCCCACTCTCTGACCCCACTCCCTGACACCACTCCCCGACCCCACTCCCTGACCCAACTCCCTGACCCAACTCCCCTACCCAACTCCCCGTCACCACACCCCTACCACACTCCCCTCCTCCACTCCCCTATCCCACTCCCCGACCCCACTCCCCGACCCCACTCACCCGACCCCACTCACCCGACCCCACTCACCGGACCCCACTCACCCGACCCCACTCACCCGACACCACTCACCAGACACCACTCACCCGACCCCACTCCCCACCCCCACACCCCAACCCCACTCCCCACCCCCATGCCCCTCCACTAATCCCCTCCCCCACTCCTCTACCCCACTCTCCTCCCCCACTCCTCTCTGCAACACCCCTCCCCCACTCCTCTCCCACACTCCCCTCCCCCAATCCCCTCACTCACTCCCCTCCCCCAAATCCCCTCCCCCACTCCCCTCCCCCAAATCCCCGACACCAAATCCCCTACCACACTCCCCTCTCCCAAATCCCCTGCCCCAATTCCCCTCCCGCACTCCCATCCTCCACTCCCCTCCCCCACTCCCCTCTCCCACTGCCCTCCCCCACTCCCCTCCCCCTCTCCACTCCCCCACTCTCCTCCCCCACTCCCCTCTTCCACTCCCCTACCCCACTCCCCTGCCCCACTCCCCTACTCCACTCCCCTACACCACTCCCCTACTCCACTCCACTCCCTCACACCCCTCCTCAACTCCCCTCCCCAAATCCCCTCCCCCACTCCCCTCCCCCAAATCCCCGACACCAAATCCCCTACCACACTCCCCTCTCCCAAATCCCCTGCCCCAATTCCCCTCCCGCACTCCCATCCTCCACTCCCCTCCCCCACTCCCCTCTCCCACTGCCCTCCCCCACTCCCCTCCCCCTCTCCACTCCCCCACTCTCCTCCCCCACTCCCCTCTTCCACTCCCCTACCCCACTCCCCTGCCCCACTCCCCTACTCCACTCCCCTACACCACTCCCCTACTCCACTCCACTCCCTCACACCCCTCCTCAACTCCCCTCCCTAACTCCCCTCCCCCACTCCCCTCCCCCACTCCCCTCCACAATCCCCTCCCCCACTCCCCTCTCCCTCTCCCCTCCCACACTAACCTCCCACACTAACCTCCCCCACACTCCACCCCACACTCCTACCCACACTCCTCCCCAAAGTCCTCCCGCACTCCCCTACACCAGGTCCCCTACCCCAAATCCCTTCCCCAAATCCCCTCCACCAAATCCCCTCCCCCAAATCCCCTCCCCCACTCCACCCGCATACCGCACTCCCCTCCACAACTCCCCTTCACAACTCCCCTACACGACTCCTCTACCCAACCCCCGTCACCGCTCCCCCTACCACACTCCCCTCCCCCACTCCCCTCCCCAACTCCCCTACCCCACTCCCCTACTACACTCACCTACTCCACTCTACACTCTACTCCCATACTCCACTCCACTCCCCCATACCCCTCCTCAACAACCCTCCCTAACTCCCCTCCCTAACACCCCTCCCCAACTCCCCCTCCCTCCCTCCCCTAACCCACTACACTCCCCCATTTCCCTAACCCACTACCCTCCCCAGCTCCCCTCCCCCTCTCCCCTCCCCCACTCCCCTCCCCCACTCCGCTCCCACACTAACCTTCCCCACACTCCTCCCCACACTCCTCCCCAAAGTCCTCCCCCACTCCCCTACCGCAAGTCCCCTACCCCAAATCCCTTCCCCCAAATCCACTCCCCCAAATCTCCTTCCCCAAATAACCTCCCCCACTCCACCCGCATACCGCACTGCCCTCCACAACTCCCCTACCCGACTCCCCTACCCAACCCCCCGTCATCACACCCCCTACCACACTCCCCTCCCCCACTCCGCTCTCCCACTCCCCTCCCACACTAACCTCCCCCACACTCCTCCCCCACTCCCCTCCCCCACTCCCCTCCCCCAAATTCCGTACCCCAAATTCCGTACCCCAAATCCCCTACCCCAAATCCCCTCCCCCAAATCCCCTCCCCCACTCCACTATAAACCGCACTCCCCTCCACAACTCCCCTACCCGACTCCCCTACCCAACCCCCCGTCACTACACCCCTACCACACTCCCCTCCCCCACTCGCCTCCCCCACTCCCCTCCCCACTCCCCTATCCCACTCCCCTACCCCACTCCCAGACCCCACTCCCCTTCTCCACTCCCCTACTCCACTCTGAACTCCACTCCCCTACTCTACTCCACTCCCCCACATCCCACCTCAACTCCCGTCCCTAACTCCCCTCCCTAATGCCCCTCCCAAACTCCCCTCCCTCACTCCCCTAACCCACTACCTTCCCCCATTTCCCTAACCCACTACCCTCCCCAACTCCCCTGCCCACTCCCCTCCCCCACTCCCCTTCCCCACTCCCCTCCCACACTAACCTCCCACACTAACCTCCCCCACACTCCTCCCCACACTCCTCCCCACTCTCCTCCCCAAAGTCCTCCCCCACTCCCCTACCCCAGGTCCCCTACCCCAAATCCCTTCCCCCAAATCCCCTCCCCCAAATACCCTCACCCACTCCACCCGCATACCGCACTCCCCTCCACAACTCTCCTACCCGACTCCCCTACGCAACCGTCCGTCACCACACCCCCTACCACACTCCCCTCCCCCACTCCCCTCCCCCACTCCCCTACCTCACTCCCCTCCCCCACTCCCCTAACCCACATCCCTACTCCACTCCCCGACCCCACTCCCTGACCCCACCTACCCTTCCCCAGACCCCACTCCCCATCCCACTCCACAACCCCACTCCCCCACTCCTCTACCCCACCCCCATGCCCCTCCCCTAATCCCCTCCCCTAATGCACTCCCCCACTCCTCTACCCCACTCTCCTCCCCTCTCCTCTACCCCACTCTCCTCACCTATCCTCTCCGCAACACCCCTCCCCCATTCCCCTCACTGACCGACCCACTCACCGACCCACTCACCCGACCCCACTCACCCGACCCCACTCACCCTACCCCACTCCCCACTCCCCATCCCACTCCACAACCCCACTCCCCCACTCCTCTACCCCACCCCCATGCCCCTCCCCTAATCCCCTCCCCTAATGCACTCCCCCACTCCTCTACCCCACTCTCCTCCCCTCTCCTCTACCCCACTCTCCTCACCTCTCCTCTCCGCAACACCCCTCCCCCATTCCCCTCCCCCACTCCACACCCCCACTCCACTCCCCCACTCCGCACCACCTCTCCCCTCCCCATTCCCCTCCCCACTCCTCTCCCCCACTCCCCTCCCACACTAACAACCAACACACTACGCCCCACTCCCCTCCACCACTGCCCTCTCCAAATCCCATCCCCCAAATCCCCTCCCCCAAATCCCCTACCCCAAATCCCCTCCCCCACTCGCCTACTGCTCTCCCCTCCACAACCCCCCTCCACAACTCCCATACCTGACTCCCCTACCCAACCCCCCGTCACCACTCCCCTCATCAACTCCCCTCCCTCACACCCCGACCCCTCTCCCCGACCCCTCTCCCCGACCCCACTCCCCGACCCCAAACCCCGACCCCACTCCCAGACCCCACTCCCCGTCCCCCCTCCCCCACGCCCCTCCCCTAATCCCCTCCCCCACGCCCCTCCCTTAATCCCCTCCCCCACACCTCTCCACCACTCCTCTCCCCCACTCCTCTCCCACAGTCCCCTTCCCCACTCCCCTCCCCCAAATCCCCTCCCACAAATCCCCTCCCCCAAATCCCCTACCCCAAATCCCCTACCCCAAATCCCCTCCCCCACTCGCCTACTGCTCTCCCCTCCACATCCCCCCCCCACAACTCCCCGACCCGATACCCTTACCCGACTCCCCCACCCAAGCCTCCGTTACCACTCCCCCACCACACTCCCCTACAACACTCCCCTACCACACTCCCCTCCCCCACTCCGCTCCCCCACTCCGCTCTCCCACTCCCCTACCGAACTCCCCGGCAGAACACCCCTACCCCACTCCCCTACCCCACTTCCCTACCTCACTCCGCTCCCCAACTCTCCTACCCCACACTCCTCCCCGCTCACCTTCCCTTCACCTCCTCACTGCCCTCCACTACCCAAGTCCCCTACCCCAGACACATCTCCCACTCCAGTCCCCCACTCCCCTTCCCTCCACCTCCTCACTGTGCTCCCCTCCCTCACTCCCCGTCCCCACTCCCCGACCCCACTCCCCGACTACACAACCCGACCCCACTCCCCCACGCCCGTCCCCCACGCCCTCCCCTAATCCCCTCCCCCACTCCTCTACCCCACTCTCCTCCCCTCTCCTCTCCGCAACACCCCTCCCCCACTCCTCTGCCCCACTCCTCTCCCCCACTCCTCTCCCACACTCCCCTCCCCGCCTCAACTCCCCTGCCTCAACTCCCCTGCCTCAACTCCCCTCCTCAACTCCCCTGCATCACGCCCCTTCCCACTCCCCTCCCCACTCCCCTCCCCACTCCCCTCCCCACACCCCTCCCCCACTCCCCTCCCCCACTCCCCTCCCCACTCCCCTCCCCACTCCCCTCCCCCACTCCCCTCCCCACTCTCATTCCCCGTTCCTCTCCCCCACAACCCTCCCCCACTCCCCTCCCCCACTCCCCTCCCCCACTCCCAGGTTCCCACTCCCCTCCCCCACTCCCCTCCCCCACTCCACTCCACCACAACACCCCTCCCAAACTCCTCACCTCACTCCCTGCCTCAACTCCCCTCCCCAACCCCCCTACTTCACACCCCTACCCCACTCCCCTCCCCAACTCTCCTCCCACACTCCCCTCACCTAATCCCATACCCCACTCCCCTACTCCACCACCCCTCCCCCACTCCCCTCCTCAACTCCCCTTCCTCACTCCCCTTCCCCACTCCACTCCCTCACTCCCCTCCCCCACTCCCCTCCCTCACTTCCCTAACCCTCTACCCTCCCCAACCCTCCTCCCATACTCCCCACCCCCACTCCCCTCCCCCACTCCCCTACCACACTAACCTCCCCCACACCCCTCCTCACACCCCTCCCCACTCCCCTCCCCCACTCCCCTCCCCCACTCCCCTCCACAACCCCCCTCCACAACTCCCCTACCCGACTCCCCTACCCAAACCCACGTCACCACACCCCTACCACACTCCCCTACCACACCCCCCTCCCCCACTCCGCTCCCCCACTCCGCTCTCCCACTCCCCTACCAAACTCCCCGGCACCACACCCCTTCCCCACTCCCCTCCCCCACTCCCCTCCCCCACTCCCCTCATCACTCCCCTCCCCCACTCCCCTCCCCCACTCCCCTCCCCAAATCCCCTACCCCAAAACCCCTACCGCACTCCCCTCCCCCACTCCCCTCCCCCACTAGGCTCCCCAACTCGCCTCCCCCACTCGCCTCCCCCACTCCCCTACCCCACCCCCTCCCCCACTCCCCTCCCGTCCACCACTCCGATTCCCTGCACCACCTCACTGCCCTCCCCTACCACACACCTATCCCCCACTACGCTCCCTCACTCACCTACCCCACTTCCCTACCCCGCTCCACTCCCCCACTCCTCTCCCCCAGTCCCCTCCCCCACTCCCCTCCCCCATTCCCCTACCCCAAATCCCCTCCCCCAAATCCCCTACCCCAAATCCCCTCCCCCACTCACCTACTGCTCTCCCCTCCACAACCCCCCTCCACAACTCCCCTACCCGACTCCCCTACCCAAACCCACGTCACCACACCCCTACCACACTCCCCTACCACACTCCCCTACCCCACTTCCCTACCCCGCTCCACTCCCCCACTCCTCTCCCCCAGTCCCCTCCCCCACTCCCCTCCCCCATTCCCCTACACCAAATCCCCTCCCCCAAATCCCCTCCCCCAAATCCCCTACCCCAAATCCCCTCCCCCACTCGCCTACTGCTCTCCCCTCCACAACCCCCCTCCACAACTCCCCTACCCGACTCCCCTACCCAAACCCACGTCACCACACCCCTACCACACTCCCTACCACACTCCCCTACCACACTCCCCTCCCCCACTCCGCTCCCCCACTCCGCTCTCCCACTCCCCTACCAAACTCCCCGGCACCACACCCCTTCCCACTCCCCTACCCCACTCCCCTACTCTACACCCCTACCCCACTCCGCTCCCCAACTCTCCTACCCCACACTCCTCCCCGCTCCCCTTCCCTCCACCTCCTCACTGCCCTCCACTACCCAACTCCCCTACCCCAGACACCTCTCCCACTCCACTCCCCCACTCCCCTTCCCTCCACCTCCTCACTGCGCTCCCCTCCCTCACTCCCCGACCCCACTCCTCTGCATCACACCCCTACCCCACTCCCCTAACCCACTCCGCTCCCCAACTTTCCTAACCCACACTCCTCCCCCGCTCCCCTTCCCTCCACCACCTCACTGTCCTCCACTACACAACTGCCCTACCCCAGACACCTCCCCCACTCCACACCCCCACTCCCCTTCCCTCCACCTCCTCACTGCTCTCCCCTCCCCCACTCCCCGACCCCACTCCCCCACTTTTCTCCCCGACCCCTCTCCCCGACCCCACTCCCCGTACCCCCTCCACCACGCCCCTCCCTAATCTCCTCCCCACACGCCCCTCCCCTAATCCCCTCCCCCACTCCTACCCCACTCTTCTCCCCTCTCCTCTCCGCAACACCCCTCCCCCAATCCTCCCCCCCCACTCCTCTCCCCCACTCCTCTCCCCCACTCCCCTCCCCCACTCCCCTCCCCCAAATCCCCTCCCCCAAATCCCCTACCCCAAATCCCCTACCCCAAATCCCCACCCCAAATCCCCTCCCCCAAATCCCCTCCCCCACTCGCCTACTGCTCTCCCCTCCACAAACCCCCTCCACAACTCCCCTACCCGACTCCCTTACCCAAACCCCCGTCACCACTCCCCCACCACTCTCCCCTACCACACTCCCCTACCACACTCCCCTCCCCCACTCCGCTCCCCAACTCCGCTCTCCCACTCCCCTACCAAACTCCCGGGCACCACACCCCTACCCCACTCCCCTACCCCACTCCCCTACCCCACTCCCCTACCCCACTCCGCTCCCCAACTCTCCTACACTACACTCCTCCCCGCTCCCCTTCCCTCCACCTCCTCACTGCCCTCCACTACCCAACTCCCCTATCCCAGACACCTCTCCCACTCCACAGCCCCACTCCCCTTCCCTCCACCTCCTCAGTGCGCTCCCCTCCCTCACTCCCCGACCCCACTCCCCGACCCCACTCCCCGACCTCACTCCCCGACCTCACAAACCGATCCCCACAACCCGACCCCACTACCCCACGCCCGTCCCCCACGCCTTCCCCTAATCCCTTCCCCCACTCCTCTACCCCACTCTCCTCCCCTCTCCTCTCCGCACACCTCTCCCCCACTCCTCTGCCCCACTCCTCTCTCGCACTCCTCTCCCATACTCCCCCGCCCGCCTCAACTCCCCTGCCTCAACTCCCCTCCTCAACCCCCTGCCTCAACTCCCCTCCTCAACTCCCCTGCATCACGCCCCTCCCCACTCCCCTCCCCCACTCCCCTCCCCCACTCCCCTCTCCACTCCCCACCCCCACAGCCCTCCCCCACTCCCCTCCCCCACTCCCCTCCCCACTCCCATTCCCCATTCCCCTACCGCACAACCCTCCCCCACTCCCCTCCCCCACTCCCAGGTTCCCACTCCCTTCCCCCACTCCCCTCCCCCACTCCCCTCCCCACTCCCCACCCCCACTCCCCTCCACCACAGCACCCCTCCCCCACTCCCCTACTCCACACCCCTACCCACTCCCCTCCCCAGCTCTACTCCCCCACTCCCCTCACATCTTCCCATACCCCACTCCCCTACTCCACCCCCCTACCCCACTCCTTCTTCTCAACTCCTCTTCCTCACTCCCCTCCCCAACTCCCCTCCCTCACTCCCATCCGCCACTCCCCTCCCTCACCCCCTAAACCTCTACCCTCCTCAACTCTCCTCCCATACTCCCCTTCCCCACTCCCCTCCCCCACTCCCCTCACCACTCCCCTACCACACTCCCCTACCACACTAACCTCCCCCACACCCCTCCCCTCTCCCCTCCCCCACTCCCCTCCCCCACTCCCCTCATCATTCCCCTCCCCCACTCCCCTCCCCAAATCCCCTACCCCAAAACCACTACCACACTCCCCTCCCCCCCTCCCCCTCCCCTCCCCCACTCGCCTCCCCCACTCGCTTCCCCCACTCCCCTACCCCACCCCCTCCCCCACTCCCCTCCCGTCCACCACTCCGATTCCCTGCATCACCTCACTGCCCTCCCCGACCACACACCTATCCCCCACTACGCTCCCTCACTCAGCTAGCCAACTTCCCTATCCCACTCCACTCCCCCACTCCTCTCCCACACTCACCTCCCCCACTCCCCACCCCCACTCCCCTCCCCACTCCCCTCCCCCAAATCCCTACCCCAAATCCCCCACCCCAAATCCCCGACCCCAAATCCCCTCCCCAAATCCCCTCCCCCACTCGCCTACTGCTCTCCCCTGCACAACAACCCTCCACAACTCCCCTACCCGACTCCCCTACCCAAACCCACGTCACCACACCCCCTACCACACTCCCCTACCACACTCCCCTACCACACTCCCCTCCCCAACTCTGCTCCCCCACTCCGCTCTCCCACTCCCCTACCAAACTCCCAGGCACCACACCCCTACCCCACTCCCATACCCCACTCCCCTACCCCACTCCCCTACCCCACTCCCCTACCTCACTCCCCTACCCCACTCCGCTCCCCAACTCTCCTACCCCACTCTCCTCACCGCTCCCCTTCCCTCCACCTCCTCACTGCCCTCCACTACCCAACTCCCCTACCCCAGACACCTCTCCCACTCCACTCCCCCAATCCCCTTCCCTCCACCTCCTCACTGCGCTCCCCTCCCTCACTCCCCGACACCACTCCCCGACCCCACTCCCCGACCCCACTCGCCGACCCCACTCCCCGACCCCACACCCGACCCCACAACCCGACCCCACTCCCCCACGCCCGTCCCCCACGCCGTCCCCTAATCCCCACCCCACTCCTCTACCCCACTCCTCTCCCCACTCCTCTCCCACACTCCTCTCCCCGCCTCAACTCCCCTGCCTCAACTCCCCTCCTCAACTCCCCTGCATCACGCCTCTCCCCACTCCCCTCCCCACTCCCCTCCCCACTCCCCTCCCCCACACCCCTCCCCCACTCCCCTCCCCCACTCCCCTCCCCCACTCCCCTGCCAACTCCCATTCCCCATTCCCCCCCCACAACCCTCCCCCACTCCCCTCCCCCACTCCCCTCCCCCACTCCCAGGTTCCACTCCCCTCCCCCAATCCCCTCCCCCACTCCCCTCCCGCACTCCCCTCCACCACTCCGCTCCACCACAACACCCCTCCCCCACTCCTCACCTCACTCCCTGCCTCAACTCCCCTCCCCCACTCCGCTACCCACACCCTACCCCACCCCCCTCCCCAGCTCTCCTCGCCCGCTCCCCTCAACTAATCCCATACCCCACTGCCCTACTCCACCCCTCTCCCCCACTCCCCTCCTCAACTCCCCTTCCTCACTCCCCTCCCCCACTCCCCTCCCTCTCTCCCCTCCCCCACTCCGCTCCCTCACTCCCCTAACCCTCTACCCTCCCCAACTCTCCTCCCATACTCCCCTCCCCCACTCCCCTCCCCCACTCCCCATCACACTAACCTCCCCCACACCCCTCCCCACTCCCCTCCCACTCCCCTCCACCACACCCCTCCCCACTCCCCTCCCCCACTCCCCTCCCCCACTCCCCTCCCGCACTCCCTTCCCCAAATCCCCTACGCCAAAACCCCTACCGCACTCCCCACCCCCACTCCCCTCCTCACACTCGCCTCCCCCACTCGCCTCCCCCACTCGCCTCCCCCACTCTCCTCCCCCACTCCCCTACCCCACCCCCTCCCCCACTCCCCTCCCGTCCACCACTCCGATTCCCTGCACCTCCTCACTTCCCTCCCCTACCACACACCTATCCCCCATCACGCTCCCTCACTCACCTACCGCACTCCCCTTCACAACTCCCCTACCCGACTCCCTTATCCAACCCCCGTTACCACACCCATACCACACTCCCCTCCGCCACTCTGCTCCCAGACTCCCCCACCCAAATCCCCGACACCACTCCCCGACCCCACTCCGCACCCCAACTCTCCTACCCCACGCCCCTCCCCCACTCCCCTTCCCATACCTCCTCTCTTCCCTCCACTACCCAACTCCCCTACCCCAGACGCCTCCCCCACTCTACTCCCCCACTCCCCTTCCCTCCACCTCCTCACTGCGCTCCCCTGCCCCAATCCCCTAAATCACTCCCCTATCCAACTCCACTACCCGACTCCCCTTCCCCATTCCCCTGCCCCACTTCCATACCCCACCCCCTCCCCCACTCCCCTCCCCCCACTCCCTTCCACCTCTCCGCTTCCCAGCACCTCTTCACTGCCCTCCCCTACCACACTCCCATCCCCCACTACCCTTCCCCACTCCCCTACCCCACTTCCCTACCCTGCTCCACTCCCCCACTCCCCTTCCGCACTCCCCTCCACAACTCCCCTACCCCACTCCACGACCCCACATGCCTCCCCCACACCCCTACCCCACTCGCTCCCCTACGACCCTACCCCACTCTGCTACTACACTCCCCTACCCCACTCCCTGACACCACACCCGTAACCCACACCCCTACCCAACTCCGCTTCCCAACACTCCGACCCCAATACCCTCCCCCACTCCCCTTCTCTCCACCTCCTCACTGCGCTCCCCTACCCACTCCCCTTTCCCACTGCACTTTCCCACTCCCCTACCCCACTCCCCTAACTCACTTCCCTCCCCCACTCCCCTTCATTCTCTTCCTCACTGCCCTCCCCTACCCAGCTCCCCTACGCCACTGCCTCTCTCACTCCCCACGTCACTCCCCTTCCCTCCACCTGCTCACTGCCCTCCCCTACCCCACACCCCCACACCACTCCCGTCTCAAACTGCCCTACCTCACTCCACTCCACCAGTTACCGACCCCACGACCCTACCCCACTCCCTTCCCCAATCCCTTCCCCCATTCCACTCCCTCTATCCCCTCTCCCACACATCTACCTCACTCCCCTCCCCCACTCCCCTCCCCCATTCCCCACCCCCACTCCCCTACCCCACTCCCCTACCCCACACCCCTACCCCACACCCCTACCCCACTCCCCTACTCCACTGACCTATCACACACCCTTCCCCTACTCCCCTCCCCATTACCCTCCCCACTCCCCTTCCCGCCAAATCCTCACTGCTCTCTCCAACCCCACTGCCCTGCCTCACTCCCCTTTCCTCCACCTCCTCACTGCCCTCCCCTCCCCTCATCCACTCCCATCCGCCACTCCCCTCAGCCACTCCAACACCCCACTTCCCTCCACCACTCCCCTCCCCCACTCCCCTACATCACGACTCACCCCACTCCCCTACCCCTCTTCCCTCTCCAACTCCCCTCCCCAACTCCCCTCCCCACTCCCCTTCCCTCCACCTCCTTAGAGCCCACCCCTACCACTCTCCCTGACACCACTCTGCACCCCCACTCCCCATCTCCACTCTCCTAACCCACTACCCCACCCCACTACCCCACCCCACTCCACTCCACCACTCCCCTACCACACTACCCCACCCCACTCCACCACTCCCCTACCCCACTACCCCACCCCACTCCCCTCCCCCACTCCCCTCCCCCAATCCTCTACCTCAATCCCCTCCCCATAACACTACCTCAATCCCCTCCCCCACTCCCCTACTCCACACACTTAACCAACTCCCCTACCCCACTCCCCTCCCCCACTCCCCTCCCCAACTGCCCTCCTACATTCCCCTACCTCACTCCCCTACTGCACTCCCCTACCTCACTCCCCTACCCCACTCCCCTACCTCACTCCCCTACCCCACTCCCCTCCCCAACTCCCCTCCCTAACTCCCCTCCCCAACTCTACTCCCCAACCCCGCACCTTAACTCATCTCCCCCAGTCCCCTCAACAACTCCCATACCCCACTCCCCTACCCCACACCCTCGACAACCCCCCTCCACAATTCCCCTCCCTCAAACCCACCCCCACTCCCCTCCCCCACTCCCCTCACCCACTACCCTCCCCCGCTGCCCTCCCTCACTCGCCTCCCCATTCCCCTCCCCCACTCCCCAACTCCCCTCTCACACTAACCTACCCCACTCCCCCACTTCCCTCTCCCACACCCCTACCCCACTCCGCTTACATTCACGTCCTCACTGCCCGTCTCTACCACACTCCCACCCCACACTGCCATCCCCCACTACCCTCCCCCACTTCCCAGACCGCACTCTGCTCCACAACACCCCAACCCCACACCCCTACCCCACACCCCTACCCCAAACCCATCACCCACTCCGCTACCACACTCCACCACCCCCTCCCTCACCCTCTCCATTCCACTCCACCACCGCATCCCTCCCCCTCTCCATTGCCCTCCACCACCCTCTCCCTCCCCATCTTCATGACCCTCCACCACCCCCTCCCTCCCCCTCTTCATTCCCCTCCATTTCCCCCTCCCTCCCCCGCTTCATTCCCCTCCACCACATCTTCCCTCCCCCTCTTCATTCCCCACCACCCCCTCCCTCCCGCTCTTCATTCCCCACCTCCCCCTCCCTCCCCCTCTTCATTCCCCTCCACCACCCCCTCCCTCCACTTATTCATTCCCCACCACACCCTCCCTCCCCCTCTTCATTCCCCACCTCCCGCTCCCTGCCCCTCTTCGTTCCCTCCACCTCCCCCTCCCTCCCACTCGTCATTCCCATCCACCACCCCCTCCCCCATCTTCATTCCCCTCCACCAGCCCCTCCGGCCCCAACCTCATTCAATTCCTCCAACCCCTCCCTCCCCCTCTTCATTCCCCTCCACCACCCCCTCCCTCCCCCTCTTCATTCCCCTCCACCTCCCCCTCCCTCCCCCTCATCATTCCCATCTACCTCCCCCACTCTCCTCCTCTTCATTACCCACCACCATCCCCTCCCTCCCCCTCTTTATTCCCCTCCACCTCCCCCTCCCTCCCCCTCTTCATTCCCCTCCACCTCCACCTCCCTCCCCCTCTTCATTACCCTCGACCACCCCCTCCCTCCACCTCTTCATTCCCCTTCACCTCCACCTCCCTCCCCCACTTCATTACCCTCCACCACCCCCTCCCTCCCCCTCTTCATTCCCCTCCACCACCCCCTCCCTCCACCTCTTCATTATCATCCATCACCCCCTCCCACACCCTCTTCTTTCTCCTCCGTACCCCCTCCCTCCCCCTCTTCATTCTCCTCCACCAACCCCTCCCTCCCTCTCTTCATTCCCCTCCACCTCCCCCTCCCTCCCCCTCTTCGGTCCCATCCACCTCCCCCACCCTCCTCCTCTTCATTACCTTCCACCATCCCCTCCCTCCCCCTCTTCATTCCCCTCCACCTCCCCCTCCCTCCCCCTCTTCATTACCTTCCACCACTCCCTCCCACCCCCTCTTCATTCCCCTCCACCACCCCTCCCTCCACCTCATCATTATCATCCATCACGCCATCCCACACCCTCCTCTTTCTCCTCCATACCCCCTCTCTCCCCCTCTTCATTCCCCTCTACCACCCCCTACCTCCCCCTCTTTATTCCCCTCCACCACCCCCTCATTCCCCCATTCATTCCACTCCACCTCCCCCTCCCTCCATTCCTCTCCACCTCCCCTCCCTCCCCCTCTTCATTCCCCTCCACCTCCCCCTCCCTCCCCCTCTTCATTCCCCTCCACCACCCCTCCCTCCACCTCATCATTATCATCCATCACGCCATCCCACACCCTCCTCTTTCTCCTCCATACCCCCTCTCTCCCCCTCTTCGTTCCCCTCTACCACCCCCTCCCTCCCCCTCTTTATTCCCCTCCACCACCCCCTCATTCCCCCATTCATTCCACTCCACCTCCCCCTCCCTCCATTCCTCTCCACCTCCCCTCCCTCCCCCTCTTCATTCCCCTCCACCTCCCCCTCCCTCCCCCTCTTCATTCCCCTCCACCACCCCTCCCTCCACCTCATCATTATCATCCATCACGCCATCCCACACCCTCCTCTTTCTCCTGCATACCCCCTCTCTCCCCCTCTTCGTTCCCCTCTACCACCCCCTCCCTCCCCCTCTTTATTCCCCTCCACCACCCCCTCATTCCCCCATTCATTCCACTCCACCTCCCCCTCCCTCCATTCCTCTCCACCTCCCCTCCCTCCCCCTCTTCATTCCCCTCCACCTCCCCCTCCTTCAGCTCTTCATTCCCCTCCACCTCCCCCTCCCTCCCCCTCTTCATTCCCCTCCACCTGCCCCTCCCTCCCCCTCTTCATTCTCCTCCACCACCCCCTCCCTCCCCCTCTTCTTTCTCCTCCACCAACCCCTCCCTCCCCCTCTTCATTCCCCTCCACCACCCCTCCCTCCCTCTCTTCATTCCCCTCCACCTGCCCCTCCCTCCCCCTCTTCATTCTCCTCCACCACCCCCACCTCCCCCTCTTCTTTCTCCTCCACCAACCCCTCCCTCCCCCTCTTCATTCCCCCCCACCACCCCTCCCTCCCCCTCTTCATTCCCCTCCACCACACCCTCCCTCCCCCTCTTCATTCCCCTCCTCCACCCCCTCACTCCCCCTATTCATTCCATTCCAACTCCCCCTCCCTCCATTCCTCTCCACCTCCCCTCCCTCCCCCTCTTCATTCCCCCCCACCACCCCTCCCTCCCTCTCTTCATTCCCCTCCACCACACCCTCCCTCCCCCTCTTCATTCCCCTCCTCCACCCCCTCACTCCCCCTATTCATTCCATTCCAACTCCCCCTCCCTCCATTCCTCTCCACCTCCCCTCCCTCCCCTCTTTATTCCCCTCCACCTCCCCCTCCCTCCCCCTCTTCATTCCCCTCCACCTGCCCCTCCCTCCCCCTCTTCATTCTCCTCCACCACCCCCTCCCTCCCCCTCTTCTTTCTCCTCCACCAACCCCTCCCTCCCCCTCTTCATTCCCCTCCACCACCCCTCCCTCCCACTCTTCATTCCCCTCCACCACACCCTCCCTCCCCCTCTTCATCCCCCTCCACCTCCCCCTCCCTCCCCCTCTTCATTTTCCTCCACCTCCCCCTCCCTCCCCCTCCCTCCCCCTCCCTCCCCCTCTTCATTCTCCTCCACCTCCCCCTCCCTCCCCCTCTTCATTGCCCTCCACCCCCCTCCCCCCTCTTCATTCCCCTCCACCTCTACCTCCCTGCCCCTCTGCATTCCCTTCCACCACCCCTTCCCGCCCCCTTCATTCCCCTCCACCTCCCCTCCCCCCTCTTCATTCCCCTCCACCACCCCCTCCCTCCCCCTCTTATTTCCCCTCCACCTTCCCCTCCCTCCCCCTCTTCATTCCCCCCACATTTCCCTCCCTCCCCCTCTTCATTCCCCTCCTCCTCCCGCCCCCTCTTCATTCCCCTACCCTCTCCCCCACTCCCTTCCCCCACTCCCTTCCACTCTCCCCTCCGCCAATCTCGCACTCTCTCCTTCTTCCACACTCCTCCTCCCACTTTCCCCCTCCTTTCTGACCATTGCCCTCCCCCACTCTCCTCTCAAACTCCCCTCCCCACTCTCTGCCACACTCCCCCTCCCCATCCCCCACTCCCCTCCCCAACTTCCTTCCACACTACCCTCTCCCTCCCCTCACACTCCCCTCCCCCTAACACTCCCCTCCCCCTCACCATTACACACCCTCCCCTTCCCCTCTCCTATTTCCCCACTCCCCATCCTCCACTCTACTTCCGCATTCCCCACTCACCTCCCCTCTCATTCTGCCATTCCCCTCAACGCACCCCTCCCCCACTCGTCCCCGGTCCCCACTCCCCTTTCCCCTCCCACATCCCACTTCCCTCTCTCACTCCTATCGTCCACTCCAGGCCCCCACTCCTCACTTCACTCCCCTACACCCCTTGTTCGCATCCTCTCCCGCTCAGACCTGGTCTCTCTCCACACTGCCCTCCCTCTCACATCCCCCACTTCCACTCCCACACTCCCTCTCACACACACCCATTCGCCACTCCCCTCCATCTGCCCTACCCTCAAAACCCTCTCCCCCACTACCTTGCTCCACTACCCTCCGCCACTACCCACCCCACTCGGTCAACTCCCCTCCCCCACTCCCTTCTCTCCCGTCCCTCGTCCCCCACTCCCCTCCCCCACTCCCCTTCCCCACTCTCCACTCCTCCACCTCCCCTGCCAAACACCCCTCCCAACTCCTCTGCCGACTCACCTTCACCCCCGCCCCTCCCCCGCTCCCCTCGCCCATACCCCTGCCCCTCTACCTCCCCCCAACACCCTGCACCAAATCCCCTCCCTCACAACCCTCCCAACCCCACCTCACCCCCACTCCCGTGCCCCTAAGCCCTACCCACTCCCCGCTCTCCTGTCCCCCTCCCCCAATTCCCTCCCTCTCCTCCCAACTCCACTCCCTCCCATCTCCCACTTCTCTCCCTCCCCTACCATTACCCCGCTCCACTTCCAAACACCCCTCCCCTACTCCCGTCCTCCTCCACCCCACTCCACTCCCCACTCCCATCCTCCACTACCGCCCCCCACTCCCCTCCCCCTCCCCTCCCACTCTGCCCTCCCCAACTCTCCCCACACTCCCCTCCCCCACTCCCGTCCCGCACTCACCCTAACCCTAACCCACTCTCGTTCCCCTACATCCTCATTCCACCTCTCCCTCCCCCACATCCCTACCCCTCCCCCACATGCCTCCCCACCCCCTCCCCTCCACTCCCCTCACACTCCCAACTGCAAATCCCCTCCTCCATTCCCCTAACTACCCTCTCCCCACTCCACACCCCTCACTCCCCAACCCCTCCTCTCACTCCTGTCCCCAAACCCCTCCCCCCACTCCCTTCGCCCACCCCTCCCCCACTTCTCCCCCACTCCTCCCACACTTCCCTCCTCCAACCCTCCCCCACTACCCCCGCACTCCTCCCCCACTCCTCCCACTCCCAACTCCAAATCCCCTCACCCACTCTGCTAACTCCGCGCTGCACTCCCCTAACGTCCCTCTGCCCACTCAATTCCCCCTCTTCCCTCCCTCCCCAACCCTCCCCTCACTCCTGTCCCCAGTCCCCTCCCCCCACTCCCCTCCCCCACTCCGCCCCCACTCCCCTCCCCCACTTCTCCCTACTCCCCTCCCCCACTCCCCTTCCTCAAACCGCTCCCCCAGCCTCTCCCCTCCCCAAGAGCTCCCCTCCCCCACTACTCTCCCCCACTCACCTACCCCACTCCCCACTCCCCTCCCATTTCCCTCCCCGCTCTCACTTCCCCCACGCCCCTCCTCCACTGCCCTCGTACATTCCCCTCCTCAGTCCACTGCCCTCCGCACTCACCCTCTCCAACACCTCTCCCCCACTCTCTTCCCCCTCCTTAACCCAATTTACTATCCCACCCACTCCATTCACTCACTCCCTTACCCGTCCCCTCCCCATTCCTCTCCCCTTCCACTCCCCACCCCTCCTCTCCCCACTTCTCTCCCCCACTCCTCTTCCCCACTCCTCTCCCCCACTCCTCTCCCCCACTCCTCTCCCCATCCTCTCCCCACCCCTCCACTCGCCCACTCCCCTCCCCCATTTCCCTCCCCACTCATCTTCCCACTCATCTCCCATCCCTCAATCCCCTCCCCCACTTTCCTCCTCCACACCCGCTGCCCCCATTGCCCTCCCCTCCGCGACTCCCTTCACCTCTCACATCTCCCTCCCCTCACAGCCCCCTACTCCACTCCGCTTCCTCTCCTACATCTCCCACCGCCCTTCCCTCCCCCACCCCTTCCCAACTCCCCTCCTTTCCCCTACCCCACCTCACACACTCACTCCAATTTTCCCACTCGCCTTCCCCCATTCCCCTTTCCTAGTCCCTCCCTAACTCCCACTTCTTTCACCCAGTCCCGTCTCCCATTCCCCTCCCCCACTCCCTCACCTCACCCACTCCTCTCCCGCACACCCCTCCAGCAGAACCCTCCCCACCCCAATCCACTCCCACTCCCCTCCCCCACCCCCAACTCCCCTCCTCTTCCCCACTCCATTCCCCCACTCCCTTCCCTCTCCGACCCCTCCCTCACTCCTCTCCCCACTCCCCTCCCTCACTCCCCTCCCTCCCCAACCCTTACCCCCCCCAACCCCTCCCTCACGCCCCTCCCCAACTCCCCTCCCCAACACACCTCTCCCACTCCCCTCCCCCAATCCCCTCCCCCACTCTTCTGCCAATCCCACCACTCCTCCCCGACTTGCCACACTCCCTACCCCAACCCCTCCCACACTCCCCTCCTCACCCTCCTCTCCTGCCCAACACCCCAACCCCTCCCCCACTCCACTCCCCCACTCCAAGACCCCATTCCCCACTCCCTCCCCCACTCCACTACTCTCCTGCCTCACTCCCATCCGCCACTCCACTCCTCACTCCTCTCTCCCCTCCCGTACACCCTTTCACTCACCACCCTCTCCCCCTCACATCCCCTCTCCCTCCCCACAACCCTCCCCCTGCCCCACTCACCCTCTCCCAGTCCCCTAACTTTGCACCCCCACTCTCCAACTCCCCTCCCTGTTCCCTGCACCCCACCCCACTTCCCTCCCTTATTCCCTTCCTGCTCCCCCTCTACCACTCCCATCCCCCTCCCTGCCCTTCCCCCTCCCCTGACCCACTCTATTCCCCCACTCCCTTCCCTCTCCCCTTCTCCCCCTCCCCAATCCCCTCCACCACTCACCTACCCTACTCCTCATTGGCTAACCCCATTTCCTTCCGCCACTCACCTCCCCCACTACCATCCACCTACCCCGTTACCCTCCACGAGTCCCCTTCCCCACATCCCTTCTCCACTGCCCTACCAACTCCCCTCCCTTCCCCACACCCCTCTTCCGTCCTCTAACCAACACTGCAAACTCACTCCCATTTCCCACTCCACTCTCACTGCCACCTTGCACATTCCTCTCCCTGCTCCCCTCACCCTCCCCTGCCCAGTCCCCTCCCCTACTCCCCTCCCCAACCCCCTGCACTCCCCTCCCACACTCCCCACTCTCCTCCCTCACTCGCATCCTCCACTCTAGTTCCTACTCCTCTCTCCCGTCCCCTTTACCGCCCACTCACCACCCTCTCCCCTCACACTCCCTCTCACTCCCCACTACCCTCCCCCAATCCCACTCACCCTCCCCCACTCTCCCTCCCCCGTGCCCCTTCTGCTCTGCCCTCCCCCTCCCTCACGCCCCATCCCCAATCCCTTCCCCCACACCTTTCCCCCAGTCCCATCAACCCTTCCCTCCCCTTCCCCCTCACGCAACACCCCCTCCTACACTCCCCAGCACCTCCCCACTCCTCTTCTGCCTCCCTTCCCCTACCCCCAACCTCCACTACCCTCCCCCACTCCCCTCCCCACTCCCCTCCCCCACTGCCCACCCCCATTCCGCTCCCCGCACCCCTCCCTCCTCCCCTCCCGTCTCCCACTCCCCTTACCCTCCCCCACTCCCCTCCCACACTTCTGTCCCCTATTACCCTCACCCACACTGCTCCCCCTCCCCCTCCTTCATTCCGCTTCACCACTCCCCCACTCTCCTCCCTCACTCCCATCCTCCACTCCACTCCCAACTCCACTCTCCCCTACCGTACACTTCCCACTCACCTCCTTCTCCCCCTCACACTCCTTCTCCTTCCCCACTCCCATCCCCGAATCCCACTGCCCCTCCCCCACTCACATCACCCTCCCCTCCCTCACTCCCCGCTCCACTACCGCACTCCCCTCCCCCACTCCACTTCTCAACTCTCATCCCTCACTTCCATCCTTCACTCCCCTCCCCACTCCCCTCATCCACACCCCTCACCTACTCCACTCACCCCACCCCCACTCCTCACTCTCCACTCCCCTCCCCACTTGCCTATCTGCCTCGCCCACTCCATTTCCCCCACTCCCCTCCACAACTCCCCCTCCCTCACTCCCCTCCCCCATTGCCCTCCCCACCACCCTCCCCCACTCCTCTCCCACAATCCGCTCATCCCTACCCCACTCCTCACTCCGCACTACCCTCCTCAACACCGCACCCCTCACTCTCCTCCCTCACTACCCTCCCTAACTCCTCACCCCCTCTCCCTCCCCACTCCCTTCCCGCACTCCACACTCCCCTCCCCCACTCCCCACTCCTCACTCCCCTGTCCTCACTCTCCATTCCCCTCACCTCCCCCTCCACTCACCCACTCCCCTCTACCCTCCCCCACTATCCTCCCCACGACCCTCCCTTACTCCTCTCCCCCACTCCCCCCCGCACTCCCCCTCCCCGACAAGGCCCTGCCCCTCTATCACTCCACTCCTACACACCCCACCACCTCCCCACTCCCCCACTCACCCACTCCTCACTCCCCACTCCACTCCCCACTCCCCGACTCCTCACTCCCCACTCCCCGACTCCTCACTCCCCACTCCCCCACTCACCTCTCTCCCACTCTCCACTCCTCACTCTCCACTCCACTCCCCACTCCTCACTCCCCTCCCCCACTCCCCTCACCGACTTACCACTCCCCTCCCCAACTACCCAATCCCCAATCCCCTCCCGCACTGCTCACTCCCCTCCCCCACTCCTCACTCCCCTCCCACAAACCCCACTCCCCTCACCCACTCCCCACTCCCCACTCCCCTCCCCCACTCCCAACTCCCCTCCCCCACACCCCACTCCTCACTCCCCTCTCCACTCCCCCACTCCCTACTACCCACTTCTCACTCCACTCCCCCACTCCCCACTTCTCACTCCCCACTTCTCACTCCCCACTCAACTCCCCACTCCCAACTCCCCACTCCCCACTCCTCACTCCCCACTCCTCACTCCCCAATCCACTCACTACTCCTCACTCCCCACACCATTCCCCACTCCCCCACTGCCCACTACTCACTCCCCACTCTACTCCTCACTCTCCACTCCCCTCACACACTCCCCTCTCAACCATCCCTTCCCCAACCCCACTCCCCACTCCTCACTCCACTCCCCACTCCATCACTCCCCACTCCTCTCTCCCCACATCACGCCCCACTACCCCACTGCCCACTCCTCACTCCCAACTCCACTTCCAACTCCACACTCCCCTCCCTACTCCTCATTCATGTCACCCACTCACCAGTCCCCTCCCCCACACCCCACCCCCCACACCCACTCCCCACTCCACATTCCCTCCCCGACTCCTCACTCCCCTCCCCCACTCCACACTCCCATCTCACAACCCCACTCCCCTACACCACTCCCCACTCCCATCACCCACCCCCACCCCCACACCCCGCAACGCTCCTCCACACCCCTCTCCTCACTCCCCACTCCACTCCCCCACACCCCACTCCCCACCCCCAGTCCTCACTCCACTCCCCCATTCTCCACTACCCACTTCCCTCCCCCACTCTCCACTCCAGACTCAATTTCCCCCACTCTCCACTCCCCTATCCCACTCTAAACTCCCGTCCACCACTCCCCTCTCCCACTCTCCACTCCTCTCCCCCACCCCCCTCCCCCACTTCCCACCCCCACTCCTCATTGCCCTCCTTACCTCACCCCACAACCACACCCACACACAATCCTTTCCCCACTCTCACTCCTGCGCTCCCAACTCACCTCCCCACTCCCCACCCCCATTCCCCATCCTCACTCCCTTCCCAAGTCACATTCCCACTCTCCCACCCCCACTCCTCCTCCTCGCTCCCCTCCCGCACTCTCCACGCCCCTCCCCCACTCCCCCTCCTCACTCCCCACTCCATTCCCCCACTCCCTTCCCCCACTCCCTTCCCCCACTCCCTTCCCCCACTCCACTCCCCCACTCCCCTCCCCAACTCCCCACTCACCTCCTCCAATCCCCATTCCTCACTCCCCACTCACATACAAGACACTCCAACTCCCCTCCCCAACTCGCAATTCCCCCACCCCTCTCACTCCCCACTCCCCACTCCCCTCCTCTACTCCCCTCCTCCACTCTTCCACTCCCAACTGACCTCCCACATGTCCCACACCCCTCCCCCAAAGCCCTCCCACTCCCCCTCTCTCCTCCCACTCCACAACTCTCCCCTCCCCTCCCCCCCTCCACAACTCTCCCCTCCCCTCCCCCACTTGCCTCCTCTCCCCTCCCCTCCCCCACACGCCTCCTCTCCCCTCCCCTCTCCCACTCGCCTCCTCCCTCCTCCCCCACTACGCCTCCTCTCCCCTCCCCTCCCCCACACGCCTCCTCTCCCCTCCCCTCTCCCACTCGCCTCCTCTCCCCTCCCCTCCCACACTTGCCTCCTCTCTCCTCCCCCACTACGCCTCCTCTCCCCTCCCCTCCCCCACACGCCTCCTCTCCCCTCCCCTCTCCCACTCGCCTCCTCTCCCCTCCCCTCCCACACTTGCCTCCTCTCTCCTCCCCCACTACGCCTCCTCTCCACTCCCCTCCCCCACACTTGCCTCCTCTCCCCTCCCCTCCCCCACACGCCTCCTCTCCCCTCCCCTCTCCCACTCTCCTCCTCTCCCCTCCCCTCCCACACTTGCCTCCTCTCTCCTCCCCCACTACGCCTCCTCTCCCCTCCCCTCCCACACTTGCCTCCTCTCTCCTCCCCCACTACGCCTCCTCTCCCCTCCCCTCCCACACTTGCCTCCTCTCTCCTCCCCCACTACACTTCCTCTCCACTCTTCTCCCCCACTCCCCACTCCCGACTCAATTCCACCACTTCCCACTCTCCACTCTCGTCCCCCAATCTCCACTCCCGTACACCCCTCCCCCACTCCTTTCATCACTCCACTTTTCACTCCCCTATCCCTCACCCCTCCTCCACTCACCTCCACCTCTCCCCTCCACTCCCCTCCCCATACCCACTCCACTTCCATTTCCCCTATTCCTCACCCCTCACACACTCCCCTCCCCTCTCACCTCCACTCCCCTTTCCACTCCTCTTCCCACTTCGCTCCCCCACTCCCCTCCCCACTCCCCTCCTCTCCCATCCCCCACTCCCCTCCCCCACTGCCCTCCCCCACTCTCCACTCCTCACTCCAACTCCCCTTCGCCACAAGTCTGGATTGAATTGGCTCTTTCCTGGTGTGTGAGTGGGACTCAGTACCACTCCAGCTGTTATTAAGTACTTTAGATAGGTCAGTTTTTGTCCAGTGTGTGCAGGAGGGTTTTCTGACACAGTATGTAGACAGGCCAACCAGGGGCGATGCCACATTGGATTTGGTACCGGGAAATGAACCCGGCCAGGTGTGAGATTTAGATGTAGGTGAGCACTTTGGTAATAGTGATCACAATTCGGTTAGGTTTACGTTAGCGATGGGCAGGGACAGGTATATACCGCAGGGCAAAAATTATAGCGGGGGGAAAGGAAATTATGATGCGATTAGGCAGGATTTAGGATGCATAGGATGGGGAAGGAAACTGCAGGGGTTGGGAACAATCGAAATGTGGAGCTTATTCAAGGAGCAGCTATTGTGTGTCCTTGATAAGTATGTACCTGTGAGGCAGGCAGGAAGTTGTCGAGCGAGGGAGCCGTGGTTTACTGAAGAAGTTGAAGCGCTTATCAAGAGGAAGAAGAAGGCTTATGTTAGGATGAGACGTGAAGGCTCAGTTAGGGCGCTTGAGAGTTACAAGCTAGCCAGGAAGTATCTAAAGGGAGAGCTAAGAAGAGCAAGGAGAGGACACGAGAAGTCATTGGCGGATAGGATCAGGGAAAACCTTAAGGCTTTCTATAGGTATATCAGGAATAAAAGAATGACTAGAGTTAGATTAGGGCCAATCAAGGATAGTAGTGGGAAGTTGTGTGTGGAATCAGAGGAGATAGGGGAAGTGTTAAATGAATATTTTGCGTCAGTATTTACAGTGGAGAATGAAAATTTTGTTGAGGAGAATACTGAGATACAGACTACTAGGCTAGATGGGATTGAGGTTCACAAGGAGGAGGTGTTAGCAATTTTGGAAAGTATGAAAATAGATAAGTCCCCTGGGCCAGATGGGATTTATCCTAGGATTCTCAGGGAAGCTCGGGAGGAGATTGCAGAGCCTTTGTCCTTGATCTTTATGTCGTCATTGTCGACAGGAATAGTGCCGGAAGACTGGAGGATAGCAAATGTTGTCCTCTTGTTCAAGAAGGGGAGGAGAGACAGCCCTGGTAATTATAGACCTGTGAGCCTTACTTCGGTTGTGGGTAAAATGTTGGAAAAGGTTATAAGAGACAGGATTTATAATCATCTTGAAAAGAATAAGTACATTAGAGATAGTCAGCACGGTTTTGTGAAGGGTAGGTCGTGCCTCAGAAACCTTATTGAGTTTTTCGAGAAGGTGACCAAACAGGTGGATGAGGGTAAAGCCGTGGATGTGGTGAATATGGATTTCAGTAAGGCGTTTGATAAGGTTCCCCACGGTAGGCGATTGCAAAAGATACGGAGGTTTGGGGTTGAAGGTGATTTAGAGCTTTGGATCAGAAATTGGCTAGCTGAAAGAAGACAGAGGGTGGTGGTTGATGGCAAATGTTCATTCTGGAGTTTAGTCACTAGTGGTGTACCGCAAGGATCTGTTTTGGGGCCACTGCTGTTTGTCATTTTTATAAATGACCTGGATGAGGGTGTAGAAGGGTGGGTTAGTAAATTTGCGGATGACACGAAGGTCGGTGGAGTTGTGGATAGTGCCGAAGGATGTTGTAGGTTACAGAGGGACATAGATAGGCTGCAGAGCTGGGCTGAGAGATGGCAAATGGAGTTTAATGCGGAAAAGTGTGAGGTGATTCACTTTGGAAGGAGTAACAGGAATTCAGAGTACTGGGCTAATGGGAAGATTCTTGGTAGTGTAGATGAACAGAGAGATCTTGGTGTCCATGTGCATAAATTCCTGAAGGTTGCTCCCCAAGTTAATAGGGCTGTTAAGAAGGCATATGGTGTGTTAGCCTTTATTAGTAGGGGGATCGAGTTTCGGAGCCACGAGGTCATGCTGCAGCTGTACAAAACTCTGGTGAGACCACACCTGGAGTATTGCGTGCAGTTCTGGTCACCGCATTATAGGAAGGATGTGGAAGCTTTGGAAAGGGTGCAGAGGAGATTTACTAGGATGTTGCCTGGTATGGAGAGAAGGTCTTACGAGGAAAGGCTGAGGGACTTGAGGTTGTTTTCGTTGGAGTGTAGGAGGAGGAGAGGTGACTTAATAGAGACATATAAGATAATCAGAGGGTTAGATAGGGTGGATAGTGAGAGTCTTTTTCCTCGGATGGTGATGGCAAACACGAGGGGACATAGCTTTAAGTTGAGGGGTGATAGATATAGGACAGATGTGAGAGGTAGTTTCTTTACTCAGAGAGTAGTAAGGGCGTGGAACGCCCTGCCTGCAGCAGTAGTAGACTCGCCAACTTTAAGGGCATTTGAGTGGTCATTGGATAGACACATGGATGAAAATGGAATAGTGTAGGTCAGATGGTTTCACAGGTCGGCGCAACATCGAGGGCCGAAGGGCCTGTACTGCGCTGTTATGTTCTAATTCTAAATTCGATTAGTGGTCTGGGTAGAATTGGCTCATTCCTGGTGGGTGAGTGGGGTTCAGTACCACTCCAGCCGGTATTAATAGAAGCCTGTATTGAATTGGCTCATTCCTGGTGGGTGAGTGGGGTTCAGTACCACTCCAGCCGGTATTAATAGAAGCCTGTATTGAATTGGCTCATTCCTGGTGTGTGAGTGGGACTCAGTACCACCCCATCTGTTATTAATAGTGGTCTGGGTAGAATTGGCTCTTTCCTGGTGGGTGAGTGGGGCGGCTCAGTACCACTCCAGCTGGTATTGATTGATGTTTGGAATGAACTGTCCCTTTCCTGGTGTGTGAGTGGGACACAGTGCCAGATCACCCGGAGTTAATAGAGTCCTGGAATGAACTGTCTCTTCTCTGCTGTGTGAGTGGGATTCAGTCCCACTCCAAATGTTACTAATAGAGGCCTGCATTGAATTGTCTCTTTCCTGGTGTGTGATTGGGGCTCAGTACCACTCCAGCTGGTATTAAAAGAGGTCTGGATTGAATTGGCTCTTTTTGGTGTGTGAGTGGGACTCAGTACCACTCCAGCTGGTATTAAAAGAGGTCTGGATTGAATTGGCTCTTTTTGGTGTGTGAGTGGGACTCAGTACCACTCCAGCTGGTATTAATAGCGGCCTGGATTGAATTGGTTGCTGCTGGTTCCTGAGGGGGGCTCAGTACCATCCTGCTGGTATTAATAGAGGTCTGGATGGAATTGTCTCTTTCCTGGTGTGTCCGTGAGAATCAGTACCACTCCAGCTGGTATTAATAGAGGCCTGGAATGAATTGGCTCCTTCTGTTGTGTGAGTGGGATTCAGTCCCACTCCAGCTGGTATTAATTGATGTTTGGAATGAACTGTCCCTTTCCTGGTGTGTGAGTGGGACACAGTGCCAGATCACCCAGGGTTAATAGAGTCCTGGAATGAACTGTCTCTTCTCAGCTGTGTGAGTGGGACTCAGTCCCACTCCAAATGTTATTAATAGAGGCCTGCAATGAATTGGCGCTTTACTGTTGTGTGAGTGGGACTCAGTGCCACTCCAGCTGGTATTAAAAGAGGTTTGGATTGAATTGGCTCTTTCATGGTGTTTGAGTGAGACTCAGTACCTCTCCAGCTGGTATTAACAGAGGTTTGGATTGAATTGTCTCTTTCCTGGTGTGTGAGTGGGGCTCGGTACAACTCCAGCTGGTATTGATAGCGGCCTGGATTGTATTGGCTCTTTCTGGTGTCTGAGTGGGGCTCAGTACCAATCCTGCTGGTATTAATAGAGGTCTGGATTGAATTGGCTCTTTCCTGGTGTGTGAGTGGGACTCAGAACCACTCCAGCTGGTATTAATAGAGGTCTGGATTGAATTGGCTCTTTCCTGGTGTGTGAGTGGGACTCAGAACCACTCCAGCTGGTATGAATAGTGGTCTGGATTGAATTGGCTCTTTCCTGGTGTGTGAGTGGGGATCTGTACCACTCCAGCTGGTATTAATAGAGGCCTGGATTGAATTGGCTCTTTCTGGTGTGTGTGTGGGGCTCAGTACCACTCCAACTGGTATTAATAGAGACCTGGAATGAACTGTTCTTTTCCTGCTGTGTGAGTGGGACTCAGTCGCACTTCAGCTAGTATTAATAGAGGTCTGGATTGAATTGGCTGTTTCCTGGTTTGAGAGTGGGACTCAGTACCACTCCAGCTAGTATTAATAGAGGCCTGAATTGAATTGGCTCTTTCCTGGTTTGTGAGTGGGTCTCAGTACCATTCCAGCTGGTATTAATAGAGGCCCAGATTGAATTGCATCTTTCTGGTGTGTGAGTGGGTCTCAGTACCACTCCAGATGGTATTAATAGAGGCCTGAATTGAATTGGCTCTTTCCTGGTTTGTGAGTGGGACTCAGTACCACTCCAGCTGGTATTAATAGAGGCCCAGATTGAATTGGCTCTTTCCTGGTTTGTGAGTGGGTCTCAGTACCACTCCATCTGGTATTAATAGAGGCCCAGATTGAATTGCCTCTTTCTGGTGTGTGAGTGGGACTCAGTACCTCTCCAGCTGGTATTAATAGAGGCCCAGATTGAATTGCCTCTTTCTGGTGTGTGAGTGGGTCTCAGTACCACTCCAGCTGGTATTAATAGAGGCCCAGATTGAATTGCCTCTTTCTGGTGTGTGAGTGGGTCTCAGTACCTCTCCAGCTGGTATTAATAGAGGCCCAGATTGAATTGCCTCTTTCTGGTGTGTGAGTGGGTCTCAGTACCACTCCAGCTGGTATTAATAGAGGCCCAGATTGAATTGCCTCTTTCTGGTGTGTGAGTGGGTCTCAGTACCACTCCAGCTGGTATTAATAGAGGCCTGAATTGAATTGCCTCTTTCTGGTGTGTGAGTGGGTCTCAGTACCACTCCAGCTGGTATTAATAGAGGCCCAGATTGAATTGCCTCTTTCTGGTGTGTGAGTGGGTCTCAGTACCACTCCAGCTGGTATTAATAGAGGCCCAGATTGAATTGCCTCTTTCTGGTGTGTGAGTGGGACTCAGTACCACTCCAGCTGGTATTAATAGAGGCCCAGATTGAATTGCCTCTTTCTGGTGTGTGAGTGGGACTCAGTACCACTCCAGCTGGTATTAATAGAGGCCCAGATTGAATTGCCTCTTTCTGGTGTGTGAGTGGGACTCAGTACCACTCCAGCTGGTATTAATAGAGGCCCAGATTGAATTGCCTCTTTCTGGTGTGTGAGTGGGTCTCAGTACCACTCCAGCTGGTATTAATAGAGGCCCAGATTGAATTGCCTCTTTCTGGTGTGTGAGTGGGACTCAGTACCACTCCAGCTGGTATTAATAGAGGCCCAGATTGAATTGCCTCTTTCTGGTGTGTGAGTGGGTCTCAGTACCACTCCAAATGGTATTAATAGAGGCCTGGAATGAACTTCCCTTTCCTGGTTTGTAAGTGGGACTCAGTACCCCTCCAGCTAGTATTAATAGAGGCCTGGATTGTATTGGCTCTTTCTGGTGTGTGAGTGGGTCTCAGTACCACTCCAGCTGGTATTAATAGAGGCCTGGAATGAACTGCCCTTTCCTGGTTTGTGACTGGGACTCAGTACCCCTCCAGCTAGTATTAATGGAGGCCTGGATTGTATTGGCTCTTTCTGGTGTCTGCGTGGGGCTCAGAACCATTCCTGCTGGTATTAATTGAGGTCTGGATTGAATTGGCGCTTTCCTGGTGTGTGAGTGGGAGTTAATTCCATTCCAGCTGGTATTATTCGAGGCCTAGATTGAATTGGCCGTTTGCTGGTGTGTGACTGGGGCTCAGAACCACTCCAGCTGGTATTAATAGAAGCCTGGAATGAACTGTCCCTTTCCTGCTGTGTGAGTGGGACTCAGTCGCACTGCAGCTTGTATTATTGAGGTCTGGATTGAATTGGCACTTTCCTGGTGTGTGAGTGGGGCTCAGAACCACTCCAGCTGGGATTAAAAGAGGTCTGGACTGAATTCGCTCTTTCCGGGTGTGTGAGGGGGTTCAGTATCACTCCAGCTGCTTTTCTTGGAGTTCTGGATTGAATTTGCTCTTTCCGGGTGTGTGAATGGGGTTCAGTACCATTCCAGCTGGTATTAACAGAGGCCTGGATTGAATTGGCTCTTTCTGGTGTGATTACGTGGGGCTCAGGACCACTCCAACTGGTTAAATAGAGGCCTGGAATGAACTGTCCCTTTCCTGCTGTGTGTGTGGGACTCAGTCGCACTCCAGCTGGTATGAATAGAGGTCTGGATTGAATTGGTTGTTTCCTGGTGTGTGAGTGTGACTAAGGGGAAGAGCAGGCAGGGAGCAGATGATGAATGTAAAGGGACTGGTGGTCTGAGGTGCATTTGTTTTAATGCAAGAAGTGTAGTAGGTAAGGCAGATGAACTTCGGGCTTTGATTAGTACCCGGGAGTATGATGTTATTGCTATTACTGAGACTTGGTTGAGGGAAGGCCATGATTGGCAACTGAATATCCCAGGATATCGATGCTTCAGGCGGGATAGAGAGGGAGGTAAAAGGGGTGGAGGAGTTGCATTACTGGTCAAAGAGGATATCACAGCTGTGCTGAAGGAGGGCACGATGGAGGACTCGAGCAGTGAGGCAATATGGACAGAACTCAGAAATAGGAAGGGTGTGGTAACAATGTTGGGGCTGTACTACAGGCCTCCCAACAGCGAGCGTGAGATAGAGGTCCAAATATGTAAACAGATTATGGAAAGATGTAGGAGCAACAGGGTGGTGGTGATAGGAGATTTTAATTTTCCCAACATTGACTGGGATTCACTTAGTGTTAGAGGTCCAGATGGAGCAGAATTTGTAAGGAGCATCCAGGAAGGTTTTCTAGAGCAGTATGTAAATAGTCCAACTCGGGAAGGGGCCATACTGGACCTGGTGTTGGGGAATGAGCCCGGCCAGGTTGTTGAAGTTTCAGTAGGGGACTACTTTGGGAATAGTGATCACAATTCCGTAAGCTTTAAAATACTCATGGACAAAGACGAGAGTGGTCCTAAAGGAAGAGTGCTAAATTGGGGGTAGGCCAACTATACCAAAATTCGGCAGGAGCTGGGAAATGTAGATTGGGAGCAGCTGTTTGAAGGTAAATCCACATTTGATATGTGGGAGGCTTTTAAAGAGAGGTTGATTAGCGTGCAGGAGAGACATGTTCCTGTGAAAATGAGGGATAGAAATGGCAAGATTAGGGAACCATGGATGACAGGTGAAATTGTGAGACTAGCTAAGAGGAAAAAGGAAGCATACATAAGGTCTAGGCGGCTGATGAAAGACGAAGCTTTGAAAGAATATCGGGAATGTCGGACCAATCTGAAACGAGGAATTAAGAGGGCTAAAAGGGGTCATGAAATATCTTTAGCAAGCAGGGTTAAAGAAAATCCCAAAGCATTTTATTCATATATAAGTAGAAAGAGGGTATCTAGAGAAAGGATTGGCCCACTAAAGGACAAAGAAGGAATGTTATGCTTGGACTCGGAGAAAATGGGTGAGATTCTAAACGAATACTTTGCATCGGTATTCACCGAGGAGAGGGACATGACGGATGTTGAGGTTAGGAACAGATGTTTGATTACTCTAGGTCAAGTCGGCATAAGGAGGGAGAAAGTGTTGGGTATTCTAAAAGGCATTAAGGTGGACAAGTCCCCAGGTCCGGAGGGATCTATCCCAGGTTTCTGTGGGAAGCGAGAGAGGAAATAGCTGGGGCCTTAACAGATATCTTTGCAGCATCCTTAAACACGGGTGAGGTCCCGGAGGACTGGAGAATTGCTAATGTTGTCCCCTTGTTTAACAAGGGTAGCAGGGAAAATCCAGGTAATTATAGACCAGTGAGCCTGACGTCAGTGGTAGGGAAGCTGCTGGAGAAGATACTGAGGGATAGGATCTATTCCCATTTGGAAGAAAATGGGCTTATCAGTGATAGGCAACATGGTTTTGTGCAGGGAAGGTCATGTCTTACCAACTTAATAGAATTCTTTGAGGAAGTGACAAAGTTGATTGATGAGGGAAGGGCTGTCGATGTCATATACATGGACTTCAGTAAGGCGTTTGATAAGGTTCCCCATGGCAGGCTGATGAAGAAAGTGAAGGCGCATGGGGTCCAGGGTGTACTAGCTAGATGGATAAAGAACTGGCTGGGCAACAGGAGACAGAGAGTAGCAGTGGAAGGGAGTTTCTCAAAATGGAGACGTGTGACCAGTGGTGTTCCACAGGGATCCGTGCTGGGACCACTGTTGTTTGTGATATACATAAATGATTTGGAGGAAAGTATAGGTGGTCTGATTAGCAAGTTTGCAGACGACACTAAGATTGGTGAAGTAGCAGATAGTGAAGGGGACTGTCAGAGAACACAGCAGAATATAGATAGACTGGAGAGTTGGGCAGAGAAATGGCAGATGGAGTTCAATCAGGGCAAATGCGAGGTGATGCATTTTGGAAGATCAAATTCAAGAGTGAACTATACAGTAAATGGAAAAGTCCTGGGGAAAATTGATGTCCAGAGAGATTTGGGTGTTCAGGTCCATTGTTCCCTGAAGGTGGCAACGCAGGTAAATAGAGTGGTCAAGAAGGCATACGGCAGGCTTTCCTTCATCGGACGGGGCATTGAGTACAAGAGTTGGCAGGTCATGTTACAGTTGTATAGGACTTTGGTTCGGCCACATTTGGAATACTGCGTACAGTTCTGGTCGCCACATTACCAAAAGGATGTGGATGCTTTGGAGAGGGTGCAGAGGAGGTTCACCAGGATGTTGCCTGGTATGGAGGGCGCTAGCTATGAAGAGAGGTTGAGTAGATTAGGATTATTTTCATTAGAAAGACGGAGGTTGAGGGGGGACCTGATTGAGGTGTACAAAATCATGAGAGGTATAGACCGGGTGGATAGCAAGAAGCTTTTTCCCAGAGTGGGGGATTCAATTACTAGAGGACACGAGTTCAAAGTGAGAGGGGAAAAGTTTAGGGGGGATATGCGTGGAAAGTTCTTTACGCAGAGGGTGGTGGGTGCCTGGAACGCATTGCCAGCGGAGGTGGTAGATGCGGGCACGATGGAGTCTTTTAAGATGTATCGAGACAGATACATGAATGGGCAGGAAGTAAAGAGATACAGAACCTTAGAAAATAGGCGACATGTTTAGATAGAGGATCTGGATCGGCGCAGGCTTGGAGGGCCGAAGGGCCTGTTCCTGTGCTGTAATTATCTTTGTTCTTTGTTCTTTGAGTACAACTCCAGCTGCTATTAATGGAGGTCTGGATCGAATTGGCACTTTCCTGCTGTGTGTGAGTGGGACTCAGTACAACTCCAGCTGGTATTAATTAGTGGTCTGGATTCAATTGGCTCTTTCCTGGTGTGTGAGTGGGACTCAGTACCACTCCAGCTGGTATTAATTAGTGGTCTGGATTCAATTGGCTCTTTCCTGGTGTGTGAGTGGGACTCAGTACCACTCCAGCTGGTATTAAGAGGTCTGGATTGAATGGGCCTCTTTACTGGTGTCTGAGTGATCCTCAGTCCCACTCCAGCTGGTATTAATAGAGACCTGGAATGAACTGACACCTTCATGGCGTGTGAGAGGGACTCAGACGCACACCAGCTGCTATTCTCGAGGTCAGGATTGAATTGGCTGTTTCTGGTGTGTGTGATGGAGTTAATTCCACTCCAGAAGTATTAATAGAGGCCTGGAATGAACTGCCCTTTCCTGGTTTGAGAGTGGGACTCAGTACCCCTCCAGCTGGTATTAATAGAAGCCTGGATTGAATTGGATCTTTCTGGTGTCTGCGTGGGGCTCAGTACCATTCCTGCTGGTATTAATAGAGGTCTGGATTGAATTGGCTATTTCCTGGTGTGTGAGTGGGAGTTAATTCCACTCCAGCTGGTATTAATAGAGGTTTGGATTGAATTGGCTCTTAACTGATGTGTGATTGGGAATCCGAACCACTCCAGCTGGTATTCATAGAGGCCTGGATTGAGCTGGCTGTTTCCTGGTGTGTGAGTGGGGCTCGGAACCACTCCAGCTGGTATTCATAGGGTTGGGACTGAATTGGCTGTTTCCTGGTGTGTGAGTGGGACTCAGTACCACTCCAGCTGGTATTAATAGAGGCCTGGATTGAGTTGGCTGTTTCCTGGTGTGTGAGCGGGGCTCAGTACCACTCCAGCTGGTATTAATAGAGACATGGATTGAATTGGCTCTTTCCTGGTGAGTGATTGGGGATTAGTGCCACTCCTGCTGGTATTAAAAGAGGCCTGAATTGAATTGTCTCTTTCCTGGTGTGTGAGTGAGACTCAGTACCACTCCAGCTGGTATTATAGAGGTCTGGATTGAATTGGCTCTTTCCTGGTGTGTGAGTGGGAGTTAATTCCACTCCAGATGGTATTAATAGAGGCCTGGAATGAACTGTCCCTTTCCTGCTGTGTGCTTGGCGCTCAGTCGCACTCCAGCTGGTATTATAGAGGTCTGGATTGAATTGGCTCTTAACTGATGTGTGAGTGGGACTCAGTACCACTCCAGCTGGTATTAATAGAGGTCGGGATTGAATTGGCTCTTAACTGGTGTGTGAGTGGGACTCAGTACCACTCCAGCTGGTATTAATAGAGGTCGGGATTGAATTGGCTCTTAACTGATGTGTGAGTGGGGCTCAGTACCACTCCAGCTGGTATTAATAGAGACCTGGAATGAACTGACACCTTCATGGCGTGTGAGAGGGACTCAGACGCACACCAGCTGCTATTCTCGAGGTCAGGATTGAATTGGCTGTTTCTGGTGTGTGTGATGGAGTTAATTCCACTCCAGAAGTATTAATAGAGGCCTGGAATGAACTGCCCTTTCCTGGTTTGTGAGTGGGACTCAGTACCCCTCCAGCTGGTATTAATAGAGGCCTGGATTGAATTGGATCTTTCTGGTGTCTGCGTGGGGCTCAGTACCATTCCTGCTGGTATTAATAGAGGTCTGGATTGAATTGGCTATTTCCTGGTGTGTGAGTGGGAGTTAATTCCACTCCAGCTGGTATTCATAGAGGCCTGGATTGAGCTGGCTGTTTCCTGGTGTGTGAGTGGGGCTCGGAACCACTCCAGCTGGTATTCATAGGGTTGGGACTGAATTGGCTGTTTCCTGGTGTGTGAGTGGGACTCAGTACCACTCCAGCTGGTATTAATAGAGACCAGGATTGAATTGGCTCTTTCCTGGTTTGTGAGTGAGACTCAGTACCACTCCAGCTGGTATTATAGAGGTCTGGATTGAATTGGCTCTTTCCTGGTGTGTGAGTGGGACTCAGTACCACTCCAGCTGGTATTATAGAGGTCTGGATTGAATTGGCTCTTTCCTGGTGAGTGATTGGGGATTAGTGCCACTCCAGCTGGTATTAAAAGAGGCCTGAATTGAATTGTCTCTTTCCTGGTGTGTGAGTGAGACTCAGTACCACTCCAGCTGGTATTAGAGAGGTCTGGATTGAATTGGCTCTTTCCTGGTGTGTGAGTGGGACTCAGTACCACTCCAGCTGGTATTATAGACGTCTGGATTGAATTGGCTCTTTCCTGGTGTGTGAGTGGGACTCAGTACCACTCCAGCTGGTATTATAGAGGTCTGGATTGAATTGGCTCTTTCCTGGTGTGTGAGTGGGAGTTAATTCCACTCCAGATGGTATTAATAGAGGCCTGGAATGAACTGTCCCTTTCCTGCTGTGTGCTTGGCGCTCAGTCGCACTCCAGCTGGTATTATAGAGGTCTGGATTGAATTGGCTCTTAACTGATGTGTGAGTGGGACTCAGTACCACTCCAGCTGGTATTAATAGAGGTCGGGATTGAATTGGCTCTTAACTGGTGTGTGAGTGGGACTCAGTACCACTCCAGCTGGTATTAATAGAGGTCGGGATTGAATTGGCTCTTAACTGATGTGTGAGTGGGGCTCAGTACCACTCCAGCTGGTATTAATAGGGTTGGGATTGAATTGGCTCTTTCCTGGTGTGTGTGGGACTCAGTACCACTCCAGCTGGTATTAATAGAGGTCGGGATTGAATTGGCTCTTAACTGGTGAGTGAGTGGGACTCAGTACCACTCCAGCTGGTATTAATAGAGGTCTGAATTGAAATGGCTCTTTCCTGGTTTGTGAGTGGGACTCAGTACCACTCCAGCTGGTATTAATTCGTGTTCTGGATTCAATTGGCTCTTTCCTGGTGTGTGAGTGGGGTTCAGTAGAACTCCAGCTGGTATTAATAGAGGTCTGGATTGAATTCTCTCTTCCCTGGTGTGTGAGTGGGGCTCAGTACCACTCCAGCTGGTATGAATAGCGGCCTGGATTGAATTGGCTCTTTCCTGGTGCGTGATTGGGACTCAGTACCACTCCAGCTGGTATTAATAGAGGTCAGGATTGAATTGGCTCTTTCCTGGTGAGTGAGTGGGGCTCAGTACCACTCCAGCTGGTATTAATACGGTTGGGATTGAATTGGCTCTTTCCTGGTGTGTGAGTGGGACTCAGTACCACTCCAGCTGGTATCAATAGAGGTCAGGATTGAATTGGCTCTTTCCTGGTGAGTGAGTGGGGCTCAGTACCACTCCAGCTGGTATTAATAGAGGTCTGGATTGAATTGGCTCTTTCCTGGTGTGTGAGTGGGACTCAGTACCACTCCAGCTGGTATTAATAGAGGTCTGGATTGAATTGGCTCTTTCCTGGTGTGTGAGTGGGACTCAGTACCACTCCAGCTGGTATTAATAGGGTTGGGATTGAATTGGCTCTTTCCTGGTGTGTGATTGGGATTCAGTACCACTCCAGCTGGTATTAATAGAGGTCTGGATTGAATTCTCTCTTCCCTGGTGTGTGAGCAGGGCTCAGTTCCACTCCTTCTGCTATTAATAGAGACATGGATTGAATTGGCCCTTTTTTGGTGAGTGAGTGGGGATTAGTGCCACTCCTGCTGGTATTAAAAGAGGCCTAAATTGAATTGTCTCTTTCCTGATGGGTGCGTGAGACTCAGTACCACTCCAGCTGGTATTAATAGAGGTCTGGATTGAATTGGCTCTTTGCTGGGGAGTGCGTGGGGATCTGTACCACTCCAGCTGGTATTAATAGAGATCTGGTTTGAATTGGCTCTTCCCTGGTGTGTGAGTGGGACTCAGTACCACTCCAGCTGGTATTAATAGAGGCCTGGATTGAATTGGCTCTTTGCTGGGGAGTGAGTGGGGATCTGTACCACTCCAGCTGGTATTAAAAGAGGTCTGGATTGAATTGGCACTTCTTGATGTGTGTGTGGGACTCAGTACCACTCCAGCTGGTATTAATAGAGATCTGGTTTGAATTTGCTCTTTGCTGGTGTGTGAGTGCGGATCAGTACCACTCCAGCTGGTATTAATAGAGGCCTGGATTGAATTGGCTCTTTGCTGGGGAGTGAGTGGGGATCTGTACCACTCCAGCTGGTATTAATAGAGATCTGGTTTGAATTTGCTCTTTGCTGGTGTGTGAGTGCGGATCAGTACCACTCCAGCTGGTATTAATAGAGGCCTGGATTGAATTGGCTCTTTGCTGGGGAGTGAGTGGGGATCTGTACCACTCCAGCTGGTATTAAAAGAGGTCTGGATTGAATTGGCACTACTTGGTGTGTGTGTGTGACTCAGTACCACTCCAGCTGGTATTAAAAGAGGTCTGGATTGAATTGGCACTACTTGGTGTGTGTGTGGGGCTCAGTACCACGCCAGCTGGTATTAGTAGAGGCCTGGATTGAATTGGCACTTCTTGATGTGTGTGTGGGGCTCAGTACCACGCCAGCTGGTATTAGTAGAGGCCTGGATTGAATTGGCTCTTGCTGGTGCCTGAGTGGGGCTCAGTACCATCCTGGTGGTATTATTAGTGGTCTGGATGGAATGGTCTCTTTCCTGGTGCGTCCGTGAGAATCAGTATCACTCCAGCTGGTATTAATAGAGGCCTAGAATGAATTGGCTCTTTCTGGTGTGTGAGTGGGACACAGTGCCAGAACACCCGGTGTTAATAGAGTCCTGGAATGAACTGTATCTTCTCTGCTGTGTGAGTGGGATTCAGTCCCACTCCAGCTGGTATGAATAGAGGTCTGGATTGAATTGGCTCTTTCCTGGTGTGTGTGTGGGACTCAGTACCACTCCAGCTGGTATGAATAGAGGTATGGATTGAATTGGCTCTTTCTTGATGTGTGTGTGGGACTCAGTACCACTCCAGCTGGTATTAATAGAGGCCTAGAATGAATTGGCTCTTTCTGGTGTGTGAGTGGGACACAGTGCCAGAACACCCGGTGTTAATAGAGTCCTGGAATGAACTGTCTCTTCTCTGCTGTGTGAGTGGGATTCAGTCCCACTCCAAATGTTATTAATAGAGGTCTGGATTGAATTGGCTCCTTCCTGGTGAGTGAGTGGGACTCAGTACCACTCCAGCTGGTATAAATAGAGGCCTGGATTGAATTGGCTCTTTCCTGGTGTGTGAATGGGACTCAGTACCACTCCAGCTGGTATAAATAGAGGCCTGGATTGAATTGGCTCCTTCCTGGTGTGTGAGTGGGACTCAGTACCACTCCAGCTGGTATAAATAGAGGCCTGGATTGAATTGGCTCTTTCCTGGTGTGTGAGTGGCTCTCAGTACCACTCCAGCTGGTATAAATAGAGGCCTGGATTGAATTGGCTCTTTACTGGTGTGTGAGTGGGACTCAATACCACTCCTACTGGTATTGATATAAGCCTCGATTGATATGGCTCTCTCCTGGTGTGAGTGGGACTCACTGCCACTCCAGCTGGTATTAATAGAGGCCTGTAATGAACTGTCCCTTTCCTGCTGTGTGAGTGGGACTCAGTCCCACTCCAGCTGGTATCAATGGCGGTCTGGCTTTAATTAGCTTTTTCCTGGTGTGTGAGTGGGAGTTAATTCCACTCCAGCTGGTATTTATAGAGACCTGGATTGAATTGGCTCTTTCTGGGGTGTTAGTGGGACTCAGTGCCACTCCAGCTAGTATTAATGGAAGCCTGGAATGAACTATCTCTTTCCTGGTGTGTTAGTGGGTCTCAGTCCCACTCCAGCTGGTATCAATGGCGGTCTGGCTTTAATTAGCTTTTTCCTGGTGTGTGAGTGGGGCTCAGTACCACTCCAGCTGGTATTAATAAAGGTTTGCATTGAATTGGCTCTTTCCTGGTGTGTCAGTGGGACTCAATACCACTCCAGCTGGTGATAATATAGGCTCGGTTTCAATTGGCTCTTTCCTGGTGTGTAAATGGGAGTTAATTTTACTCCAGCTGGTATAAATAGAGGCCTGGATTGAATTGGTTCTTTCCCGGTATGTGAATGAGCCTCAGTACCACTCCAGCTGGTATTAATATAGGCTCAAATTCAATTGGCTCTTATCTGGTGTGTGAGTGGGGCTCAGTACCACTCCAGCTGGCATTAATAGAGGTCTGAATTGAATTGGCTGTTTCCTGGTGTGTGTGTGGGACTCAGTACCACTCCAGCTGGTTTTAACAAAGGCCAGTTCGATCTGATGATATGCACTGTTGTCTGTTTGATGTTACCTGCACCGCGGCCATTTTAAGCGACATGTGCTGCGGCCATTCTAAATGATGTGCTCTGTGGTCTGTTTGATGTCACCTTCACTGCGGCCATTTTACGTGACATATGGTACGGCCATTTTAAATGATATGCACTGTGGTCTGTTTGATGTCACCGTCACTGCGTCCATTTTAAATGTTATGCTCTGTGGTCTGTTTGATGTCACCTTGACTGCAGCCATTTTACGTGACATGTGGTACGACCATTTTAAATGATATGCACTGTGGTCTGTTTGATGTCACCGTCACTGCGTCCATTTTAAATGTTATGCTCTGTGGTCTGTTTGATGTCACCTTGACTGCAGCCATTTTACGTGACATGTGCTGCGGCCATTTTAAATGATATGCACTGTGGTCTGTTTGATGTCACCGTCACTGCGTCCATTTTAAATGTTATGCTCTGTGGTCTGTTTGATGTTACCTTCACTGCGGCCATTTTACGCGACATGTGCTGCGGCCATTTTAAATGATATGCTCTGTGATCTGTTTGAATTGAGAGTAATCCACGGGGATCATTTTCAACGTTTTCTGTCCAGGGCAGTGAAGGTAACAGATTATAAATGAGAATAAAATCTCATAAAGGATAATAAATCACAGACAATCATAAATATTATAAATATTTACAAAGTGAGAGGAAGAATTATAAACAGTTTATAAAGGTTGTAAAGGTCAGTAAATGTTTATAAATTATTATAAATTATTACCAAAAATTATCAGGATTCTTTTAGTTTGAAAGGGATTATAAAAGAATCAGAAAGATTCAGACCCCGCCCCCACTCCCGTCACCCTGGAAACAGACCCCGCCCCCACTCCCATCACCCTGGAAACAGACCCCGCCCCCCACTCCCGTCACTCTGGAAACAGACCCCGCCCCCACTCCCATCACCCTGGAAACAGACCCCGCCCCCACTCCCGTCTCCCTGGAAACAGACCCCGCCCCCACTCCCGTCTCCCTGGAAACAGACCCCGCCACCACTCCCCGTCACCCTGGAAACAGACCCCGCCCCCACTCCCGTCACCCTGGAAACAGACCCCGCCCCCACTCCCGTCACTCTGGAAACAGACCCCGCCCCCACTCCCGTCTCCCTGGAAACAGACCCCGCCCCCACTCCCCGTCACCCTGGAAACGGACCCCGCCCCCACTCCCGTCACCCTGGAAACAGACCCCGCCCCCACTCCCGTCACTCTGGAAACAGACCCCGCCCCCACTCCCGTCACTCTGGAAACAGACCCCGCCCCCACTCCCGTCACCCTGGAAACAGACCCCGCCCCCACTCCCGTCACCCTGGAAACAGACCCCGCCCCCACTCCCGTCACCCTGGAAACAGACCCCGCCGCCACTCCCGTCACCCTGGAAACAGACCCCGCCCCCACTCCCGTCACCCTGGAAACAGACCCCGCCCCCACACCCGTCACCTTGGTAACAGACCCCGCCCCCACTCCCGTCACCCTGGAAACAGACCCCGCCCCCACTCCCGTCACTCTGGAAACAGACCCCGCCCCCACACCCGTCACTCTGGAAACAGACCCCGCCCCCACTCCCGTCACCCTGGAAACAGACCCCGCCCCCACTCCCGTCACGTTGGTAACAGACCCCGCCCCCACTCCCGTCACCCTGGAAACAGACCCCGCCCCCACTCCCGTCACCCTGGAAACAGACCCCGCCCCCACTACCGTCACCTTGGTAACAGACCCCGCCCCCACTCCCGTCACCTTGGTAACAGACCCCGCCCCCACTCCGTCACCCTGGTAACAGACCCCGCCCCCACTCCGTCACCTTGGTAACAGACCCTGCCCCCACTCGCCGTCACCTTGGTAACAGACCCCGCCCCCACTCCCGTCACCCTGGAAACAGACCCCGCCCACATTCCCGTCACCTTGGAAACAGACCCCGCCCCCACTCCCGTCACCTTGGAAACAGGCCCCTCCCCCGCTCTGTCTCCATGGTGACAGTCCCCTCCCCCACTGTGTCTCCATGGTGAGAGGCTCCTCCCCCGCTCTGTCTCCATGGTGACAGTGTCCTCCCCCGCTCTGTCTCCATGGTGACAGTCCCCTCCCCCGCTCTGTCTCCATGGTGACAGGCCCCTCCCCCGAACTGTCTCCATGGTGACAGGCCCCTCCCCCGCTCTGTTTCCATGGTGACAGTCCCCTCCCCCGCTCTGTCTCCATGGAGAGAGGCCCCTCCCCCGCTCTGTCTCCATGGTGAGAGGCCCCTCCCCCGCTCTGTCTCCATGGTGAGAGGCCCCTCCCCCGCTCTGTCTCCATGGTGACTGTCCCCTCCCCCGCTCTGTCTCCATGGTGACAGTCCCCTCCCCCGCTCTGTCTCCATGGTGACAGTCCCCTCCCCCGCTCTGTCTCCATGGTGACAGGCCCCTCCCCCGCTCTGTCACCATGGTGACAGGCCCCTCCCCCGCTCTGTCTCCATGGTGAGAGGCCCTCCCACGCTCTGTCTCCATGGTGACAGTCTCCTCCCCCGCTCTGTCTCCATGGTGACAGACCCCTCCACCGCTCTGTCTCCATGGTGACAGTCCCCTCCCCCGCTCTGTCTCCATGGTGACAGTCCCCTCCTCCGCTCTGTCTCCATGGTGACAGTCCCCTCCCCCGCTCTGTCTCCATGGAGAGAGGCCCCTCCCCCGCTCTGTCTCCATGGTGACTGTCCCCTCCCCCGCTCTGTTTCCATGGTGACAGTCCCCTCCCCCGCTCTGTCTCCATGGAGAGAGGCCCCTCCCCCGCTCTGTCTCCATGGTGAGAGGCCCCTCCCCCGCTCTGTCTCCATGGTGACAGGCCCCTCCCCCGCTCTGTCTCCATGGTGAGAGGCCCCTCCCCCGCTCTGTCTCCATGGTGAGAGGCCCCTCCCCCGCTCTGTCTCCATGGAGAGAGGCCCCTCCCCCGCTCTGTCTCCATGGTGACAGTCCCCTCCCCCGCTCTGTCTCCATGGTGACAGTCCCCTCCCCCGCTCTGTCTCCATGGTGAGAGTCCCCACCCCCGCTCTGTCTCCATGGTGACAGTCTCCTCCCCCGCTCTGTCTCCATGGTGACAGGCCCCTCCCCCGCTCTGTCTCCATGGTGAGAGGCCCCTCCCCCGCTCTGTCTCCATGGTGACAGTCTCCTCCCCCGCTCTGTCTCCATGGTGAGATGCCCCTCCCCCGCTCTGTCTCCATGGTGACAGGCCCCTCCCCCGCTCTGTCTCCATGGTGAGAGGCCCCTCCCCCGCTCTGTCTCCATGGTGAGAGGCCCCTCCCCCGCTCTGTCTCCATGGTGACAGTCCCCGCCCCCGCTCTGTCTCCATGGTGACAGTCCCCTCCCCCGCTCTGTCTCCATGGTGACAGTCCCCTCCCCCGCTCTGTCTCCATGGTGAGAAGCCCCTCCCCCGCTCTGTCTCCATGGTGAGAGGCCCCTCCCCCGCTCTGTCTCCATGGTGACAGTCCCCGCCCCCGCTCTGTCTCCATGGTGACAGTCCCCTCCCCCGCTCTGTCTCCATGGTGACAGTCCCCTCCCCCGCTCTGTCTCCATGGTGACAGTCCCCTCCCCCGCTCTGTCTCCATGGTGACAGTCCCCTCCCCCGCTCTGTCTCCATGGTGACAGTCCCCTCCCCCGCTCTGTCTCCATGGTGACAGTCCCAGCCCCCGCTCTGTCTCCATGGTGACAGTCCCCGCCCCCGCTCTGTCTCCATGGGGTCAGTCCCCTCCCCCGCTCTGTCTCCATGGTGACAGTCCCCTCCCCCGCTCTGTCTCCATGGTGACAGGCCCCTCCCCCGCTCTGTCTCCATGGTGAGAGGCCCCTCCCCCGCTCTGTCTCCATGGTGACAGTCCCCTCCCCCGCTCTGTCTCCATGGTGAGAGGCCCCTCCCCCGCTCTGTCTCCATGGTGAGAGGCCCCTCCCCCGCTCTGTCTCCATGGTGACAGTCCCCTCCCCCGCTCTGTCTCCATGGTGACAGTCCCCCTCCCCCGCTCTGTCTCCATGGTGACAGTCCCCTCCCCCGCTCTATCTCCATGGTGACAGGCTCCTCCCCCGCTCTGTCTCCATGGTGAGAAGCCCCTCCCCCGCTCTGTCTCCATGGTGAGAGGCCCCTCCCCCGCTCTGTCTCCATGGTGACAGTCCCCGCCCCCGCTCTGTCTCCATGGTGACAGTCCCCTCCCCCGCTCTGTCTCCATGGTGACTGTCCCCTCCCCCGCTCTGTCTCCATGGTGAGAGGCCCCTCCCCCGCTCTGTCTCCATGGTGACAGGCCCCTCCCCCGCTCTGTCTCCATGGTGAGAGGCCCCTCCCCCGCTCTGTCTCCATGGTGACAGTCTCCTCCCCCGCTCTGTCTCCATGGTGACAGTCCCCTCCCCCGCTCTGTCTCCATGGTGACAGTCTCCTCCCCCGCTCTGTCTCCATGGTGACTGTCCCCGCCCCCGCTCTGTCTCCATGGTGACAGTCCCCTCCCCCGCTCTGTCTCCATGGTGACAGTCCCCTCCCCCGCTCTGTCTCCATGGTGACTGTCCCCTCCCCCGCTCTGTCTCCATGGTGAGAGGCCCCTCCCCCGCTCTGTCTCCATGGTGACAGTCCCCTCCCCCGCTCTGTCTCCATGGTGACTGTCCCCGCCCCCGCTCTGTCTCCATGGTGACAGTCCCCTCCCCCGCTCTGTCTCCATGGTGACAGTCCCCTCCCCCGCTCTGTCTCCATGGTGACTGTCCCCTCCCCCGCTCTGTCTCCATGGTGAGAGGCCCCTCCCCCGCTCTGTCTCCATGGTGAGAGGCCCCTCCCCCGCTCTGTCTCTATGGTGACTGTCCCCTCCCCCGCTCTGTCTCCATGGTGAGAGGCCCCTCCCCCGCTCTGTCTCCATGGTGACAGTCCCCTCCCCCGCTCTGTCTCCATGGTGAGAGGCCCCTCCCCCGCTCTGTCTCCATGGTGACAGTCCCCTCCCCCGCTCTGTCTCCATGGTGAGAGGCCCCTCCCCCGCTCTGTCTCCATGGTGACAGTCCTTCCCCCGCTCTGTCTCCATGGTGACAGTCCCCTCCCCCGCTCTGTCTCCATGGTGACAGTCCCCTCCCCGCTCTGTCTCCATGGTGACAGTCCCCTCCCCCGCTCTGTCTCCATGGTGAGAGGCCCCTCCCCCGCTCTGTCTCCATGGTGACAGTCCCCTCCCCCGCTCTGTCTCCATGGTGACAGGCCCCTCCCCCGCTCTGTCTCCATGGTGACAGTCCCCTCCCCCGCTCTGTCTCCATGGTGACAGTCTCCTCCCCCGCTCTGTCTCCATGGTGACAGTCCCCTCCCCCGCTCTGTCTCCATGGTGACAGTCCCCTCCCCCGCTCTGTCTCCATGGTGACAGTCCCCTCCCCCGCTCTGTCTCCATGGTGAGAGGCCCCTCCCCCGCTCTGTCTCCATGGTCAGAGGCCCCTCCCCCGCTCTGTCTCCATGGTGACAGTCCCCTCCCCCGCTCTGTCTCCATGGTGACAGTCTCCTCCCCCGCTCTGTCTCCATGGTGACAGTCTCCACCCCCGCTCTGTCTCCATGGTGACAGTCCCCTCCCCCGCTCTGTCTCCATGGTGAGAGGCCCCTCCCCCGCTCTGTCTCCATGGTGACTGTCCCCTCCCCCGCTCTGTCTCCATGGTGACAGGCCCCTCCCCCGCTCTGTCTCCTTGGTGACAGTCCCCTCCCCCGCTCTGTCTCCATGGTGACAGGCCCCTCCCCCGCTCTGTATCCATGGTGACAGTCCCCTCCCCCGCTCTGTCTCCATGGTGACAGTCCCCTCCCCCGCTTTGTCTCCA